>NW_027361937.1:6177500-6520000 GCF_039654945.1 Dendrobates tinctorius | reverse complement strand
AACCGGATGAGACGGATCCGGTTTTGTCTGTCAAGAACAAGACGGATCCGGCAGAAAACTGGATCTGGCACATCAGGTTTTACAAAACATTTGCCGGATCCGGCATTCCGGCACAACGCCGGATCGCGCCTGACGCCGAAAACCTGATGTGTGAAAGTAGCCTTAGGGGTGATCTTATTACAATGTATAAATATATGCGGGGACAGTACAAAGACCTTTCTAATGATCTTTTTACTCTTAGACCTGTGACGGGGACAAGGGGGCATCCTCTACGTCTGGAGGAAAGAAGGTTTAAGCATACTCACAGATGCGGATTCTTTACTGTAGGAGCAGTGAGACTATAGAACTCTCTGCCATATGATGTTGTAATGAGTGATTCCCTACTAAAATTTAAGAAGGGACTGGATGCCTTTCTTGAAAAGTATAATATTACAGGGTATATACACTAGTTTCCTTAATATTGCGTTGATCCAGGGAGCTAGTCTGATTGCCGTATGTGGAGTCGGGAAGGAATTTTTTTCCCCAATGTGAAGTTTACTGTTTGCCACATGGGTTTTTTTTGCCTTCCTCTGGATCAACATGTTAGGGCAAGTTAGGATAGGATATGGGTTGAACTAGATGGACTTAAAGTCTCCCTTCAACCTTAATAACTATGTTACTATGTTACTATGTTACTATGTATAGAGCTGTCCGCTTCTCAAACTGTATAGTATATCTGCTGTTCGCATTACGGTCACATCTATACAGAGACAGCATGTGTATATGAGACTCCGTAAATACATATACGGACATTTCGATTTTTCCATACACCGTATAGAGCTGTCCGCTTCACAAACAGTATCGTATATCTACTGTTCGCATTACGGTCACATCTATACAGAGACAGTGTGTGTGTGTGAGACTCCGGAAATACATATATGGACAATTCCATTTTTCCATACACCGTATAGAGCTGTCCGCTTCTCAAACAGTATCGTATATCTGCTGGTTGTATTACGGTCAAATACATACTGGCAGAGGGACTGTGTGTGACTCCGGAAACAAATATACGGAGATTGACATTTTTCCCCAAAACATATACAGCTGCACACTTCTGATACAGTACCGTATATCTGCTGGTTGGATTACGGTCAAATACATACTGGGGGAGCGTCTCTGACTAAGGAAATATATACGGAGATTTAAATTTTTCCATACACCATAGACAGCTGTGCGCTTCTTATACCATATCTCTGCTGGTATTTTTGGTACATTTTCCCAAACATGAGGAAGTATGGTGGAAGAGGCCACGTACGTGGGCGGTGGTGCACAGCTGGTACTGATAGTGGTGGTGGTGCATCTGCTGGTTATGGCAAAAGCACAATAGCAGCTAAAGCAGGAGGTGTTGAGCCTGCGTCATCGTCTGGCACAAGAAGGCCTTTAAGGTTCCCTTTTCTGGGAGTAGGTAAACTGCTTTTAAAGCCAGAGCATCAGGAACAGGTTTTGGCTTACATTGCCGAAACAGCCTCCAGCTCTATTGCCTCCTCTTCTGAAGCTTCAAAAACTGCAAGCACTGAGTCGTCAGTGCAGACTTCTGGTCAGGAACAAAACCTTTCTTTGTGTCCTTCACCCACACCAAAAGTGAAGGATGCGGCAGCCCACGCTTCAGAATACTCCATGGAGCTCTTTTCACATACCATGCCAGGGTTATCAAGTCAAATCCTGAATTCCCCAGTCCAAGATGAATTTGACATGGAGTGCACTGATGCACAGCCACAGCTAGATGATTATGCTGGTGTTAGGGACGGCGGAACGCACCAAATATAAATAATAGGAGGTGCGTTCGCCGCCCGGGGTCCACCGTGTAGTAGGTGACAAGACCGCTGCTGGACAATGGCAGACTCGCTAGCTGGTGAAGTGCTGCACTTGGGTTAACGTCACCCGAGGAATGAAGGCGGCCTCTGTTAAGCCACAGACACGCCAGTCAGCGTGTGGCGTCGCAACCATGCACGCCAATAGATGCTGCTACTGCAGCGCGGCGGTAACTGTAGCCGCTAAGCGACGGTGCCGGGGAGCCGGACACCGACGGACGCTAGTGTAAGGTGCGGTAGCATAGTGGCGCCTAGCTTGCCACTACCTGGCACTGACTATTACCAACACTCTGTCACCATTCGTAATATCAGAGGGAAGGGGGTTTCAAATAAGTCAGTTACCAGACACATGCATCCATCACCTTTCACACACAGCATAATAGTTTACACTAGCGCATGGCCGAGCCGCCATGCGGGCTTTTTATAGCCATGCGATTCCAGGACCTTCCAGTACTCTGGGAAGGACCAATCAGATCCAACACAGGACCTGAGCATGTGACCCCTACTCTCCAGTGAGAGGTCATCCTGCGGGCATGCCCAGTAGCACGGCGAGAGGACTTAGCCTCTGGAGTGGTTCCCTGCAGAGAAGGTTGTGCTACCATTGGTGCACCAAAGGTGGCAGCAACATCCAGGCTCACAGAGCGAATCTGAGCAGGACGCCTGGATCGCCGGGATTGCTGAGCAGGTCCCTGAGCGGTCGAAGGGGAATGGGAGATGGCTGGATGTACGGCTCTGGATTCCTGTTGTGCAGTCCCAGGAATCCGACGCCTAACAGCTGGTACATTGACTCAGAGCAATACATTTGCCTTGCAGTCTAGTGAGCCAGGATCAGACCCTGATGAAACTCAGGTGCCCCTTCCCGCATACTATACCACCTTACACGGTGACACAGAGGAAGGTGCAGATGAAATTGAAGAGGAGGTGATGGATGACCCAGTTGTTGACCCAGATTGGCATCCATTGGGGGAAGAGGGTGCCACTGGGAATAGCTCAGAAGAGGAGAAGGATCCGCAGCAGGCATCGACATCGCAGCAGCGGTTATCTGGCAGGCCCGTAGCTGTGCCAAAACTTGTTAAAAAAAACAAAAGATTTGCAGGACAGATTTGCCAGACAGTCAAATTAGCACAGCGTGCAAGCCCTGAAAATTTATACCATAGTAGGAAGAGTGCAGTGTGGCACTTTTTTTACCAAAATCCTATTGATGAGGCAAAGGTTATCTGTAAGAAGTGCGGAAGGACCTTCAGCCGAGGTAAAAATCTCCAAAATTTAAACACCAGTTGCATGCTTAGACATTTAACCACCATGCACTTGCAAGCATGGACGAACTACAAAACCTCAGGTAGCACATGTGCACCTGCTCCAACTGAAGGTAGCCAGCAACGCTCCATCGCTTAACCCACTGAAAGCCCACCGGTAAGCACACCATCAGCAAGAAATGTTGAGGTGTCGTCGCAAGGCCAAAGCAGTCAGGGAATCACAATGTTTTTGCAGCAAAAGATTGAATCAAGGCCATCACCACCATCACCATCACCAACCCCCTCTCAGTCCATCAGGTCCACCGCTAGTTCCCCCATATGCAGCTCTCAAGTCCAGCTCACCCTACCAGACACTCTGAGTAGGACAAGAAAGTACTCATCCTCTCATCCGCGTACACTGACTTTGAACACCTACATTGCCAAACTGCTCTCATTAGAGATGATGCCCTTCTGTTTGGTTGAAAGCGAAGTGCTCCAAGAGCTCATGGCCTACGCTGTCCCACGCTACGACCTACCCAGTTGGCACTTCTTTTCTCGAAAAGCCATCCCTGCCCTCCACCTGCACGTGAAAGACCGCATTGTCCATGCACTCAAGCAATCAGTGAGTGGAAAGGTGCACCTCACAACAGATGCATGGGCCAGTAGGCATGGCCAGGGCTGTTACATGTCCATCACTAAGCACTGGGTTAATGTGGTGGATGCAGGCTCCACAGGGGACAGCAGCGGTGGAACAGTGCTGCCTAGCCCATGGTATAGGAAACAGTTGGCTGTAGGCGTTCGACCCTTTTCCTCCTCTTCCAAAAGTGAAAGCTCGTCAACAGAGCGCAGTCACACGAGCACGCCATCCGCAGCTGCCAGTGTTGCACACGAGGTGTCCCACTATCGAACAGCTAGTGGTAAGCGGCTGTTTTAAACATGATGTCTTTGGACGACAAAAGACACACCACAGAGGTGCTGGCTGACTACTTGCAGCGACAAACTGAGTCATGGCTGGGCAGTCTACATCTTGAGCCAGGCAAGGTAGTCAGTGATAACGGCCGGAATTTTGTGGCAGCCATAGCCCTTTTAAAACTCAGACACACACCTTGAACCTGGTGGTGCAGTGCTTCCTAAATAATTATCCGGAGTTAACAGCCCTGCTCCATAAGGTGCGAAGACTGTGCTCGCACATCCGTCGCTCGCCCGTACACTCCAGTCGTATGCAGAAGCTGCAGCAATCACTCCACCTCCCAAAGCACCGCCTAATCATGGACGTGGCAACAAGGTGGAACTCCACCATGCACATGGTTGAGAGGCTGTGCAAACAGAGGCAGGCTGTAATGCATTTGTGTGAGGATACACGGGCAGGCAGTTTGAGGGCAGACATGGAGTTGACGGGTGTGCAGTAATCAAAGCTGAAAGACCTCTGTTAAGTCCTTCAGTGTTTTGAGGAATGCACACGGCTGGTAAGCGCAGATAACGCCATCATAAGCATGAGCATACCACTGAAGCGTCTGCTCATGCAAACTTTGACGCACATTAAGGATCAGGTGTCTGCAGCAGAGGTGGAGGAAGAGGAGGAGGGAGGCCTTGATGACAGTCAGCCATTGTCAGCGAGGGCAACTGACCTGGACGAGGTGGAGGAAGAAGAGGAAGAGGAGGAGGAGAATGCGGGGGATGATTATTTTGGGGAGGAGGATGCTTCTCAGAGGGCAAGAGAAAATGTTAGCATGCCAAGGTCAGGTCCAGAGTTTGTGCGTGACTAGAGGGATGTGGACTTGCCAGAAAGTGCCCCTCCACCCACCAGTGGCAGTGCATCATTGACACCTGGAACATTGACCCACATGTGTGATTATTCCTTGCGGATCCTAAAAAGGGACCCCCGCATTGCCAGGAGCTCGCTTGCCCTGCTGGTAGTCTGTTATCTGAAAGAGTCTTCAGTGCTGCTGGATCAATCCTGACAGAAAAAAGGACCCGTCTGTCGACCAAAAATGTTGATGATCTAACCTTCATTAAAATGAACCATGCATGGGTTTCAAAGGATTTTGTCCCACCTTCCCTTGATGACACATAGGTGGCAATAAAAATGGCTCGCTTTTGTCCTCCTCTTCCTCAGACTTCTCGACTTCCTCCATTTGCAGCTGCTGAATGTCCAGCCTACACAACAACATTTGACATTTTTTCAACCTCCCTAACTGGGCTGCCCCCAGGGCCGGGGTCACCACCTGGCACACTCGGGCAAGTGCCATTGCCCTGAACAGGTGGGTGGGCCCACTCTTGGGCGACAGCACTGGCACAGGGCCCCTCATAGTACAATAAAGTGTCTCTGACTCGCTGTCAGACACACCGGCGTACTATGAGGGTCCCTGTGCCAGTACCGTCACCCACGAGTGTGCCCCCCCTGCTTGCTCAGGGCCCAAGCACTTGTAAGACTTATCTCTCCCTGCTCCACCGCTGTGTAGTCTGGCCAGTTAACTCCTTCACAGGGACAGGCACTACAAATTTGGTGAACTGATCGATGATGGTTAAGACGTAGCTATGGCCTGTCCTGCTGGGCTCTACCTTCAGATGATCAATGTCTACCATTTGTAATGGACGTCGACTCACAATCGGATGCAGTGGTGCTTTATGATAAGCTTCCGCAGTTTTCCTAGTCACAGACGTGTGACATTCCTGCCACCATTTTTCAGTGTCTCCTCTCATGCCAATCCAATAGAATCGCCTACGGCCTATGGCTTCTGTCTTTTGAACTCCAAAGTGAACAGACAGATCATGATAGGCAGTGAGGGCCATGTCTACATCTCTCCCTGTGATCACAATTTGATGGAGGCGAGTAACGGTGATGTGATCCACGCTACTGCGATACAGCAACCCTTTCTTCACAAAGAACCGTTTTCACAGTCTCCACAGACAAAGTAATTGAGGGTTAGCATCGCCTCTGCAAATTCTCCCGGGAGGTTTTCCCGTGATTGATAATTTCAAAAATTTCTGCAATCACTCCACTTTATGTCTGTACTTGTATCCATCTAGTTTCCTGTAGTAGAGAGTCTGGACTGGCTTGCTGACACTGAAATATATACAAAGATTTAAAAGTACCCCAACACTGTATACTGGTGTACGCTTCGAATACATTTCCCTTTTTCTAATTTTTATATTCTGGTGTAATCCATACTGAGCCTGTGACACCAACACTGTATGCAGCTGTACGCTTGTAATATATTACCCTTTTTAGACTTTTTGCATTCTTGTCTAATCCATACTGAGCCTGTGAGTGTATTTGTCTGACTCCGGAAATATAGACAGATATTTACAATTACCCCTAGACTGGATACACCTTGTATCTGCTGATACAGTACCTTTTTTCAACATGTTTGAGTATGGTTAAATCCATACTGACTGAGTGAGCGTGTGAGGTTGACTCATGAAATCCGGTGGTTGGAAAAAATAATGGAAACACCAGGAAACATCAACAAAACTTTGGTTAATATGGTGTAGGTCCACCTTTTGCGGCCATTACAGCCTCGATTATCCGAGGTATGGATTCATACAAGGTGTGAATTGTTTCCAAAGGAATTGTAGCCCATTCATCAGTTCAAACACCCTCCAGTTCTTTGAGTGACGATGGCAGCGGAAATCGACGTCTAACTTGAATCTATAAAATCGGCCATACATGCTCAATGATGTTGAGGTCTGGGGATTATGGGGGACAGATGAGATGCTTAACTTCATTACAATGTTCTTCATGCCATGCTTTAACAATTCTAGCTGTATGAATTGGTGCATTATCATCCTGAAAGATGGCGTTCCCCTTTGGGAACAGTGCTTGATCCATAGGATGCACTTGGTTGCCCAAAATGCCTAAATAATCGCGGCTGTTAATTCTTCCATGAAGGGATATCATTGGCCCGGTGGATCTCCACGAAATAGCACCCCAGATCATCACAGAACCTCCGCCATGTTTTACGGTTGGGAGAAGGCAGTCTGGATGGAATGCTGCTTTCGGCTGTCTCCAAACGTACACTCGGCCAGAGGTCGGAAATAGGGTAAACGATGATTCGTCTGAGAATATCAAATGTTTTCACAGGTCGAGAGACCTAGTCTGGAGGTTTCTACACCACTCTAAACGCTTGGAAACATTTGTCAGTGAGAGCAGCGTTTTTACATTTGCAACTCTTCCGTGGAATCCAGATTTGTGCAGCTCGCGACAAACTTTTTTCATGGAAACTGGGTTCTGTAGGTGTTCATTGAGCTCAGCAGTGATTTTCGGAGCAGTGGTCTTGCGATCCTCTCTCATAATTCGCTTTAGAGTCCGACGGTCTCTCTCAGGCAACTTCGACTTTCGGCCGGACCTGTGCTTTGCTGCAGACGTTTTTCTTTCTCTTTCAAACGCAGTCATTACTTTGGAGACAGTACATCTTGACACGCCAAGCATTCGGGCACTTTCTGTTACACTAGCGCCTGCCATACAAGCACCAACAATTTGGCCTCTTTGAAAATCAGAGCGGTCTGCCATTGGTATCAGGTTTTCCTCAATGTTATTACAATTATGCAAAACAAACAGTTAATTTACATACACATCACATGACACAAATAATCAACTGCAAAACATTAACATATGTCACGGTTTGCATGTTTATAACATGTATGAAGATTCTGATGACAAAACATTACTTGTTTATTTTGTCCAACCCCATTTTTCTTCTGCCCATCTTTACAGTAGAGAGAGGCTGCTGATGCTGTTTATGATTTTGGAGACACTTAGGCCTGTAAACAGAAGTTCTTATGTGCTTGTGCTGAACGCAATTGTTGTGTTCTGTTAGTGTGCAGTGACAGGGACGATTTTCTTGTGTGCAGCAGAGCTGATTATTAGCCTGCCTTACAGCAGTATTGCTGTGTGTACACTGCTGTGCAGACTGCTTTTTACACAGCACTCCTACTTTTATTCTGTTTTCTGCAGTGAACAAACGTTCATTATTTCCCACACCGTATAGAGCTGTACGCTCCTCACACACTACCGTGTACCGGCTGGTATCACGGAGAAATACATGCTGACTATCTGTCTGAGACTCCGGAAATATATAGGGAGATTTACATTTTCTATTATACTATATACACCTGGTAATTGCTGATACAGTACCTTAGTTCTAAATATTTTATTACGTTATAATCCATACTGAGTGAGCGTGTGTGGTTAACTCATTCAATATATACGGAGATAAAAATTTTACCCTATACTATATACACCTCCTATCTTGTGATGCAGTAGCTTTGTTAGACATTTTGTATTACGGTCAAATCCATACTGGGTGAGCGTCTGAGGGTGACTATGGAAATATATACGGAGATTTAAATTGTACCCTACAATATATATACTTGCCATCTTGTTATCCAGTACCTTTTTTAAACATTTTGTATTATGGTCAAATTCAGACTGAGTGAGCGTCTTGTTAGGAGTGGTGGAACGCACTAAATAAAATTATAAATAAAGTGCGTTCACCGCTCGGGGTCCACCGTGCGGTAGTTGGTAAGACCGCTGCTAGGTGGTGGCAGAACTATCAGGCGGTAGTGTGCACAGGGTTTAACTGCACCCAAGAGCACAGAGCAGACTCTGTTGTATTTACAGAGCTGCACAAATGTATGTGTACACAGGGTTAACAGCACCCCAGTGCACAGTGCAGTCTCTTTTGTACACAGAGCTGAAAAAGTGCATGACAAACACAAAACACTGAGTCTGTTTTAGCCACAGACCTCAGCGCTACCCACGCGGTATGTGGTCACAGGAGCAGTCCAAGCTGACAGTACTAACTCCGTCTAGACGTACCGTGGTGGATAGAGAGAAGGGCGTCGCAACCGCAGATGCACCAGGAGCTGCTACTGCAGCATGGCGACAACTGAGCCGCAGATAACACACCGCAAAGAGGCAGGCGCGATGTAGACGCTAAGCTGCTGAGCGCTGGAGCAATGGCGCGCTGGCACTGGCGCTAATACTGGTCTAACTCAACCACACACACATTCGTAATAACCAAGGAATGGGGGTTTCAAATGAGTCATTCACCAGTCCATGCATCCATCAGCAAACATACAGCAGCAAGCATGACTATACTAGCGCATGGCGGAACAGCCATGCGCACTTTTTATAGCATACGGGACCTGCCGGAAATCTCCAGAACTCCCAGAGGAGCCAATAGGATTCAGAGCAGGACCTGAGCACCTGACAACTGAACTCCAATAGGAGCTCGTCCTGTGAGCATGCTCAGAAGCTGGTACAAAGGACTTAGCCTCTGGAGATAAATGTGAGGAACTGGATCTCTGCATAGGTATGGCAGAACACAGATTCCTAACATTACCCCCCTCCTAAGGCCCCCCTCCCAGAGCCTTCCGACCCACAAGCCTGTGCCCAATCGTGGCATAGAACTTAGACTCGTCCGAAGGCGAGGCTGGTGTCCTGGTAGGTGACACGATAACCCGGGACACGTGGAAGGCATCGGTGGAGGCAAGATCACCAGGTTTCCAAAGGGACACCTGGGAGATGGCCGGAGCGGGAGTGGCAGTGGAACGCTGCCGTGTGACGGTGGTCATCACCAAACTCTGCCTTGGAAGGCTATGCTGAGCACATAAGGTGCAAGCCTGAATGAACTTCTTGACGTCCCGAGGCCTGTGCGGCCAACAATACGCACCAGCCAACAGCCTCGTGGTTTGCATATAGCCACGATGATTGTACGTATTGGATGCGTGTGCCCACGCGAGGACTTTAGGCCTGAGATGAGGAGGGACAAAGGTCTCGTCGACCGGCTCGGAACCCGACCCTTGCGGGGTGCTAGCTTCCGGAGAAGCAGCGTGCACACGATAACAATCGCACATGGGCTCCTGAGCCGAAGGTGTATCAAAATTGGCACGAGACACCTCCATGGGCTCTGGGGGTAAGACCTCTGGTTCAGGCGGCTCCAGAGGTTAAAAAAATTCGGGAGCTGGAGTACCTCTCTGTTTGGAGTGGGCACGCTCCAAACCACGCTCAGAGAAGCGGAGATCAATGCGTGAGGAGACAGATATTAACTCCTCCAGGCTGGTGGGGATCTCTCTCGTAGAGAGAGCATCCTTGACATGCTCCGCTAATCATCTCCAAAAAACTGGGATAAGGGCCTTATCGGACCACTCCAACTCGGATGCCAGTGTCCGAAAACGGACGGCGTACTGGCTGACCGAGAGGGATCCCTGGGACAGAGCTAGAAGTTGTAGCGAAGTGTCGTGTGTGACCCGTGGACCGAGAAACACCTGCCTAATAGCAGTTAGCAGGTGGGCTGCGGACCGAATGTCCGGATCACCACGCTTCCATAAAGGCGTAGCCCATTCCAGAGCCTTGCCCGACAGTAGGGATATGATAAATTTCACCTTGGCCTGTTCTATAGGGAATTGCGCAGCCAGCAGCTCCAGGTGAATCGAGCAGTTGGCTGATAAAGCCCCTACAAGAGGCGCCATCCCCGGAAAACTTATCGGGCAACGGGAGGCGGGTAACAGTCGGAGCAAGGGTGGACATGGACAAACGCGCTACCTCGTCAGTTAAAGTGTGTACAGCAGCATCAGTAGCTTGAGCACCTGAGAGGGATTTCTCAAGAGCGGCCACCCGGTCACTGAGCTGTTTAATGCACTGCAGTAATTGCTGCTGTTCTGCCATGGCTAGCCAGACCCTGGCACTAGTATAATGTTAGGAGCGGTGGAATGCACTAAATAAAATTATAAATAAAGTGCGTTCACCGCTTGGGGTCCACCGTGCGGTAGTTGCTAAGACCGCTGCTAGGTGGTGGCAGAACTATCAGGCGGTGTTTTCTATGACTTAGCTTGGTATTGTTTTCCTCCTCGGTGACCCAATCATAACACAGTACCATATATATCTGCTGGCATTTTGGGTCCATTTTCACAAAAAATTAGGAAGTATGGTGGAAGAGGCCATGGACGTGGGCATGGGGGGCCAGCTGGTACTGATGGTGGTGGTGGTGCATCTGCTGGTAGTTCCAAAAGCACAATAGCAGCTAAGGAAGGAGGTTTTGAGACTGTGGCATGGTCTGGCTCCGGAAGGCCTGGAAGACTCCCTTTTCTGGGAGTAGGTAAACCGCTTTTAAAGCCGGAGCATCATGAACTGGTTTTGGCTTACATTGCTGAAACAGAGTCCAGCTCTATCGCCTCCTCTTCTGAAGTTTCAAAACTGCAAGCACTAAGTCGTCAGTGCAGGCTTCTGGTCAGGAACAAAACCTTTCCTTGTGTCCTTCACCCCCACTAAAAGTGAAGGATGAGGCAGAACACACTTCAGATTACTCCACGGAGCTCTTTTCACATGGTTTATCAAGTCAAATCCTGAATTCCCCAGTCCAACATGAATCAAAGATGGAGTGCACTGATGCACAGCCACTGCTAGATGATTCTGCTGGTACATTCACCCACAGCACTACATTCCCCCTGCACTCTACAAAGCCAGAATCTGACCCTGATGAAACTCAGGTGCCCCTTCCCGCATACTATACCACCTTACACAGTGACACAGAGGAAGGTGCAGATGAAAGTGCCGGTTCCCTGAGCAGGTGGGGGGGCATACTCGTGGGCGACGGCACTGGCACAGGGCCCCTCATAGTATGCAAAAGTGTCTCTGCCGGTGGGAGGGCCCACTCGCCGTCAGACACGCCGGCATACTATGAGGGGCCCTGTGCCAGTGCCGTCGCCCACAATTGGGTCCCCCCTGCTTGCTCAGGGCCACAGCACTGGCAATACTTACCTCTCCCTGCTCCACTGCCATGACGTCTTCTGCATTTCCTGACAGTGACATTCAGGTCAGAGAGCTCAATGACATCACGCCTGTATGCCCTCTGCCTAAACAGTTCAAGTGCAGAGAGCTGGAAGATGGTGACGCTGAGGAGTCCATAGTAGAGCAGTGCCCAGAGAGGAGGTATTTAATTTTTTTAAAGGTTGGGAGCAATTTTTGGGTAGCATTAGACACTGGAGTATGAGATATGTGGCCCATCATACCCTGGAGCATCATCCATGGGGCCCATCATATACTGGAGCATTCTAAATGAGGCAGATTATATATGGAGCATTATTTGGGCCCATCATACACCGGAGCATCATCAATGAGGCCCATCATTTACTGGAGCATTCCAAATGGGGGACATCAGACACTGGATCAGCATTTACAGGGCCCATTATACACTGGAGCATTAGAAATGGGGCCCATTATATATGGAGAATTATTTGGGCCCATCATACACTGGAGCATCATCCATGAGGCCCATCATATACTGGAGCATTCAAAATGGGGCAGATTATATATGGAGCATTATATGGGCCCATCATACACTGGAGTATCATCCATGAGGCACATTATATACTGGAGCATTCCAAATGGTGGACATTAGACCTTGGAGCAGCATTTACGGGACCCATTATACACTGGAGCATTAGAAATGGGGCCCATTATATATGGAGCATTATTGGGGCCCATAAGACACTGGAGCATCATCGATGGGGACCAACATATACTGTAGCGTTATGTGGAGCTCATCATATACTGTATGGAACATTATATGGGACCAATTATTCTGTATGGAGAAATATATGTGGCTCATTATTCTGTAAGGTGCACTATGTGGTGGCCATAATACTGTATGGAGTAATATACTGTCCATTTTTTGAGCTATTGTAGAATTTAAAATAGATATCAGTCATGTCATATAAGAAGGCAAGTATTTTACATTGTACTATACCAATATTTCTCTGCCGTATCAGAGCATCATGAATTGTGGCATGTGTTAAAGGGGCCCACTGACACTCTTTTGCCAGGGGCACACGAAAACCTGGAGCCTGCCCCCCAACTTTAGCCAAATAACCCCCAGTTTTCAATGCGTAACTATTATTATAAAGTATATTAAGGTTGACAAGCTTAAGTAATAAGAATTGATGTTGTTGGCATTGAAATGGGCACTGTAGGTGTATTTAGTGTCCTCAACTCCCTGTCGACTTTGCTTCCCCATTGACTTGCATTGGGTTTCGTGTTTCTGTCGGACCCCGACTTTTCCCTTTAGTCGGCCGATTTCGTTCAACTCGACTTTTGAGAAAGTCGGGTTTCATGAAACCCGATTCGACCCTAAAAAAGGCAAAGTCACTCAATTCTACTGCATAACCAATTTAATTTATCCTGGTGAGTAGTTTATTTCAGGGGGGATAAGTTTGGGGTAACTTCACGCATGACTCGCCAATACCCCTTGTCAGAGAAGAGATTAACAGTCAGTTTTGTACTCAAATGTTATGGGCCTGGAAGTCATGGAGGACACTATTCTAATAACAAACTGTATTGAGAGCTCTGCAAACCATGGTGGTAGAATCACTTACAGTGGTAGTAGCACTTTTAGCAGGGTAAATCTAGGGGTGGAAATCACAGAAAGGCAGATTTTAAGGGACTCAGAAAGAGAATTGGAGGAATCCCATGGCTGGATATCCTTAAAGACTAACATGTCCAGGAAGGATGGGAAATCTTGAAAAATTAGATTCTCAAAGCACAATCGTTAACAATTCTGAAAAGAGGGAAGAATAGGAAGCATTTAAGGAAACCAGGATGGATGAACACAGAACTTAAACACATGCTTAAAAGGAAGAAAGAAATATCTATCAAATGGAAAGAGGGAGGCATATCTAAATAAGAATATAATGCTGTCTGCAGAACCTGCAGACAGCAAATCATATTAGTAAAGATGACAATGAATTAAGGTTTGGAAGAGATGTCAAAAACAATAAAAAGGATTTGGGGAATATGTCAAAAGTAAAAGAAAAGTCATAGATGTTATAGAATTTTTACAGGATGAAATGATGAAATGGTAAGACAGGATGTTGAGAAGGCAAACTTTTAAATTCCTATTTTGCATCTGTTTTCTCTCAGAAAGGAAATGTAGCATCAACTGATCTTCATTGTCCTATTAAGGGAATAGAAGAATCCAGGATATCTATAAACAGAAAGATAGTGAGGAAACACTTAGCTAACTTAAATTAATTCAAGTCTCCAGGTCCAGATGAATTACACCTCAGAGTACTGAAGGAGATAGCAGAAGAAATTTTTGAACCATTCTCCATTATCTTTGAAAATTCTTGGAGAACAGGAGAAGTCCCAGAAGACTGGAGAAGAGCAAATGTTGTTCCTATCTTCAAAAAAGGGAAGAAGGTGGACCCAGGGAACTATAGGCCGGTGAGTCTGACTTCTATAACAGGAAAGATCTTTGACCAAATTATTAAACAACATGTATGTAAGTACCTGGATAAGAATGAAGTAATTAAACAAAGTCAGCATGGGTTTGCAACTAATAAGTCATGTCAGACTAACTTAATTTCCTTCTATGACAGAATCACTGACTGGGTGGATCAGGGAAATGCTGAATTTCCTTCTATGACAGAATCATTGACTGGGTGGATCAGGGAAATGCTGTAGATATAGTATATCTTGACTTCAGCAAAGCATTTGACACAGTATCTCACACAATCCTTATTGAAAAAATGACTAAGTATAGAATGGACAAGACAACTGTTAGGTGGATTCAGAACTGGCTTAGTGATCAGGCCCAAAGGGTGGTCGTAAATGGCTGCAAATCCAGTTGGAAGAGTGTCTCAAGTGGGGTACCACAGGGCTCTGTTCTGGGTCCTGTATTGTTCAACATCTTTATAAATGATTTAGATTTAGGAATTGAGAGTAAACTGATTATATTTTCTGATGACACAAAGCTAGAAGGGATAGCTAATACTAGAGAAGAGAGAAAGAGGATTCAAAAAGATATAAATAAGCTGGAGCAGTGGGCAGCAACTAACAGAATGGTATTTAACTGGCGAAAAATGCAAAGTATTACATATGGGCAATAAAAATGAAAAAAGCAGGGGTTTGGACCAGATGACCCAGGAGGTCCCTTCCAACTCTACCATTCTACTGTATGATTCCATGATTCTATAAATCTGGTCATGGTCAGTCAAAGTATTGATGGCAAGAATGGTGATGATTCTGTTGTAGACAAGTTCTCTAAACAGCAATAAACATTGGAGGCAACATATGGCTAAAGTTCCTCTGGGGTAATATCCGCTTGTTCTGCAGTTATATCTGAAGCAAGTAATGCCATATGCACTGTTGGTGGAGGAGGCTCAATAAAGCCTGAAAGGTCTGGTTGTGGAAGTGGTTAGTCAACACTTATGGTGCTCACTTCTTCTATTATTTAACTGTAAAATACTCATAAAGAATCTGATTCTTTATTCACATTCCCTTAATTTCAGAAGTTTATTTTACATTTAGAACTTATAGCTCACAAGATTGGGTATTGTACACGCTGTTTCCACACTTCTCACAGTAGTTTGAAACCTGCTTTCATGTACGGTATTATGGTGAATGATCCCTTTTCTAATTATCTAACAATACCCACTTTCAATGACATTCCTTTTCTATATTTTTCTCTTATATTGAGTCACGTTAACTCAAGAGATTATGATTAAATAGACACACCACATCCACTTTCTTTCATAGTTGATTCTTGGTCCCAGTTGGCATTCCAATTTCTTTACAATTATAATTGTTTTGTTTTTTCTTAATTAATTGTCCTTTAATACACCTATTTTTATAATTTCAATATCTTTTTACGACCATTTCCCATTTTCTTAATTATATGAGATGTGCATTTTCTTCATTCTTTTTCCCCCTTGCTTTATTGAATACAATTAACGAACAGTGAAAACTTTCAGTACACAACTCCAGGAGGTGTGTTTATGCCACTTAGCTCCACTTTTTGGATTAGCAGCATTTCTCTTTGTACCCTCATTGCATTTTTCTCCTGATGAAGCAGTTTGTTCAACTCTGAAATGTGTAAATTAAATTTGTTCAACACCATCATGTCTGCTGGATATCTTCTTTACCAGTAGTGCAGCAGAACTATCGGTATATCCCTTTCTACTATTGCAAACCTTATTTTATGTAGAGCATAGGATGACATCTATGGCATATTTGTGCCAAAATCCATGTTTAAGGCTAGTTTCACATTAGCGTATTTTACAGCCCCGCCCCCTGCCTGCCCCGTCTGGTCATTTCCTCCTACTATCGCACACTGCTGCATGCGATCTGCGCACCCTATCTTTAGCATAGGGTGCGCAGACCATGCGCTGGCCATGCGCTAGTAGGTTTTTTGCGTGCGCTGCGCACTTTTGAAGGTGAGCCGGTGTGTGCCGAATGCACCATGTTGCATTTCCGGGCATTAGGCAGGCAAACCAGGGTTCAGGCAAGGAGGCATGACAGATCTCCAGACATGGTGCGTGGCAAGGTTCCAAGCAGGGTGCGTGGTAGGGGCACACCAGGGTCCAGGGCAAGGTGCAAGGCAAGGTGCGTTTGTAGGGGACACGCCAGGTTCAAACTAGGAGGCTAGGAAGGCCAGGCGTGTGCAAAGGGCACACGAAGAAACAAGGCAAGGCAAGAAACAAGGAAAACCAGGCAAAGACAGGGAACATGAGAAGTACAACAAGGCTCAGAATAGCAAAGACCAGACATGGCGAAACAGGCAAGGCAGAGAACATAGGAAGTACTACAGGGCAAAGCATGGCAAGAACAAGACATGGCGAAAACAGGCAAAGGCAGAGAACATAGAAAGTACAACAATTCAAAGCATAACAAGGACAAAACATGGCGCGAGAGGCAACACAAGACATGGCACGGGACAAGAGGCAGAATACAAGTACAGAGCGTGTGCATTGACGCACTACAGGGCAGAGTGCAGGGGCACAGAATACAGGGAGCAACCCAGCAGACCAAGCAGCCATGCAGGGCAGCAACACAATACTCAGGCCCTGACCATAGGAAGGGGCAGTCTGATATAGCACCATAGCACCTGCACTTCCGGGTCAGGACCAGGGAAGGACTTCCGGTTGAGATCCTCCAGGATCATAGAGAGCATTGCTAGATCAGACTGGGCTGGACCATAGAGAAGGTCACATGATCAGGGGCTCCAGAAACACTGAGTGGCCAGCTGGACCAGACAGCGCTGGAACATAGGAAAGGTCACATGATCAGGGGCAGGACCATATAGAGGACTGCCACAGGCAGAGTAGAGACGGCCGGACACACAGCAATGGCGTGTAGCCATGAGGTAAAACACACATGCGCACTGGCAGGCAGCCATGAGATGAAGCGCAAGTGCACACTGCTCCAGGCATCTTGCAGCACAACAGTCACGAGGTGCGCGTGCACACTGCTTCCACGGATCCTGCAGCATAAGACATAATGGGCATGATAGTTCAGTGCACGTGCACACTGCTCCAGGGTTCATGCGGCATAACAGACATGGTGGGCATGACAGTATGTGGTTAATGAATTTTGTGCAAAATTAAAAATGCACTTAATTTTTTGTCTTGAACCTGTTTTGTGACTTGTTAGTGCCAAAAGTCACACATTCTGCCAAATTTTCCTAAAATCACTCTTGGTCAAAGAGGACACCAGAGAACATATGAGACAAATTTTTCCCTTGTAATGAATTAACAGAAAAGATCTGGAAGCCCTAAACTCGGTCTAATATCGCAAACTAAAACAATAGCCACATAAAAAAGTGACTTTCAAAAAGGTTTAAATAAAATGATCAATATGGTGCAAATGAAAATAATGGCACAAAACACTAAAACTCGACAAACAGCAAGCACAAACGCAATAATGAATTGGGCTTTTTGCCTCTATCTATAGAAGTCATGTGCATGTAACCAAGTATGCAGAATCACGTAACAGAAAATTATCCAATATCTGGCCGTAGAATGTATTTTAACCAACTTTCAGAAGCGACAAATAGGTAATTTTTCAACATAATCCACATGCTTTTCAATACAAATTGTCCATCAAACAACTAACTTTCTCATTCAATCTTTAAACAATATTTTGGGCTGAGCTGTGAGCCACAAGTGCACTGCTGTCTTCATTTCTTCATCAGTTTTGCATTATTATATGAGCATAGCCAAGGCTTATATACCAATGATTTGCTACATAGTAAAACTTTACTCTTTTGCCTAAAAGAATCAGTTCATGGGCACGTTGTCAGTAGTGGATATGGAAGGCCATCTGGCTCATTCTTCATGGCTGACACTTGTGCAACCTTCCTTGAACTTCTCTATCAATTCATATTCACTTCTTCAAGACAAAACACTTTCTCCATACCTTGCCCAAAGTCTTTGACAAATATCAACATTAGATAGATCTTAGAGCACAAAAGAAGAATCACTTCACTGCAGGCTGCCCTTCTCTTTTAAGGCCCTTTTACATTTAGCGATGCACCAGCGATCCGACCAGCGATCCGACCCGGTCAGGATCGCTGGTGCATCGCTAAATGATCGCTAGTGAGCTTTCACACAGAAAGATCTCACAGCGATGCAGCAGCGACGCAGCGCACGATACTTACCATTCACACACAGCGATCCAGACGTCCTCCCGCCCGCCTCCACGCGTCGCTGGACGTCACAGCAGGAAGTCTCAGCAGGAAGCAGACGACGAGAAATGGAGCCGGACATTCTCGCGCGATCAGCGATGAGCAGCGGGGGAGCCGGTCGGAGGTAAGTATCACACATAGCGATATCGCTAGCAATATCGCTATAACGTCACAAAACCAGTGACGTTTTAGCGATATTGCTAGCGATATTGCTTAGTGTAAAACCCCCTTTAGGCAAATCACTAGTTGGTAACACATCCAATACAGAACAACAGTGACATATTGAGACAATGATCTCGCACACAAAGCACTGATAAGACCATGTGGCTAACAGGTATTTTAATATAACTGGAGTGCAGATTTTTTTTGACTCGCCCTCGCAGTTTAAAATTATGGCCCATACGTTTCTATAGCCACAATGAGATTTTGGATTCATAAAAAATATTTTTTTTTAATGAAACTTTGGTGCATAAGTGAATTTTATTATGTAGTTTCCATGCTGATAATATTTTAGTATTTTCTCCCAATGAATTTTATCTGAGATGGAGCATGCTGAGGTTTACAAAATACAACATTATCTAGCAAGACCGTATATTAAGCTTACTTAATGAGCCTCACGTATCAAACTGTAAGAACGTGGATTTGACAAAGTTCACCTTAGTAAGTTACATATTATGTTCTTCATTTATGAGAAACTGCATGCATCTACAAAATACCTTCAAAAAAGTATTTCATGAAACCATATGTAGCCTACTGTGATTTTATTGTGACAGACAGTGGAGCCAAAAACGCTAACTTCTCTTTGATTTATCTTAACGTTATTTGAAAAGAAAATTGAACTAAAATTTTTATTTTTTTCCAGTGATATTTGCAAATTGGATTTACATCAGAGAAGTGTGCTTTATCCGCATCTCCATTGTTGTAATAATTCAGCTGCTTAAGCTGTAAGCTATTATTAATAGATGCAATGTTGTGTTATTATTCAGAAATCATTCTCACGTTCCATAATCCATTATACTTTTATAGCTTTTTGTTATCTTTGTGTTTTTCCTTTCAAACATTCGCACTATCTATTAATTTAGTCAATGCAAAAATGTACCAGCATAATTATCAATTTACAAACTAATGAGTTAGCTTTAGTGAATATCACCTTCAAAATAAAACTTTGTTCAAATACAATGTTACTTTCTTATTTTTACATAAAGGACTGTAAAAGGATTGTCCTGTTTCCAGATTTGCCACGAAGATGATCAACTAAGCACCGTGCATATTGCTGCCATTCCCCCATTTCTGCCGGATGTACTGTGTGTGATAATTCAAAAGGAACGGAATGTGAAGCGACCGCTGATTGACCTCAGGGATCACATGACGAATGTCACAAATGTCATGCGAGCCTATGGAGAGACAGTGCTTACACCGCTGGAACGGCACCAATACCAAAGGTGAGTATTTGTTATTATTTTAATGGGGGGAAACATACGGATTAAGAAGATGTTGTCTTCAACATAAATATTGATACGCCATTCTCCTGTAGGACAGTTGGACAAAATAATCACAGTCGGATAGGAGTCATAAATAGAGACAAGCGAACATTTCAATGTTCGGTTCAGCTCACGATCGCCGAATTTGCAATATTCGCCGATTTAATCATTGATTCAATTGCTGAATGTAGCCAAACGTGAACAGCACAAAAGCTGGTGTTTCCCATGTTGTGTGACAGCGTGGGAAACACCGGCATAGCGCTTCTGATCGGCAGTGAAATTATGCCCGCCGGTCAGAGAGACGTGGTTCCCACGCTGTCAGGAGACAGTGTGAGCACTCAGCGGTGATAACTAGCCAGGCAAAACTCACAGCTGGGGGCTGCAACCCTCAGCTGTCAGCTTCAGCAAGGTTGGTTATCAAGAATAGAGGGGTCCCCCAAAAGCTGGCAATTCATGTGCAGCATTCAGTAAAATCACAGCATGACAGTTTAGAATACTGTAGAATAGATAGAATAGATATATACACATAGAATACATATATAGATGTCAGTGATGCACACACATATATATATACTGTATATATATACAGTATGTAGATAGATAGAAGAAAAGCCGGCAATTCAGCAGTCGCGGTAGTGTGAAATCACTGCAGGAGCTGACAGGATAGAAGCGATGGATTACATACAGTAAATACAAATATACAAATAGTATATGTAGATATATAGAGGTCTGTAACAAATACGTTTAGTACAGTGTGTGCAGCTTACTCTACATGTATTTAATTAATAACTAGAGTTGAGCGAAATGGGTCGAAAAAATTCAAAAGTCGCCGACTTTCGCCAAAGTCGGGTTTCATGAGACGAAACCCGACCTTAGCGTGAGGTCGGCCACGAGGTCGGCGACTTTAGCGCCAAAGTCGCGTTTTAAAAGATGCTTTAGCGCCCTTTTTCAGCCAATCAGGAAGAACGGACACTGTGGGCAACGTGATGACATAGGCAGCGGTCACCACCATCTTGGAGAAGGGCATGCAAGTGATTGGCTTGCTTTGTGTGGCGTCACAGGGGGTATAAAAGGGCGGGGATGCTGACCGCCATGTTACTCATGCTGATCTCAGAATAGGGAGAGCTGCTGCAGCTGCTGATTCTGTAGGGAGAGCGTTAGGAAGGCAAAAAGAAAAAAAAACTGCTTCTGCTGCTAGCGCTTTTCACTGTAGTTACTGTGCAGTGAAAGGTGAAGATTTTTGCTTTTGTGCAGCAGTGCTGGTGGTGATTAGCCTACCTTTTAATGCTAGCTGCATTGCTGTGTGCACACTGGTGTTCAAACTGCTTTTTTAAAAGCAATCCAAATTGCATTGTTTTGCCCTGGTGAGGTAGTGAGCGTTCATTTTTTCATACACTGTACAGCGGTGTACGCTCCTCACTCAGTACCGTGTAACGGCTGTTATAACGGCCAAATTTAAGCTATCTAAGTGTGTGAATCTGTAAGGAAATGCCAAGGAGTTTATCCGTTCTTAGAGACCTACACCTTAAAGTTTTGTCCGTTTTTCAAACAGTTTAGTATATTTGCTGTTTGATTACATTCAAAACTAGAGAGAGACAGCGTGTGTCAGTCCGTATACAAAAACACGGAGCTTGACAATTTTGCATACACCGTACAGTGGTGTACGTGCACGCTCCTCTCTCAGTACCGTGTAACGGCTGTTATCACGGCCAAATTGAAGCTACTAAGTGTGTGACTCTGTAAGGAAAAGCCGAGGAGTTTGTCCGTTCTTACAGACCTACACTCTAGGGAGATTCCAATTCTGCCCAATTCTACATACATTGTTGTGAGTTCATTTTCCCCTTCGTCACTGAGGTCTGGTGAGCTCCCTATTCTGGTAAAGGAAGGTAATGAGCATGATTATCAGGCACCTGAGCCTAATGAGGATGACTGGCTGAGTGGAGTCACGGACTGGATATAAGGCTGCCGACGCCCTTCTGCCCTGCGGGTGATTTCTCTGTGGACTTCTAGGACACCAGTCTGATTCCTGCTCCTCTAAAGCTAAGTTTTCTGCTTTGCCTGTTAGCATTTGTGTTTTGTTTTTGTTTTCCTTGCTTTTCTGGATTCTGCCATTCCCTGCTGGGGTGAGCTGAATCTCCTTTTGCCGGTTGCTCTGTCTTCAGAATATTCCTGAGTACTGACATAGCTTTTTTGAAGCCTAGCGTCTTCAGGGCCTTTTTCACTATCAGTCTGTTGGCTCTTATTTTCATAGGGTTTTTCATGGATTGCAGACAGCAGCCTTCCTGTCCTTTCCTATCTAGTTATCTTGGGCCCCGTCTTTGCTCAGTCTATCTTTCTGTCTGTGTTAGTGTTTTCATCTTGCTTCACAGTCATTATATGTTGGGGGCTGCCTATTGCTTTGGGGTCTGCTCTGGGGCAGTTTAGATTTCCCCTTTCTTTCTTTAGGCCTATTTAATTCTCCGGCTGTGATCGAGGGGTCTAGGGCATCGTAGGAACCCCCCACGGCTACAGTTAGTTGTTGTGGATAGGATCAGGGGTCTGCAATCCGATAGCTGCCAACCTCTCTGGTTTTCTGGACTTAGCTAGCATTTCTGTTTTTGCCTCCTACGGTGACTCAATCATAACAGAATCACCCGCCATACCGCAGATCCTAGGGTACTCAATAGCAGGAAAGAATTGTGTTTAAAAAAAAAAAAAAAAAAAAAAAAAAAAGAGTGTGTATATTCTTTCCTCTATATCTCTGAGGCCGTAGGGGGAATTTTTTTTTCTCTCAATGGAGATAAAGCAATTGTTTGATCGTGTGGAGCAGCTCGCTGTGGAAGTGCGGGAAATTTCCGCCTACCTTGCTCGTTCGCATGCTGTTGAACCAAAGATCCCTACACCTGATGTATTTTTTGGGGATCGATCTAAATTTTTGAGTTTCAAAAATAATTGTAAATTATTTTTTGCCTTGAAGCCTAACTCGTCAGGGAGCTCTGCGCAGCAGGTTAAAATTGTCATCTCTTTGCTGCGTGGCGATCCCCAGGATTAATACAAAAATGGTGGGGGGAACAAGAGGCGCAATAGTGCCCTATCACTAGTGACACTAGAAGTATGAGCGGTATAATACAGTTCCACTCACCTATTCCAGTTGTGTAACCCACAACTGGCTTGAGAGCATATCACAGAATCAGCTGCTGCAGGACCTCCACCAACCACTCGCACGTGGAAAAACCTTCAGAAAGTTGTGGGAAGCAGGGTGTGTTACAGTCCGCGCTGCCGAGATTCACAAATCACCTGGGATGCAAGATGTTGTAGCAGTGTACTCCTTTATTTCCTCCTACGCGTTTCGGCGCCCATCCTGGCACCTTCCTCAGGGATATTCATTATCCCTGAGGAAGGTGCCAGGATGGGCGCTGAAACGCGTAGGAGGAAATAAAGGAGTACACTGCTACAACATCTTGCATCCCAGGTGATTTGTGAATCTCGGCAGCGCGGACTGTAACACACCCTGCTTCCCACAACTTTCTGAAGATCCCCAGGATTGGGCGTTTTCTTTGAAACCAGATGATCCTATTCTGACTAATGTGAATGCATTCTTTCAAGCTTTGGGGTTGTTGTATGACGAACCTAATGCTATTGATCAGGCTGAAAAGACCCTGTTGGCATTGAACTAGGGTCGAGATTCTGCAGAGTTGTACTGTCAAAAGTTCCGAAAGTGGGCGGTCCTTACTACCTGGAATGATAATGCCTTGGCTGCTCTCTTTCGGAAGGGTTTGTCAGAAGCCGTAAAAGATGCTATGGTGGGATTTCCTGTTCCCTCTAGTCTGGACGATTCTATGTCATTAGCCATTCAGGTTGATCGGCGTTTACGTGAACGCAGGATTGCACAAGAGGTGTTGCCACCGGTTGAACAGACGTCTGAACCTATGCAATGTGATAGAGTTTTGTCTAAGCCGCAACGTCAGGAGTTCAGAAGGCGTAATAAGCTGTGTTTTTTCTGTGGAGATGCCTCGCATATTATTTCTGTTTGTCCTAAACGAGAGAAACGCTTTGCACACACGTTTTCTGTTGGTGGTGTTCAACCTAAGTTTCTTCTGGCAATTACTCTGATCTGCTCCCTGTCCACATTTTCCGCCAAGGCTTTTGTGGATTCGGGAGCAGCACTAAACCTAATGGACTTGGATTTTGCTAAACGTTGTGGATTTCTGATGACACCTCTGCAGACGCCTATCCCTTTGAGGGGGATTGATGCTACTCCTTTGGCTAAAGATAAACCTCAGTTTTGGACCCAGGTGGTCATGCGGGTCGCCCCAGACCATCAAGAAAATTGCAGATTTTTGGTGTTGCATGGTCTGCATGATGCCGTTGTTCTGGGGTTTCCCTGGTTGCAAATTCATAATCCAGTTTTGGATTGGAAATCTGTGTCTGTGGTGAGTTGGGGTTGTCGGTGTGCCTTTAGTGAGGCTCCGGTTTTTTCCACCTCTCCTCAGTCGCATGATGTTCCTGACTATTTGGCGGACTTTTATGATGTATTTAGTGAGAATGAGTCTGCGTCCTTGCCTCCTCATAGGAGTTATGACTGTGCAATTGAACTAAGCCCGGGGTGTAAATTTCCCAAGGGTCGGCTCTTCAATTTATCTTTACCCGAGCACGAGGCTATGCGGTCCTATATTAAGGAGGCGTTGGAGAAGGGTCATATTAGACCATCCTCTTCACCCTTAGGTGCCGGGTTTTTTTTTGTGGCCAAAAAGGATGGTTCTTTAAGGCCTTGTATTGATTTTCGTGCCCTCAATAAAATTACTATTAAATATCAGTATCCGTTACCCTTGATTTCCGGATCTATGCTCTAGAGTTAGAGGTGCTTGCTGGTTTACCAAGCTTGACCTCAGGGGGGCGTATAATCTTATCCGCATTAAGCAGGGGGATGAATGGAAGACAGCATTTAATACTCCGGAGGGACATTTTGAGTACCTGGTGATGCCTTTTGGGCTCACTAATGCCCCTTCTATCTTCCAGTGCTTCATGAACGATATTTTCCGAGACTTTGTCGATAAATTTTAGATCATCTATCTGGATGATATTTTGATCTTCTCCAAAGATTGGGATTCTCATGTGGAACATATACGGACTGTGTTCCAGATCTTGAGGGAGAATTCCCTGAAGGTCAAAGGATCGAAATGCCTTTTTGGAGTACAGAGGATTTCATTTTTGGGATTTATTTTGTCTCCGTCAACTATTGAAATGGACCCGGCCAAGGTACAGGCCATTTATGATTGGGTTCAACCCACTTCTTTGAAGGTCCTCCAGAAGTTTTTGGGTTTTGCTAATTTTTATAGGAAATTTATAGTAAAATTTTCTAGTATTGCCAAGCCATTGACTGATCTGACTAAGAAGGGTGCTGATGTGTTGAATTGGTCTCCGGAGGCTGTTGCTTCCTTTCAGGAGCTGAAGCGAAGATTTACCTCCGCCCCGGTTTTGCGGCAACCTGATGTCTCACTACCGTTCCAGGTAGAGGTGGATGCTTCTGAGATTGGTGCAGGAGCTGTTTTGTCCCAAAAGGATCCTGTAACATCTAAAATGAATCCCTGTGCTTTCTTTTCCCGAAAGTTCTCTCCATCTGAACGTAACTATGATGTGGGGAATCGGGAACTGTTGGCCATGAAATGGGCATTTGAGGAGTGGAGACATTGGAAGGCGGGAGCTAAACATCAAGTTGTGGTCCTCACTGACCACAAGAATTTGATTTACCTAGAGTCGGCTAAACGCTTGAACCCTAGACAGGCTAGGTGGGCCTTGTTTTTTACACGTTTTGATTTTGTGGTCTCTTTTCTTCCTGGAACTAAGAATGTCAAGGCAGACGCCCTCTCTAGGAGTTTCTTTGCTGATTCTCCTGTGGTAACCAAGCCTGCTACCATCTTAGGTGAAGGGGTAGTTCTTTCTGCCATCTCGCCCGATTTGAGACTTGCTCTGCAAGAGTTCCAGGAGGACAAACCTGAGCATTGTCCCAGTGGAAAGTTGTATGTTCCTGACCAGTGGAAGAAGAGAGTGATGTCTGAAGTTCATTGCTCTGCATGGCTGGTCATCCAGGTATTTTTGGTACTAGAGATCTGGTGAGTCGCTCTTTTTGGTGGCCCGCCTTGTCTCATGATGTCAGGAATTTTGTGCAGTCCTGTGGGACTTGCTCCCGATCTAAATCTTGTTCTTGCTCTAGTGGGTTGTTGATGCCTTTGCCTGTCCCCAGGAGGCCATGGACCCATATTTCAATGGATTTCATCTCTGATATGCCGGTCTCTCAAAGAATGACTGTTATTTGGGTGATTTGTGATAGGTTCTCTAAGATGGTTCATCTTGTACCACTCCCTAAGTTGCCATCTTCCTCTCAGTTGGTGCCCCTGTTTTTGCAACAGGTGGTTCGCTTACACGGGATTCCTGAGAACATTGTATCTGACAGAGGAGTTCAGTTTGTGTCTAGATTTTGGAGGACCTTCTGTTCCAAGCTGGGAATTCAGTTGTCCTTCTCCTCTGCTTTTCACCCTCAGACCAATGGGCAGACAGAGAGAACAAACCAGACCTTGGAGTCGTATTTGAGATGTTTTATTTCCGCTGATCAGGATGATTGGGTTTCATTTTTGCCCTTGGCCGAATTTGCTTTAAATAATAGAGCTAGTTCTGCCACTTTGATGTCACCTTTTTTTTGTAACTTTGGGTTTCATCCTCGATTTTCTTCAGGGCAGGTGGAGCCTTCTGCCTGCCCAGGTGTTGACACTGTGGTGGAGAGAATGCACCAGATCTGGGACCAAGTGGTGGATAAGTTATCTCTCTCCCAGGAAAAGGCCCAGCGGTTTTCCAATCGACATAGGACCATTGGTCCCCAGTTTAAGATTGGTGATATGGTGTGGTTAAAATATTGCTATGAAGGTGGCTTCTCCTAAGTTTAAGCCTAGATTTATTGGACCTTACAAGATTTTGGAGATTATTAATCCGGTCTCTTTTCGTTTGGCTCTTCCTGTCACATTTGAAATCCATAATGTGTTCCATAAGTCCTTGTTGAAGAGGTTTGTTGAACCAGTTGTTCCTGGGGTGGCACCTCCAGACCCTGTATTGTTTGAAGGTAACATGGAATATGAGGTAGAGAAAATACTGGTTTCCCATCTGGCTAGACGGAGACTCCAGTATTTGGTTAAGTGGAAGGGTTATAGTCAGGAGGATAATTCCTGGGTCTCTGCCTCTGATATTCATGCCAAAAGATTGGTTCGTGCCTTTCATCGGGATCACCCTGATCGCCCTGGTGGCGTGGTTGAGGGTTCGGTGACCCCTCCTCAAGGGGGAGGTACTGTTGTGAGTTCATTTTCCCCTTCGTCACTGAGGTCTGGTGAACTCCCTATTCTGGTAAAGGAAGGTAATGAGCATGATTATCAGGCACCTGAGTCTAATGAGGATGACTGGCTGAGTGGAGTCACGGACTGGATATACGGCTGCCGACGCCCTTCTGCCCTGCGGGTGATTTCTCTGTGGACTTCTAGGAGACCAGTCTGATTCCTGCTCCTCTAAAGCTAAGTTTTCTGCTTAGCCTGTTAGTATTTGTGTTTTGTTTTTGTTTTCCTTGCTTTTCTGGATTCTGCCATTCCCTGCTGGGGTGAGCTGAATCTCCTTTTGCCGGTTGCTCTGTCTTCAGAATATTCCTGAGTACTGACATAGCTTTTTTGAAGCCTAGCGTCTTCAGGGCCTTTTTCACTGTCAGTCTGTTGGCTCTTATTTTCATAGGGTTTTTCACGGATTGCAGACAGCAGCCTTCCTGTCCTTTCCTATCTAGTTAGCTTGGGCCCCGTCTTTGCTCAGTCTATCTTTCTGTCTGTGTTAGTGTTTTCATCTTGCTTCACCGTCATTATATGTTGGGGGCTGCCTATTGCTTTGGGGTCTGCTCTGGGGCAGTTTAGATTTCCCCTTTCTTTCTTTAGGCCTATTTAATTCTCCGGCTGTGATCGAGGGGTCTAGGGCATCGTAGGAACCCCCCACGGCTACTGTTAGTTGTTGTGGATAGGATCAGGGGTCTGCAATCCGATAGCTGCCAACCTCTCTGGTTTTCTGGACTTAGCTAGCATTTCTGTTTTTGCCTCCTACGGTGACTCAATCATAACAATACACCTTGTAGTTTGTCATACACTAGGCAATTTCTGCCGGTCACATTGCGGTGTTATAGACACAGGGCCTGACAGCATCCAACTGTGTCCTGAAGTGTAGAGAGATTCCAATTCTCCACAGTCCTCTATCCACCTTTCTTACAACATCCAGAATCTGCTTGTCACATTGCGGTGTAAAATAAACAGGGCCTGACAGAATCCAACTGTGTCCTGAAGTCTACAGAGATTCCAATTCTCCACAGTCCTCTATCCACCTTTATTACACCATCCAGAATCTGCCTGTCACATTGCGGTGTAAAATAAACAGGGCCTGACAGAATCCAACTGTGTCCTGAAGTCTACAGAGATTCCAATTCTCCCCACTACTATATACACCTTGTACCTTGTTTTACAGTACCATATAGTTGGTGGTTTTTTGGGTACATTTTCCCCAAAAATGAGGAAGTGTGGTGGAAGAGTCCGTGGAAGTGGGAGGGGGTTGGCAGCTGGTAATGATGGTGTTGGTGTTGGTGGTGGATCTGCTGGTAGTGGCAAAAGCAAAATAGGACCTAATGCAGGCGGTGTTTAGCCTGCGTCATCGTCTGGCTCCACAAGGCCTCGAAGGCTCCCTTTTCTGGGAGTAAGTAAACCGCTTTTAAAGCTGGAGCTTCAAGAACAAGTTTTGGCTTGCATTGCTGACTCAGCCTCCAGCTCTATCGCCTCCTCTTCTGAAGTTCTAAAAAATAAAAGCACTGAGTCATCATTGGATGCTCATGAACGCTCATGAACCACACCTTTCCTTGTGTCCTTCACCCCAACCAAAATTGAAGGATGCGGCAGGCCACACTACAGATTACTCCATGGAGCTGTTTTCACATACCATGCCTGGGTTATCAAGTCAAATCGTGAATTACCCAGGCAAAGATGAATCTGACATGGAGTGTACTGATGCACAGCCACTGATAGATGATTCTGCTGGTACATTCACTCAGAGCACTACATTGTCCTCGCAGTGTACTGAGCCAGAATCTGACCCAGATGAAACTCAGGTGCCCCTTCCCACATACTATACCACCAAACACAGTGACACAGAGGAAGGTACACTTGACATTGAAGAGGAGGTGATGGATGACCCAGTTGTTGACCCAGATTGGCATCCATTGGGGGTAGAGGGTGCCGCTGCCAATAGCTCAGAAGAGGAGGAGCATCTGCAGCGGGCATCGACATCGCAACAGCTGTTTTCTGGCAGGCCTGGAGCAGTCCAAAAATGGGTTACAAAAACCAAAAGAGTTGCTGGACAGCTTGGCAAGACGGTCAAATTAGCACAGCGTGCAAGGCCTCAAAATGTCTTCCATAGTAGGAAGAGTGCAGTGTGGCACTTTTTTGAACAAAATCCTGATGATCAGGCAAAGGTTATCTGTAAGAAGTGTGCAAAGACCTTTAGCCGAGGGAAAAATCTGAGAAATTTGAATAGCAGCTGCATGCTAAGACATTTAGCCACCATGCACTTGCAAGCGTGGACGGACTACCAAAACTCACGTACCACATGTGCTACTGCCCCCAAAGAAGGTAGTCAGCAACGCTACATTGTTTCCCCCACTGTAAGTCCACCGGTTAGCACACCACCAGCAGCAAATGTTGAGTTGTCGTCGCAAGGGCAAATCAGTCAGGGAATCACACTGTTATTGCAACGAAAGACTGAATCTAGGCCATCAGAAAGAACACCAACTCCATCACCATCATTAACCCTCTCTCAGTCCGCCATGTCCACCGCAAGTTCCACCATATGCAGCTTTCAAGTCCAGCTCACCCTACCAGAGACTATGAGTAGGACAAGAAAGTACTCATCCTCTCATCCGCGTACACTGGGTTTGAACGCCCACATTGCCAAACTAATCTCGTTAGAGATGATGCCCTATCGGTTGGTTGAAAGCGTAGCTTTCCGCGAACTCAAGGCCTACGCAGTACCACGCTATGACCTACCCAGTCACCACTTCTTTTCTCGCAAAGCCATCCCAGCCCTCCACCTTCATGTGAAAGACCGCATTGTCCATGCACTCAAGCAATCAGTGAGTGGAAAGGTGCATGTCACAACTGATGCATGGTCCAGTAGGCATGGCCAGGGCCGTTACGTGTCCATCACTGCGCACTGGGTTAATGTGGTGGATGCAGGGTCCACAGGGGACAGCTGTGATGGCACAGTGCAGCCTAGCCCACGGTATAGGAAACAGTTGGCTGTAGGCGTTCGACCCTCCTCCTCCTCCAGAAGCGAAAGCTCCTCCACAGAGTGCAGTCGCACGAGCACTGCATCCGCAGCTGACAGTGGTGCACACGATGTGTCCCACTATCGATCAGCTAGTGGAAAGCGTCAGCAGGCTGTGTTGCAGATGATGTGTTTGGGCAACAGACACACGGCGGAGGTACTGGCCGACTACTTTCAGCGACACACTCAGTCATGGCTGGGCAGTCTACATCTTGAGGCAGGCAAGGTAGTTAGTGATAACGGCCGGAATTTTGTGGCAGCCATAGCCCTTTCAAAACTCAAACACATACCTTGCTTGGCTCACACCTTGAACCTGGTGGTGCAGTGCTCCTCAATAATTATCCGGAGTTAACAGGCCTGCTCCATAAGGTTCGAAGACTGTGCTCTCACATCCGCCGGTCGCCGGTACACTCCAGTCATATGCAGAAGCTGCAGCGATTGCTCCACCTTCCCAAGCACCGCCTAATTATCGACATTGCAACAAGGTGGAACTCCACCCTGCACATGGTTGAGCGGCTGTGCAAACAGAGGCAGGCCGTAATGCATTTGTGGGAGGATACACGGGCAGGCATTATGAGGGCAGACATGGGGTTGACAAGTGTGCAGTGGTTGAAGCTGAAAGACCTCTGTAAAGTCCTTCAATGTTTTGAGGAATGCACACGGCTGGTAAGCGCAGATGACGCCATCATAAGCATGAGCATCCCACTTATGCATCTGCTCATGCAAACTTTGATGCACATCAAGGAGCAGGCGTCTGCAGCCGAGGATGATGAGGAAGAGTAGGAGGGAAGCCTTGATGACAGTCAACCATTGTCTGTTCAGGGAACTGTCGTGGACGAGGTGGAGGAAGAAGAGGAGGAGGAGGATGATGATGGGCATGATTATTTAGGGGAGGAGGATGCTTCTCGTGGGGCAAGAGAAAATGTTGGCATGACAAGGTCTGGTACTGGGTTTGTGCATGACTGGAGGGATGTGGATTTGCCTGAAAGTGCTCCTCCACCCAGCACTCGCAGTGCATCATTGACACCGGGAACATTGGCTCACATGTCTGATTATGCCTTGCAGATCCTAAAAAGGGACCCCCGCATTGCCAAAATGATGAACGATGATGACTACTGGTTGGCCAGAATCCTGGATCCACGCTATAAAGGCAAATTCCAAAACATAATGCCACAGGAGAACCTTGACCTAATATTGGCTAACAAACAAGCAACCAACCGGTTGAGGCATTCCCAGCACACAGCAACGGTGATGGTTGTCACATGAGCCGTAGGGGCCGGGGGCAACTTGGAAGAGGTGTTGGTTGTGCACACATCAGAAGTGGCGCTGGAGACAGGGGTTTCTTGACCATGTTGTGGACTGATTTTTCAAGTCCCGCTCACACGACTGGTAATACTGCATCAATTGAAAGTGACAGGAGACAGCACTTGTCAACTATGGTTACAAACTACTTTTCCTCCCATATCGATGTTCTCCCTCACAGGTCATTCCCATTTGACTATTGGGCAGCTAAACTGGACACCTGGCGTGAATTGGCACAATATGCCTTACAGGAGCTCGCTTGCCCAGCTGCAAGTTTGCTATCGGAAAGAGTCTTCAGTGCTGCTGGATCGATCCTGACAGAAAAAAGGACCCGTCTCTCGACCCAAAATGTGGATGATCTAACCTTCATTAAAATGAACCATGCATGGGTTTACAAGGATTTTGTCACACCTTACCCTGATGACACATAGGTTGACAGAAAAATGGCTTTCTTTGGTCCACCTCTTCCTGGGACTTGACCAATTTCGCCTTTAGCAGCAGGTGAAAGTCCCACATCAACATATGCCATTTTGTAAACCTCTCTAACTGGGCTGCCTCCTCCCCCCATGGCCGTGGTCACCACCTAGCGCACGCAACCGTGCGAGTGCCGTTGCCCTGGACTGGTGGGTGGGCCGACTCTTGGGCATGGGCACTGACACAGGGTCCCTCATAGTGCAATCAAGTGTCTCTGACGATGGGGGTGCACACCCGCCGTCAGACACACTGCCATACTATGAGGGGCCCAGTGCCAGTACCGACACCCACGAGTGGGCCCCCCTTGCTTGGCAGGGCCCCAGCATTTGCAATGTTTACCTCTCCCTGCTCCTCCGCTTTGTAGTCTGGGCTGTCAAATCCTTCACTGGGACTGCCACTACAAATTTGGTGAACTGATAGAAGATGATGGTTAAGATGTAGCTATGCCCTGTCCCGCTGGCCGGGATCTAGCTTCAGATGATCAATGGCTTCCATTTCTTATGGACGTCGACTCACAATGAGATGCAGTGGTGGTTTCTCATCAGCTTTCACAGTTTTCCTACCCACAGACGTGTGACATTCCAGCGCACATTTTTAAATGTGCCCTCTCATGCCAATCCAAATGAATCGCCTATGGCCTGTGGCTTCTGTCTTTTGCACTCCAAAATTACGTGACAGAGCATGATAGGCAGTGAGCACCATGTTTACATCTCTCCCTGTAGTACAAAAACTTGGCACTCAAAAGAAAAATTGATTTGACAGTTCCTTTATTGTAAAAGGCATCCAGTTAAATATACTTCTTTTACTTCTTTAAACGTTTTCGGTCATACAATTAACCTTCATCAGAAACAGAATATTTTCACAGTTGGTTTTAACTGAGAGGAACTGTAATGGAAAATTCCATATATTATTATTAAAGAACCGCTGTCATAAGTAGGCACTATTCAGTACTGGGTATATTCATTAATAATGTGGAGAAACAGATGTCTGGGAAGAAGCAGCTACTGAGGATGAAAGGACACCATTCATGTAGGAAATCACCAGACCCACGGGTTTGACACCTTGGGTTATACAGGGACCGGTAGATCCAATGATTGGTGTGGGTGTCCAGAAATTTGTACTGTAATATATTCAGGAACCTATCCTGTATTGTTTGTGACAGGCATGAATGTCCACAACTGGGTGCTGTGATTCTCCAAATGGTCTGTCCTGCCCAGGGAGGCAAGTGTGTCACAGGGAGAGTGAATGCGCTGTTCAGGAGAAGCACTGAGGGTGCAGAGGAATAGCGCTTGGTCTGTGGCTGGACGCATGTGCTGCTGGTATGAGAGACGCTATGCAGGACAGACCATTTGGAGAATCACAGCATTATAGTACAAATTTCTGGACACCCACACCAATCATTGGATCTACCGGTCCCTGTATAACCCAAGGTGTCAAACCCGTGGGTCTGGTGATTTTCTACATGAATGGTGTCCTTTCATCCTCAGTAGCTGCTGCTTCCCAGACGTCTGTTTCTCCACATTATTAATGAATATACCCAGTACTGAATAGTGCCTACTTATGACAGTGGTTCTTTAATAATAATATATGGAATTTTCCATTACAGTTCCTCTCAGTTAAAACCAACTGTGAAAATATTCTGTTTCTGATGAAGGTCAATTGTATGACCGAAAACGTTTAAAGAAGTAAAAGAAGTATATTTAACTGGATGCCTTTTACAATAAAGGAACTGTCAAATCAATTTTTCTTTTGAGTGCCAATTTTTTGTACTACATTGTTAGTTGGCTGGATACCCGACTTGTGCACCTCCCTCCATCCACACTGAGTGCCGTGTTTTTTCTATTTTACATCTCTCCCTGTGATCAAAATTATATGGATATGAGTAATGGCGATGGGATCAACGGTACTGCGATACAGCAACACTTTCTTCACAAAGAAAGGTTTTTGCTGTCTCCACACACTAATTAATTGAGGGTCTGCATCGCCTCTGAGAATTGTGATGGAAGTTTATCCCGTGAATAGGAATTCCTAGATTTCTGTAATCACTAGAATTCATGTCAGTAATTGTATGCATCTCATTTCCTATTGCGGAGAGTCTGGACTGTCTTACTGAGACAGAAATATATATGAAGATTTAAAAATACCACCAAAAGTGTATACTGGTGTACGCTTCAAATACATTTCCTTTTTTCTACTTTTTAGATTGTTGTCTAAATCATACTGAGAACATGGAGATTTTAAATATTTAAACTATGCTATATATACCTGCTATCCAGTGATAATGTACCCTTTCTCAACTTTGTACAAGCTGGTCAAATCCATACTGAGCCTGAGACCGTCTGAGCCTGCCTCCTGATCTATAGACATAGGTTTTTAATGTGTAAACTATGCTATACATACCTGTAATCCGGTGATACGTTACCCTTTCTCACCTTTGTCCAATCACGTCTAATCCATACTCGGCCTGAGACCATCTGAGCCTGCCTCCTGATATATAGACCTACGTTTTTAATGTGTAAACTATGCTATACATACCTGTTATCCTGTGATACGGTACCCTTTCTCACCTTTGTCCAATCACGTCTAATCCATACAGGGCCTGAGAACGTCTGAGCCTGCCTCCTGTTATATAGACATAGGTTTTTAATGTGTAAACTATGCTATACATACCTGTTATCCTGTGGTACGGTACCCTTTCTAACCTTTGTCCAATCACGTCTAATCCATACTGGGCCTGAGACCGTCTGAGCCTGCCTCCTGTTATATAGACATAGGTTTTTAATGTGTAAACTATGCTACATATATACGTGTTACCCAGTGAAACTGTACCCTTTATCAACTTTCTAGAATCTTGTCGAATCCATACTGGGCCTGAGAAGGGCTGCCAAGCTGTTAAGCAAGCTACAGCAACTGTGGTTCACACACGCAATTTTTTGCATTTTTTCAAGAATGCCGGTTAGGCCTAATTCAGGAATTGCGGGTGACCTGCACTTACTGGGAAATCATCGTTCGCGGGGAATAATTGGAATCACAGATCCCCATCACTAACTGTGTTCTGCTGGTTATCTGCACCTGTAAGCGACAAAAACTGGTCCTTTCAGTGTAGCACGCAAGCAGCCCCGGACATGTAACGCCATGATAGACCATGATAGTGCCAGAGCCTCGCGTATCCCTCTAGTAAGCTTGACGCGTACCACGGGGGCATGTCGGAGTCTCGTTCGTTAACGGAATAAAGCTGACAAATTGCTAGCACAACTACAAACGGACATACCACACCACACACACAATCGACAAAGCTTTCAATATGTGCATCTTTTCTTGAGGTGGCATGGTTGTGGTTTCCCGGGTGGAGTCCAATTAAGCCGCAGGCTCCACTCCTGGTGGTGCCCTTTTGAACATTCCTTTAAGGTTCAGCTTTGCAATCATACTGCCCCTGGAAAGCAAACACTTTGCCTTCATGGACACTGTTTGGAGGTTCGTGGGAATAACGCCGCCCGATCGCCAGTTGGCATAATTTATTGGTGGGAAGTCCAATGGTATTTTTTTTGTTGTTGGTATTTTACATTTTTATTCCAGCCTTTCTTGACTTCATAAGGGAATGACAAGCCTATATCTGTGTCTCCTCCACCTCCTCCTTTTACTCCTCCACCTCTTTTCTAAATGTAGTTGCCCTTTTCCATATGTAATTTTTTTCTTCTGAGCATTTTCTCTGCTTTGGGACACCTTTTAAGGTGTTTTGTAATTGTTTTCTATGTGTTTGTGTTTGCCTGCCATTGTTTTCAATGGGGTTCAATGAACATTCGACGAACTTGCCTCCTGTGTGATGAACCAAAACACTAGCGGGATAGCTCAACACTACTCCTGATATATAGATGTACATTGTTAATGTTTAAACTATGCTATATATACCTGCTATCTGATGATACTGTACACTTTGTCTACTTTTTATATTCTTGTCTAATCCATACTGAGCCTGTGAGCGTCTCTGTGTGACTGATGGAATATATATGGAGATTGACTGAATAGAGCTGTACATTTCTGATACAGTGCCATATATCTGATGTTATCTTGTGTCTATTTTGTGCAAAATTTTGAAGTTTGGTGGAAGAGGCCGTGGACGTGGGTGCGGGGGGGCCAGCTGGTGATGATGGTGGTCGTGCATCTGCTGGTAGTGGCAAAAGCACAATAGCAGCTAAGGCAGGAGGTGTTGAGCCTGCGTAATGGTCTGGCTCCGGAATGCCTGGAATGATACCTTTTCTGGGAGTAGGTTAACTGCTTTTAAAGCCGGAGCATCAGGAACTGGTTTTGGCTTACATTGCCGAAACAGACTCCATCAAATATGCCCGCCTCTTCTGAAGTTTCAAAAAATGCAAGCACTGAGTGGTCAAGTGCTGGCTCCTGGTCAGGAAGAACCCCTTTCCTTGTGTCCTGCACCCCCACCCAAACTGAATGAGGCAGCAGGCCACACTTCACATTAGTCAATGTAGCTCTTTCTATCATACCATGCATGGGTTATCAAGTCAAATCGTGAATTCCCCAGTCCAAGATGAATCTGACATGGAGTGTGGGTAGCCAGCCAGGGCAGTGGGGTTAATCGGTACCGGGCCGGTGTCTCACAGGGATGTGTCACGTTGGTGGTGACCCGTTCCATGGCCCTGGGCGTCCAAACAAAAGGGTGAATTACGTTTATAGGTGAATGATACGTGACGCCACCTCTGGTTTCTGATTAGATTGACCAGCGCTGCAGTGTCGCTTCTGTGGGACAGATGTTGTGGTGCAGCTAAGATGTAGAAGACCTACACAGGTAGGGTCGTAGTCGCAGGGCAGATGAAAGAGTTGGGAGATGGTGTGCAGTGCAGGATGTAGCTGAGCCGTGCGCCAGGCGCAGGAGAAAGATGACAGACACAGTCGTGCAGTTCCTTTACCTGTACTTGGTAGGTGCTGTCCAGGACCCAGAGTACAGATGGAGAAGGAGTTGGTCAGCCTGGAAGCCAATTTGGATTTCTCTCTCTGTAGATAGGTAGTGTGGCCTCCGGTCTAGCGCTTATCTGAGGTACTCGCAGTGCTGAGTTCAATGAAGTTCCCCCTGTTGACTCTCTTTTGGAACTTTCTCGTATGGCTGGCAGCCGTAGCCTTTTCCTTCTGGCTCACACACATCGATGCTGGGGCCTCCAAGCCTCAGTTGGGTACAGAGCACTTACAGCTGCTACTTCCTCCGGATTCTGCTGCAGGAATGTCAGTGTCCTTACAAACTCGGAGACCGGAATCCGGACCATGCGCTCCAGCTAGGAGTGAGCCTTAATTCTGCTCATCCTCCAGCTCCCCTTCTCACGTTCACACACTTCCCCTTCCCTGCACAAAATGGCCTAACTTATCTCCTCCCGACCACAGAGAGCAGCTCCTCAGCAGTCATGTTCAGAGGTCTCCCTGCTGGCGTGGAGTGGGAAATGTGTTGTGTGTTGGTTTAACTGTTAGAGAGATCCTTCTTTGCTCCCAAGCATGACATCACACTCCCTAGGAGGAAGGTAATGCCACTGTGGTGACCATACTCCTGGGGACGCCACAAGTGCACTGATGCCCAGCCACTGCTAGATGTTTCTGCTGGTACATTGACCCAGACCACTACATTCCCCTCACATTCTACACAGCCAGAATCTGACCCAGGGGAAACTCAGGTTCCCCTTCCCGCATACTATACCACCTTACACGGTGACAAAGAGGAAGGTGCAGATGAAAGTGCAGGCTCCTTGAGCTGGTGGGGGGCATACTCATGGGTGACGGCCCTGGCACAGGGCCCCTCATAGTACGCAAAAGTGTCTCTGCCGGTGGGAGGGCCCACCCTGGGAGGGGGGACGCCCACCCGCCGTCAGACACACCGCCACACACCGCCGTACTATTAGAGGGGCCCTGTGCCAGTGCCGTTGCCAACGAGTGGGCCCCCCTGCTTGCTCAGGATCACAGCACTTGCAAAGTTGAAATACTTACCTCTCCCTGCTCCACCGCCATGACGTCTTCCGCGTTTCCTGGCAGTGATAGTCTGATCAGAGAGCGCAATGACATCACGTCTGTACGTCCTCTACCTAAACAGCCAAGTGCAGTGAGATGGACGATGGGGACGACGAGGAGTCCAGACTAGTACAGGGATTCCATAGCGAGGAGACTTATTTAATTGTTTTCAATGTTGGGACAGCAATTTTTGGGGAGCACTATACTCTGGAGAATGATATATGGGGCCCACCAGACACTGGAGCATTCCAAAGGTGGACATCAGACACTGGAGCAGCATTTACAGGGCACATTATACACTAGAGCATTAGAAATGGGGCCCATTATGTATGGAGCATTATTTGGGCCCATTAAACAGTGGAGCTTCATCCATGGGGACCAACATATACTGTAGCATTATGTGGAGCTCATCATATACTGTTTCAAACATTATATGGGACCAATGATTCTGTATGGAGAAATATATGGGCCTCATTACTCTGTATAGCGCACTATGAGGTGGCCATAATACTGTATGGAGTAATATACTGTCCATTTTTGGAGCTATTAAAAATGGATATCAGTCATGAGATGTAAAAAGTGAAGTATTTTTCATTGTACTATGCCGCTATTTCTCTGCGGTATCGGAGCATCATGAGTTGTGGTATGTGTTAAAGGGGCGCTCTTTGGCCCAGGGCACATGAAAACCTGGAGCCAGCCCTACCCCCCACAAATTTAGCCAAATAACCCCAATTTTTCAGTGCGTAACTAGTATTATGAAGTAAATGAAGGTTGAAAAGCTTCAGTAATCAGAATTGATGTTTTTGGCATTCAAAAGGGCACTGTAGGTGTGTTTCCTGTCCTCCACTCCCTGCCGACTTTGCTTCCCCATTGACTTGCTTTGGGTTTCGTGTTTCAGCCGGCCTTCGAATTTTCACGATAATTGGACGATTTCATTCGACCCGACTTTTGCGAAAGTTGGGTTTCATGAAACCCGACTCGACCAGAAAAAAGGCAAAGTCGCTCATCTCTATTAATAACAGATTATTTTTCGAAAAAAAATTGTGTGGGCTCCTGCGTAATTTTCAGACCAGCAGAGGGAAAGCCGATGGTTGGGGGTTGATGTTTAGTCTGGGAAGGGGGTAATATCTATGTAGCTTCCCAGGCTATTAATATCAGCTCACAACTGTATACTAAGCCTTTACAGGCTATTAATGGGGGACCCAAGAAAAGTGACATAGGGTTCCCCAATATTTAATAACAAGCAAAGGCTATGCAGATAGCTGCGGGCTGATATTAATAGCCTAGGAAGGGGCCATGGATACTGCCCACCAGGCTAAAAACATCAGCTCTCAGCCACTGCAGAGAAGGCACATCTCTAAGATGCACCAATTTTGGCACTTAGCCTTGCTCTTCCCACTTGCCCTGTAGCAATGGCAAGTGGGGTAATAGTTGGGGGGGTTGATGTCACCTTTCTATAGTCTGGTGACATCAAGCCCCGAGGTTAGTAATGGAGAGGCTTCAATTAGACTCCCCCATTACTAACCCCAAAGTCATATTGTAAGAAAACACAGACACCCAGAAAAAGTCCTTTAATTTAATGAATGACAGACTCCTTTCAATTAAACCATACTTACGACGTCGCCAAATTCCACTGAAGCCCTCAATTTTCTGTAATCATGGGTGGACATACCTCCGGTTCAACCGATGCGGCTGCACCGGGGCCCAGAGGCTCCAGGGGGCCACTGCAGGGTGGCTAATAATGAGGGCTATCTGGCCTGTTTTTCTGGGCCTGAGGCTCTGGGGGGCCCCTGGCCAGATTGCCCTCATGTGCGGCGGGCAGGGAGCGATCCCAGCAGCTCTTCTGCCTGCAAGGCAAAATAGCAGCGGAGCGGAGATGAAGCAATCTGTCCTGCTTCCTGCCCGCGCCTGCACTTCCTGTCTCTGACACAGACAGCAACGCTGCTGGACGGTGTCGCTGGATGACATCATCATTCAGCAGCCACTGTGACAGAGAGAGGAAGCAGCAGGCGACGGCGATGCTGCAGACAGGTGAGAGGTGCTGTATGTGGCTTTTTTGTATGTGCGTGTGTTGTGTGTGTGTGTGTGTGTAGAGATGAGTGGTGGTGTGTGTGTGCGTGCATGCGCAGCGCTGCGGGGGAATGTGCAGAGAGGTGAATGGTGCTGTGTGTGTCTGTGTATGTAGATGGAGGAGAAGGCAATGATGGGGGTGATGGGCAGAAGGCAATAATGGGTGATGGAGAGAAGGCAATGATGTTGTGATGGAGAAGGCAATGATAGGGATAGTGGTGGAGGAGGAAATGATGGAATTGGTGGAATGGGCAATGATTTGGGTGGGGGAGAAGGCAATGATGGAGGTAGGGGAGAAGGGTATGATGGAGGTAGTGGAAAAAGCTGATGGGAATGGTGGGGAAGGAGGCAATGATGGAAGTGGTGGAAAGGGTAATGATGGGGTGATGGAGAGGGCAATGATGGGGTGGTAGAGGAGAAGGCAATGATGGAGGTGGTGTTAAGGGCAATGATGGTGTGGTGAGGAAAAAGCAATGATGATGGGGTTGTGGGGGAGAACGCAATGATGGTGGTGGTGGAAAAAGCAATAATGGGGGTGGTGGGGGAGGAGGAAATGATGGAGGTGGTGGAATGGTCAGTGATAGGATGGCAGGGGAGAAAGCAATGATAGTAGTGGGGGAGAAGGCAATGATGGAGGTGGTGAAGAGGGCAATGATGGGCTGGTGGAGAGGACAATAATGGGATGTAGGAGGAGGACAATGAGGGGTGTGGGGGAATGGGATGGGAGGAAGGGGGACTTATAATGGATTTAGAAACAGGGGGAGGTGGAGGAATTCATTATTATATTTTATTATATCTAATACAGTCCCTTAGTATATAGTGTATGAACTTATTATGTCTAACACAGTCCCTTACTATATAGTGTACTCACTAATTCTGTTTAACACCATCCTTAGTTACATAGTTTCCTCTTTTAACATGTATAACACTTATTATATACCATCCTTTATAGTTATATATGGTGCCGTCCCTTATTATATAGCTTCCTCTGCTGTTTTGTACAGTGCTTTCTCTTACATAGTATACTCTTGTTAATTTTGTTATTCACAGTGCCCTCTTTTATTACATAGTCCCCTCTCTTTTTAGATATAAAATGACTGCTGATGGAGGAGCCTGTGACCAGACGAGCAGTCCATCAGCTCCTCCATTAGAAAGCAAGCTTTCCCATGCTCCATCAGCCATCATTGCATTATACAGCTAACAAGACAGGACGGTATGTAATAAAAAACCGGGCTCTATATAATCCAATATGTAAGGGATGGTGCTGTACATGACAAGAGAGGGCACTGTATAAGGGACAGCAATATACATAATATAAGAGACTATGTAATATATATACATGTATGTGTGGGTGGCTATATATATATATATATATATATATATATACACAGTATATATGTAGCTTTGTCGCCATAAAAGGGAGGGGGCCCAGACACATTTCTTGCAGAGGGGCCCCAAGCTGTCAGTGTCCGTCCCTGCCTGTAATAAGCCAAAAGTAATAAAACAGCAATATCCTTCATCTCTCCGTCATTTTGTCCCATGCCATAATCCATGTCTGGGGGACAATTAGTTTTCTACCTGGACAGTTCCAAGATGTGACCGTCCAGCATGAGAACCACTGGTGCATAAGATGCTGCGAGGGCAGCATCAGTGTTCACACCACCAAGAGGATGAAACACAGAGAAAAACAGTACAACAAACGTGAAAAAAATACTCTGCTGTAAAAACATATCTAACAATAAACAGCAAGTGCTAGTAAAAACATAATAACAAAACAGGGTATTTAGTTGATACGTTTTTTGCAAAAAATTTTTTCTAAGCCGCTCTACCAAACGTCAAGTTATACCCATATCAGAGTAGTCCTAACCAATGTGTTTAAAACCTGACCATGTGAACAGTACCTATATGAGCAGGATTCAGAAAGGTAATGTCTGATGTGGACACGCTGTGTAAGACGGATTTATATGTGCATTGCCCACAAGAGAGGGGTGGAGACCTTCTAAAAACTTGCAAAATCAAGAAACCAATTGAATACAAAAGCATGGGCCATGCACATACAGTGAACAAGTCGGTAAGACAGTGTTCACACCACCAAGAGACTGAAACACAGAGAAACACAGTACAACAAACGTGAAAAAATACTCTGCTGTAAAAAAAAAATCTAACAATAAACAGCAAGTGCTAGTAAAAACATGATAACAAAACAGAGTATTTAGTTGATATGTTTTTTTCAAAAAATGTATACTAAGCTGCTCTACCAAACTTCAAGGTATACCCATATCAGAGCAGTCCTAACTAGCGTATTTAAAACTTGACCATGTGAACAGTACCTATATGAGCAGGATTCAGAAAGGTAATGTCTGATGTGGACACGCTGTGTAAGACGGTTTTATATGTGCATGGCCCACAAGAGAGCAGGATTCAGACATTACCTTTCAGAATCCTGCTCATATAGGTACTGCTCACATGTCAGGGATACTACTGACATCCTGAGATGATTGGAAAACTTGGATGCAGATGTGAGGGGCCTGGTGTTGGAGTTGTGGTTCATCTTAACACAGAATTTCTTCACATTCAAGAATCATTTTTTTCTACAGTGTAGGGGTACAGATTTGGGGGCAGCTTGTGCACCTTCTTATGCTAACCTGTTTCTGGGCTACTGGGAGAGGGGCTTATTTCTCAATGGTGCACAGTCCGCCTCCCAGATCCTTGGATGGTATAGATACACAGATGACATCCTATTCATATGGCAGGGATCTGCCAATGACTTAGAGTAGTTTATGGTGGGATTGAACTGTAAAGACTCCAACATCAGGCTCGCATACTCTTACCATCAGGAAGAGATTCCTTTTTTGGACATCATTGTTAGAAAACAAAGTGATGGATTGCTATTTACTGATGTCTCTAGGAAGAACACCTCCACTATGAGAGCAATTACAACATCTTCGGATTAGTAGGATTTGCACCTCAGACTCATTGTTTGAAAAGCAGGCTGCGGACCTTGGGGAGAGGTGTTTGAGTCGGGGCTACAGTAAGAAATGTATAAAATGAGGATTCCATAGAGCTAAGAAAACTACTAGGAGTGAATTACCGTAGTCCTACCAAGAACTAAGAAACCAGGGGATTTGGCCGTAAGGTTTACATCTACCCATAACCATCAATGGGATACAATCAGGGGGATTCTCCATAAACATTGGTGAATATTGAAAACTGAACCAGCACTCTCTAAAATTATTCCAGCTTCTCCCCTTATGACAGCATGAAAACGTAAAAGCCTTAAAGACATATTTGTGAATAGTCACTATGTGACTAAAACTCAGGATCATTTCAATGCAGGACCACAGAGAAAGGGCTGCTTCCCCTGAGGTGATTGCCTAGCCTGTAGGAAATTGGTATGTGCCACTTCCTTCAAATATGCACATGGGAAGAAAGAGTTCAAAATCCTGGATTACATATCCTGTAATACTATACATATTATATATCATGCAACGTGCTCCTGTGGTTTAACCCCTTAACCTCCAAGGGTGGTTTGCACGTTCATGACCGGGCCAATTTTTACAATTCTGACCACTGTCCCTTTATGAGGTAATAACTCTGAAATGCTTCCATGGATCCCACTGATTCTGACATTATTTTCTCGTGACATATTGTACTTCATGTTAGTGGTAAAATTTCATTCAAATAACTTGCGTTTATTTGTGAAAAAAATGGAAATTTGACGAAAATTTTGCAATTTTCCAACTTTGAATTTTTATGCCCTTAAATCACAGAGATATGGCACACAAAAAACTTAATAAATAACATTTCACATATGTTTACTTTACATTACCACAATTTTGGAACTAAAATTTTTTTTTGTTAGGAAGTTATAAAGGTTAAAATTTGACCAGCAATTTCTCATTTTTGCAACACCATTTTATTTTTATGGACCACATCACATTTGAAGTCACTTTGAGGGGTCTATATGATAGAAAATACCCAAAAGTGACACCATTATAAAAACTGCACCCCTCAAGGTGCTCAAAACCATATTCAAGAAGTTTATTAACCCTTCAGGTGCTTCACAGGAATTTTCTGAATGTTTAAAAAAAAAATGAACATTTAACTTTTTTCACAAAAAAATTACTTCAGGTCCAATTTTTTTTATTTTACTAAGGGTAACAGGAGAAATTGGACTGCAAAAGTTATTGTGCAATTTGTCCTGAGTACGCTGATACCTGATATGTGGGGGGAACCACTGTTTCGGCGCATTGCAGAGCTCAGAAGGGAAGGAGCGCCATTTGACTTTTTCAATGCAAAATTGGCTGGAATTCTGATCGGATGCCATGTCACGTTTGGCGAGCCCCTGACATACCTAAACAGTGGAAACCCCCCACAAGTAACCCCATATTGGAAACTAGACCCCCCAAAGGAACTTATCTAGATATGTGGTGAGAACTTTGAACCCACAAGGGCTTCACAGAAGTTTATAACGTACAGCCGTACAATTAAAAAATCATATTTTTTCCACAAAAACGATCTTTCACCCTCAATTTTTTTTCCAAGGGTATCAGGACTTTAAAAGTTATTTTAGAATTTGTCCTGAGTACGTTGATACCCCATATGTGGGGGTAAACCACTATTTGGGCACATGGCAGAGCTTGGAAGGGAAGCAGCGCCATTTGACTTTTTTGGCTGGAATTGGGATTGGACACCATGCCGCATTTGGAAAGCCCCTGATGTACCTAAACAGTGAAAACCCCCCACAAATGACACCATTTTGGAAACTAGACCCCCCAAGGAACTTATCTAGATGTGTGGTGAGCACTTTGAACCCCCAAGGGCTTCACAGAAGTTTATAACGCCCGGACGCAAAAATAAAAAAATCATATTTTTTCCACAAACATGATCTTTTAGTCCCCAATTTTTTTATTTTCCCAATGGTAGCAGGAGAAATTGGACCCCAAAAGTTGTTGTCCAATTTGTCCTGAGTACGCTGATACCCCATATGTGGGAGAAAACTATTGTATGGGGACACATCGGGGCTCGGAAGGGAAGTAGTGATGTTTTGGAATGCATACTTTGATGGAATGGTCTGCGGGTGTCATGCTGACTTTGGAGAGCCCCTGATGTACCTAAACAGTGGAAACCCCCCACAAATGACCCCATTTTAGAAACTAGACCCCTTAAGGAACTTATCTAGATGTGTGGTGAGCAATTTGAACCCCCCAGTGCTTCACAGAAGTTTATAATGCACGGGCATGAAAATAAAAAAAATCATATTTTTTCCACAAACATGATCATTTAGTCCCCAATTTTTTTTTATTTTCCCAAGGGTAACAGGAAAAATTGGACCCCAAAAGTTGTTGTTCAATTTGTCCTGCGTATGCTGATACCCAATATGTTGGAGAAAACTACTGTATGGGGACACGTCAGGGCTCAGAAGAGAAGTAGTGATGTTTTGGAATTGTCATGATCCATGCTGGATTAGGACTGATAAAAAGCACAGGTAACCTTTTTTTTTCCCTAAGCTGTGCTTAAGGTTGGTTTTTGCCCCCGATGGCCATTAGGATTATTGCACTGCGGTGTCGTTTGTTCTAAGTTTGCCCCTGGTGGTGGTGAGCGTGATTGCACTCTAGTTTCTTTAGTTAAGTGCACATGATTATAATGCAGGTGTGATTGCTGGCTCTGCTATAAAATAATCACAGGTGTTGCAATCAGTGTTGGTAAAAGTGTTCATTTCAACTATCCTTGGTGGAGGAAGGAGCTGGAGAGCGTTCCTTGCAGCTCTGTCTTAGCCCTGGTATGAAAGGAGTCATAGGGGATTTCCTTGTAGCTCTGACAGAGCTTGGAGGCAGCGATTCAGGAGGAGAGCTGCATGCTAGTGGTGGACTCTGTTGCCAGGAGAAAGTGCAACAAAGTAGAGTTGAGTGAAACGGGTCGGTCATATTCAAAAGTCGCCGACTTTCGCTGAAGTCGGGTTTCATGAAACGAAACCTGACCATAGCGTGAGGTCGGCCACAAGGTCGGCGACCAGAGTGCTAAAGTCACGTTTCAAAAGATGCTTCCAGTGCCCTTTTTCAGCCAATGATGGAGGACGCACACTGTGGGCAACGCGATGGCATAGGCATCGGTCACCACCATCTTTGAGAAGGGCATGCAAGTGATTGGCTGGCTTTGTGTGGCGTCACAGGGGCTATAAAAGGGCGTGAACGCCGACCGCCATCTTACTTATGCCGATCTTAGCATTGGGAGAGCTGCTGCTGCTGCTGCTGATTCTGTAGGGAGAGCGTTAGGCAGGGAAGAAGAACCAAAAAAACTGCTTCTGCTGTTAGCGATTTCCACTTACAACAAAACACTTTGTGTGCAGTGACAGGAGAGGCTCTATTTTTGTGCATCAGCCCTGTTGGTTATTAGGTTGCCTTATAAGGCTCCCTGATAGCTGCATTGCTGTTTGCACACTGCTGTGCAAACTGCTTTTTTAAAAGCAAAAATACTTTTCTTCCTCTTTTCTGCACAGTTACCAAGCGTTCATTTTTCCACCGTTTTGTGTGTGCACTGTGCAGCAGTCCTGCTTATTAGGCTGCCTGCGTCCATACTTGGACTGAGAGCATCATTGTCAGCGTCCTCAAATCTCTAGTGAGATCCAAATTCTAACAATCCTATAGACACCCTCCACCTTGTCATACACCATCCAATTTCAGCCTGTTACATTGAGGTGTAATATCTCCTGGGACAGAGACAATAGTTCTGCATCCTCAAATCTATAGTGAGATTCAAAATCTCACCAATCCTATAGACACCCTCCACCTTGTCATTCACCATCAAATTTCAGCCTGTTACATTGAGGTGCAATCTCTACTGGGCCAGAGACAATAGTTCTGCATCCTCAAATCTATAGTGAGATTCAAAATCTCATCAATCCTATAGACACCCACCACCTTGTCATTCAGCATCCAATTTCAGCCTGTTACATTGAGGTGTAATCCCTACTGGGCCAGAGACAATAGTTCAGCGTCCTCAAATCTATAGTGAGATTCAAATTCTCACCAATCCTATAGACACCCTACACCTTGTCATACACCATCCAATTTCAGCCTGTTGCATTGAGGTGTAATCTCTACTGGGCCAGAGACAATAGTTCAGCGTCCTCAAATCTATAGTGAAATTCAAATTCTCACCAATCCTATAGACACCCTAAACCTTGTCATACACCATCCAATTTCCCTCCGAGAGACCGGCCCGGTACCGAGTACCCCACAGCCTGGGAGGCCGACCCAATTAGACAGGAAACAAGCCCGGAAGCTTAGGGGAAAAAAAGAGAAGGAGTGAGTGCTCAGTTGTGACCGTGTGAGCAGCAAGGGGGGCAGTGCAATATGCACCCGAAGCGCCGATGCTGCGGCAAAATGTAGCAGACAGACAGACCGGGGACGTAGAGGCAGGGGGCCAGCTTAAGAGAAAGCGGGCAAGTCAGCAATGATTTTTGGCATGGACAAGCAGCGCATAGGAGGCTGAGTAGCGTGCTCCGTCCTTAGAGCAGTGGAGCTGCAAAGGACTGTTCCCATAGTCTCCCACCACTAAAAGCAGTACTGCCATTTAGCAAGGCGCCGTTTGCCCAGTAACTGCCAAAGAGCAAGGCGCCATGCACTCCTTGACCGTGAGTACAGCGCATGTACGCAGTAGAGAGAGCCAGTTCATGCCACATGTCCAGCTTGGATCTGCTTGCAGCGTCGGCTTAACACCTCCCTTGCCGAACACCAGAGATGGCGTCACGAATCAATTATAAACTTTATTCCCAACTCAACCCCTTTTACATGGGCGCCCAGGGCCACGGACCGGGTCACCGCTGCTGTGACATTCCCCTCTGAGAGACCGGCCCGGTACCGAGTACCCCACAGCCTGGGAGGGCGACCCATTTTGGCATCACGAACAGGATTACGGAGCCCGGTATCCCCGGGTCCTGTGTGCCAGAGACTGTGTTTGGAGCTATAGACTGTGTGCGAAATTGGCGCCATTGCCGCCATTATCCTGCTGATTAGCACGCACGGGAAGAAAAGGGGAGGCCTGCAGTTCCAGCGTCCCCTGATCCAGCCGAGGAGCGGCATTCGGTAAGCCAGCGCAACCCCGCGGCCTGGCTCTAGTTAACTAGGGGGAGATAAAATGTCTGAGGACAACGCCAGTGCAGCGGCGGGCGCTCCCGCAAACCCCTCAGCGCCGCGAGGAGTAACGCCCACAGCAGCAGTCCCCATAATGCCCCCCTACATACCGGGAGCGGCCTGGCTACCGCAGTACTCGGGTGAGTCACATACCCTGAGTGAATTTAAAGAGAGACTATGCAGTTAGTTTGAGGTGTATCCTCTATCTGAAAGCCAGAAGGTGAACATCCTTATTGGGCAGCTAACAGGTGCAGCACAGAGAGAAGTAAAAGCCTGGCAGGCCACTGATAAAGAGACTGTTAAAAAGGTTTTGGCCAAGCTAAAAAGTACCTTTGATACCCGCACCGCAGCTGAAATGAAGATGAGTTTCTTTGGATGTAAACAGAAAGTGCAGGACAGTATAAGGGACTATGCTCTTAACCTGCAGGAGGCGCTGCGAGGCATCAAGCAAATTGAACCTGACAGTTCGAAAGAGGAAGACAAACTGTTAAAGGAGCAGTTCATTAAAGGACTCCTATCCAGTACCCACAGAGCACAGCTGCGCATCATAACCCTACAAGACCCTGACCTGGACTTTGCTGATTTCAAGGACAGGGCTATTCGGGTACTGCAGGAAGCAACTGCGCCCCTAGGCGCCCAGCGATCACCTACCACCAGGAAGCAACATCTTTCCCTTCCATCCCTGTGGAGGCTGATGCACAGACTCTGGATAAAGATCCAACTGAAGAACTGCGTCTTCAGGTCCAGGAGTTGACCAAAGGTATGGCTGCACTTACTAAAACTGTGCAGTTCCTGCAGGTGTCCTCCAAGGAGAAGATCCAGCTTGCTTCCAGTCCAGAGGATGTCCCATGGCTCCGGAAGAGGAGAGCCCCGCCATTCCGAGGGAGGAACAACGACCGCTATGACCAGGACGGAAGTCCCATCTGTCGTCGCTGCCACAAGGCAGGCCATCTTGCAAGATTCTGTCCTTTAAACGAGTAACCCCTGGGGCAGAGGGCCAACCCCCAGGAGTAGGACCACAAGGCCCAAGGAACTGGCGAGCCAAGTATGTTGGAGGGACACCGATCCTTACAGTGGTGATTGACGGCATCCCCATGAACGCTTTGCTGGACACTGGCTCCCTGGTGACCACTATGCCCTATATCCTCTACAAGGGGCATTGGGCTGACTCTGAACTCACCCGTGGCCCCAGTGATGAACTAACTGTAGTTGCCAGTAATGGTCAGTCTTTACCACAAGTGGGAAGTAAAGAAATTACTGTTAAAGTGGGGAGGGTGGAGTTGAAATCTCAAGGTCTGATAGTTGTGGATATTGATCGACGAGAATGTAATCCCATGATGACTCTTGGTATAAATGTAATTGAAAATTGTCTTTCCGAGGTTACTGTCTTGTTGCAACAGGTGGCTGAGACTGCTGGTTCCAGTGATCAACGAGTCCTGCGAAGGAGATCAAGGCCCTGATGCAAAGACAACAGGTAGAACTCTCTGGCGGAGAGATTGGCAGCGTCAGAGCGAGTGATGCTTTCGTGTTATAAATGAGTCACCGTAGGAGGCAAAAACAGAAATGCTAGCTAAGTCCAGAAAACCAGAGAAGTTGGCAGCTATCGGATTGCAGACCCCTGAACCTATCAACACAACTAGCAGTAGCCGTGGGGGGTTCCTACGATGCCCTAGACCCCTCGATCACAGCCGGAGGACTATATAGCCTAAAGACAGAAAGGGAAATCTAAACTGCCCCAGAGCAGACCCCAAAGCAAAAGGCAGCCCCCAACATATAATGATGGTGAAGCAAGAAGAAAGAACACTAACACAGAAAGAAAGATAGACTGAGCAAAGACGGGGCCCAAGCTAACTAGATAGGAAAGGACAGGAAGGCTGCTGTCTGCAATCCGTGAAAAACCCTATGAAAATAAGAGCCAACAAACTGACAGTGAAAAAGGCCCTGAAGACGCTAGGCTTCAAAAAGGCTATGTCAGTACTCAGGAAAATTCTGAAGACAGGGCAACTGGCAAAAGGAGATTCAGCTCACCCCAGCAGGGAATGGCAGAATCCAGAAAAGCAAGGCAAACAAAAACAAAACACAAATGCTAACAGGCAAAGCAGAAAACTTAGCTTTAGAGGAGCAGGAATCAGACTGGTCTCCTAGAAGTCCACAGAGAAATCACCCGCAGGGCAGAAGGGCGTCGGCAGCCTTTTATCCAGTCCGTGACTCCACTCAGCCAGTCATCATCATTAGGCTCAGGTGCCTGATAATCAGGCTCATTACCTTCCTTTACCAGAATAGGGAGTTCACCAGACCTCAGTGACGAAGGGGAAAATGAACTCACAACAGTACCTCCCCCTTGAGGAGGGGTCACCGAACCCTCAACCACGCCACCAGGGCGATCAGGGTGAGCCCGATGAAAGGCACGCACCAATCTTTTGGCATGAATATCAGAGGCAGAGACCCAGGAATTATCCTCCTGACCATAACCCTTCCACTTAACCAAATCCTGGAGTCTCCGTCTAGCCAGATGGGAATCCAGTATTTTCTCTACCTCATATTCCATGTTACCTTCAACCAATACAGGGTCCGGAGGTGCCACCCCAGGAACAACTGGTTCAACAAACCTCTTCAACAAGGACTTATGGAACACATTATGGATCTTAAATGTGACAGGAAGAGCCAAACGAAAAGAGACCGGATTAATAATCTCCAAAATCTTGTAAGGTCCAATAAATCTAGGCTTAAACTTAGGAGAAGCCACCTTCATAGCAATATTTTTTGATCATAACCACACCATATCACCAATCTTAAACTGGGGACCAATGGTCCTATGTCGATTAGAAAACCGCTGGGCCTTTTCCTGTGAGAGAGATAACTTTTCTACCACTTGGTCCCAGATCTGGTGCATTCTCTCCACCACAGTGTCAACACCTGGGCAGGTAGAAGGCTCCACCTGCCCTGAAGAAAATCGAGGATGAAACCCAAAGTTACAAAAAAAAGGTGACATCAAAGTGGCAGAACTAGCTCTATTATTTAAAGCAAATTCGGCCAAGGGCAAAAATGAAACCCAATCATCCTGATCAGCGGAAATAAAACATCTCAAATACGACTCCAAGGTCTGGTTTGTTCTCTCTGTCTGCCCATTGGTCTAAGGGTGAAAAGCAGAGGAGAAGGACAACTGAATTCCCAGCTTGGAACAGAAAGTCCTCCAAAATCTAGACACAAACTGAACTCCTCTGTCAGATACAATGTTCTCAGGAATCCCGTGCAAGCGAACCACCTGTTGCAAAAACAGGGGCACCAACTCAGAGGAAGACGGCAACTTAGGGAGTGGTACAAGATTAACCATCTTAGAGAACCTATCACATATCACCCAAATAACAGTCATTCTTTGAGAGACTGGCATAACAGAGATGAAATCCATTGAAATATGGGTCCATGGCCTCCTGGGGACCGGCAAAGGCATCAACAACCCACTAGAGCGAGAACAAGATTTAGACCAGGAGCAAGTCCCACAGGACTGCACAAAATTCCTGACATCATGAGACAAGGTGGGCCACCAAAAAGAGCGACTCACCAGATCTCTAGTACCAAAAATACCTGGATGACCAGCCAATGCAGAGCAATGAACTTCAGACATCACTCTCCTCTTCCACTGGTCAGGAACATACAACTTTCCACTGGGACAACGCTCAGGTTTGTCCTCCTGGAACTCTTGCAGAGCAAGTCTCAAATCGGGCGAGATGGCAGAAAGAAGTACCCCTTCGCCTAAGATGGTAGCAGGCTTGGTCACCACAGGAGAATCAGCAAAGAAGCTCCTAGAGAGGGCGTCTGCCTTGACATTCTTAGTTCCAGGAAGAAAAGAGACCACAAAATCAAAACGTGTAAAAAACAAGGCCCACCTAGCCTGTCTAGGGTTCAAGCGTTTAGCCGACTCTAGGTAAATAAAATTCTTGTGGTCAGTGAGGACCACAACTTGATGTTTAGCTCCCTCCAACCAATGTCTCCACTCCTCAAATGCCCATTTCATGGCCAACAGTTCCCGATTCCCCACATCATAGTTACGTTCAGATGGAGAGAACTTTCGGGAAAAGAAAGCACAGGGATTCATTTTAGATGTTACAGGATCCTTTTGGGACAAAACAGCTCCTGCACCAATCTCAGAAGCATCCACCTCTACCTGGAACGGGAGTGAGACATCAGGTTGCCGCAAAACCTGGGCGGAGGTAAATCTTCGCTTCAGCTCCTGAAAGGAAGCAACAGCCTCCGGAGACCAATTCAACACATCAGCACCCTTCTTAGTCAGATCAGTCAATGGCTTGGCAATACTAGGACATTTTGCTATAAATTTCCGATAAAAATTAGCAAAACCAAAAACTTCTGGAGGACCTTCAAAGAAGTGGGCTAAACCCAATCATAAATGGCCTGTACCTTGGCCGGATCCATTTCAATAGTTGACGGAGACAAAATAAATCCCAAAAATGAAATCCTCTGTACTCCAAAAAGGCATTTCGATCCTTTGACACACAGGGAATTCTCCCTCAAGATCCGGAACACAGTCCGAATATGTTCCACATGAGAATCCCAATCCTTGGAGAAGATCAAAATATCATCCAGATAGATAATCAAAATTTTATCGACAAAGTCTCGGAAAATATCGTTCATGAAGCACTGGAAGACAGAAGGGGCATTAGTGAGCCCAAAAGGCATCACCAGTTACTCAAAATGTCCCTCCGGAGTATTAAACGCCGTCTTCCATTCATCCCCTTGCTTAATGCGGATAAGATTATACGCCCCCCTGAGGTCAAGCTTGGTAAACCAGCAAGCACCTCTAACTCTAGAGAATAGATCTGAAATCAGGGGTAACGGATACTGATATTTAATAGTAATTTTGTTGAGGGCACGAAAATCAATACAAGGCCTTAAAGAACCATCCTTTTTGGCCACAAAAAAAGAACCGGCACCTAAGGGTGAAGAGGATGGTCTAATATGACCCTTCTCCAACGCCTCCTTAATATAGGATCGCATAGCCTCGTCCTCGGGTACAGATAAATTGAAGAGCCGACCCTTGGGAAATTTACACCCCAGGCTCAGTTCAATTGCACAGTCATAACTCCTATGAGGAGGCAAAGATGCAGACTCATTCTCACTAAATACATCATAAAAGTCCGCCAAATAGTCAGGAACATCATGCGACTGAGGAGAGGTGGAAAAAACCGGAGCCTCACTAAAGGCACACCGACAACCCCAACTCACCACAGACACAGATTTCCAATCCAAAACTGGTTTATGAATTTGCAACCAGGGAAACCCCAGAACAACGGCATCATGCAGACCATGCAACACCAAAAATCTGCAATTTTCTTGATGGTCTGGGGCGACCCGCATGACCACCTGGGTCCAAAACTGAGGTTTATTTTTCGCCAAAGGAGTAGCATCAATCCCCCTCAAAGGGATAGGCGTCTGCAGAGGTGTCATCGGAAATCCACAACGTTTAGCAAAATCCAAGTCCATTAGGTTTAGTGCTGCTCCTGAATCCACAAAAGCCTTGGCGGAAAATGTGGACAGGGAGCAGATCAGAGTAATTGCCAGAAGAAACTTAGGTTGAACACCACCAACAGAAAACGTGTGTGCAAAGCGTTTCTCGCGTTTAGGACAAACAGAAATAATATGCGAGGCATCTCCACAGAAAAAACACAGCTTATTACGCCTTCTGAACTCCCGACGTTGCGCCCTAGACAAAACTCTATCACATTGCATAGGTTCAGACGTCTGTTCAACCGGTGGCAACACCTCTCGAGCAATCCTGCGTTCACGTAAACGCCGATCAACCTGAATGGCTAATGACTAGTGTTGAGCATTCCGATACCGCAAGTATCGGGTATCGGCCGATACTTGCTGTATCGGAATTCCGATACCGACTTCCGATATTTTTTCAATATCGGAAGTCGGCATCGGAATCGGAAGTTCAAAGTTGATTGACAGCCTGACGTCATCATGATGCGCGGTGTGTGCGCATCATGATGCGCCGTCATTTCGGGCCTTCCGGGGGTCTCTGCCGGCCTGCCGGGGGGCTGTGTGGACTGCCCTGGGTCTGTACCGGCCTGCCGGGGGGCTGTGCCGGCCTGCCGGTGGTCTGTGCACCCTGTGGGGGTCTGTACCGGCCTGCCGGGGGGCTGTGCCGGCCTGCCGGTGGTCTGTGCACCCTGTGGGGGTCTGTACCGGCCTGCCGGGGGGCTGTGCCGGCCTGCCGGGGGGCTGTGCTGATGTCCGGGGGTCTGTGCAAGCATCGTCCGATGGGACTACAAGTCCCATCTGGCGATGCCTGCTACCATGACAGTGATTGACACATTAGCCAATGATGGGACAGTAGTAGTCCCATCATCCGGCTAATGTGTTAAATGTTAAAAAAAAAAAAAAAAAAAATACTACATACATACTACATGCATGCTACATACATACTACATGCTACATACATACTACATACATACCACATACATACTACATACATACTACATACATACTACATACATACCACATACATACCACATATATACCACATACATACTACATACATACTACATACATACTACATACATACTACATACATAACACATATATACTACATGCATGCTACATACATACTACATGCTACATATATACTACATAAATACTACATACATACATACTACATATATACTGCATGCATGCTACATACATACTACATGCTACATACATACTACATATATACTACATACACACTACATACATACTACATGCATGCTACATACATAATACATGCTACATACATACCACATACATACTACATACATACTACATACATACTACATGCATGCTACATACATACTACATGCTACATACATACTACATATATACTACATGCATGCTACATACATACTACATGCTACATACATGCTACATATATACTACATGCATGCTACATACATACTACATGCTACATACATACTACATATATGCTACATGCATGCTACATACATACTACATGCTACATACATACTACATATATACTACATACATACTACATACATACTACATGCATGCTACATACATACTACATGCTACATACATACCACATACATACTACATACATACTACATGCTACATACATACTACATATATACTACATGCATGCTACATACATACTGCATGCTACATGCATGCTACATACATACTACATACATACTACATGCTACATACATACCACATATATACTACATACATACTACATACAATACATTCATACAATACATACATAGACATACAGTACATATAACATAGAGTAACATACTTACCAATACTTGTCACATTGTTCCCCGAAGCCATTGTCTTTTACGGAATAAATATTAACATAACAAACCACAAAAATACTCACCCACGATCCGAAGCAGTCCACGAGTGTGTCCCACGACGATCTTGGGTAGAGAACTGCAGCATCAGCTGTTGCTGCCGTTCGCTACGGGCTGCAGGAATCCAATGACGGAAGGTAGGTATCCTTCCGCACTGTATTCCTCCGCCACTTAAAAAAAAAAAAGTCCCTAGTCTCACTTTATGCCATTGCTGTGTGGGAAATTCCCGTTTTTTTAAACACAATTCTTTCCTGCTATTGAGTACCCTAGGACCTGCGGTATGGCGGGTGATTCTGTTATAAATGAGTCACCGTAGGAGGCAAAAACAGAAATGCTAGCTAAGTCCAGAAAACCAGAGAAGTTGGCAGCTATCGGATTGCAGACCCCTGAACCTATCAACACAACTAGCAGTAGCCGTGGGGGGTTCCTACGATGCCCTAGACCCCTCGATCACAGCCGGAGGACTATATAGCCTAAAGACAGAAAGGGAAATCTAAACTGCCCCAGAGCAGACCCCAAAGCAAAAGGCAGCCCCCAACATATAATGACGGTGAAGCAAGAACAAAGAACACTAACACAGAAAGAAAGATAGACTGAGCAAAGACGGGGCCCAAGCTAACTAGATAGGAAAGGACAGGAAGGCTGCTGTCTGCAATCCATGAAAAACCCTATGAAAATAAGAGCCAACAAACTGACAGTGAAAAAGGCCCTGAAGACTCTAGGCTTCAAAAAGGCTATGTCAGTACTCAGGAAAATTCTGAAGACAGAGCAACTGGCAAAAGGAGATTCAGCTCACCCCAGCAGGGAATGGCAGAATCCAGAAAAGCAAGGCACACAAAAACAAAACACAAATGCTAACAGGCAAAGCAGAAAACTTAGCTTTAGAGGAGCAGTAATCAGACTGGTCTCCTAGAAGTCCACAGAGAAATCACCCGCAGGGCAGAAGGGCGTCGGCAGCCTTATATCCAGTCCGTGACTCCACTCAGCCAGTCATCATCATTAGGCTCAGGTGCCTGATAATCAGTCTCATTACCTTCCTTTACCAGAATAGGGAGTTCACCAGACCTCAGTGACGAAGGGGAAAATGAACTCACAACACTTTCCCCATTGCAATACCCCCCAGATGTGAAATGTTGATTTGGTGTCGGGCAGCCATAGGCCTCAGAGGGAAAGATTACCAGGCATTGGTAGAGCAAGTATACTCTGATAGCAGGCCCACTGTTCTGATAGCCAGAGGGGTAGTTGATGTATGAAAGGGGAGAGTACCTGTACGCCTTTTGAATTGTGGGGAGGAGGAGGCCACAATACCTCGGTAAGCCACAGTTGCTAAGCTGCTCACTGTCAGTAATAATACAATGCAGGCAGCAGAGCCCTTGGTCTCATCCAACCAGGTGGAGGACAATGGCTCTGTAAAGCAGCTAGAGGAGTGGTGCCAGCAACTGCAGATGGGAACTGACTCCACACCTTCATACCAGAAAAATGGGGTTTACAGGGTGACCCAGGAGTATGAGCGGGTATTCAGTAAGCACCCTCTAGATTTTGGGAAGGCAAAAGGGGTTCAACATCATATCCCCACTGGAGATCATCCACCCATAAAAGAAAGGTACCGGCCTATACCCCCAACACAATACCAATGTGCTAAAGGTATGTTGAGAGAGATGAAGGAAGCTGGGGTTATCAGAGACAGTTGTAGCCCCTGGGCAGCTCCCATAGTTTTTCTAAAGAAAAAGGATGATACCATGAGAATGTGTGTTGATTATAGGAAAATTAACAACATTACACATAAGGATGCCTACCCATTACCTAGGATTGAGGAATCATTAGCTGCACTTAAAACTGCTAACTACTTTTCCACCTTAGATCTCACTAGTGGGTATTGGCAGGTTCCTGTGGCAGAGGCAGACAAGGAGAAAACAGCATTTACCACCCCAATGGGTCTCTGTGAGTTCAAATATATGCCATTCGGGCTCTGCACCGCCCCAGGAACATTTCAACGGCTGATGGAGTGCTGCCTGGGACACATGAACTTTGAGACAGTCCTGTTGTACCTTGATGATGTCATTATTTTCTCCAAGACTTATGAAGACCATCTGGAGCACCTGGCTGAGGTGTTTGAAGCCTTGTCCAACTTTGGCCTGAAGGTGAAGCCTTCCAAATGCCACCTCCTGAATCCCAAAGTACATTACCTCGGTCATGTAGTGAGTGCAGAAGGTGTGGCCCCAGATCCTGACAAAGTCACAGTCATCCGGGACTGGCCGAAGCCCAGCAACCTCCATGTAGTACGCCAATTCCTCGGGTTGGTAGGCTACTACCGAAGGTTCATCAAAGGCTTCACTGAAATAGCCACCCCTATGCAAAATCTTCTGGTGGGGCGGTCCAAGAAAGCCAAACAGAAGAATTCCACATTTGAATGGACTGAGGAGTTGGAGCGGTCCTTCACCCGACTGAAGATGGCTCTCACAGAAGATGAAGTTCTGGCCTTCCCAGATTATGACAAGCCCTTTGTGTTGTATACTGATGCCAGCAATGTGGGACTGGGAGCAGTACTGTCACAGGTACAGAATGGCAAAGAAAGAGTGATCTCCTACGCCAGCAGGAAGCTTTGTGCCACTGAAAGGAACTCTGACAACTACAGTTCCTTCAAGCTGGAGTTCCTCGCCATAGTCTGGGCTGTGACTGAAAGATTCAAGCATTACCTAGCTTCGGCCAAGTTTACCATCTTCACGGACAACAACCCGTTGACTCACTTGGAAACTGCAAAACTAGGTGCACTGGAGCATCGATGGATGGCTCGGCTGTCTAACTATGAATTTACCATCAAGTACCGAGCGGGGCACAAGAATGCCAATGCTGATGCGCTGTCCAGAATGCCTAATCTGCCAGATGCAGGAGAAGACCCTGAGGCTCTTGAAGAAATAGAGTTACCTCCCTTCCACCGGCCACTTGCAGCCCAGCGTGCTCAAGGAGTGAGAAACAGACAGTCTGGCTTGAAAGAGGTCACCTTAAATCCATTGCCCCATCATGACTGGGCAGAAACTCAGGATAATGATCCCGCAGTACGCCTGGTGAAGGAGCTACTGTCACAAGCTGACTCACGCCCAGAGTCGGATGCTCCTGAGGAAACCCAGCAGTTGTGGAAGGAAAGAGGTCGGCTGTTCATCTATGAAGGAAAGCTGTGTAGGAGGAGTATCAATGCCCGCCCTCATGAGCTGGTCTGACAGGTGATAGTCCCAAAGAGAGAGGCATCAATGGTCTTGGAAGCATACCATAATGGAGCTGGACACTTCGGATGGAAGAAGTTGGAAGCATTGCTCCGGGAGAGATTCTACTGGGCTGGTATGAGGAAAGCCATTGAAAAGTGGTGCCGAGAGTGTGGACAATGTAACCTGCGCAGAAAGGATCAAAACAGCCAGAGAGCTCCTCTGCAGCCAATAGTGACCAAGCAGCCACTCGAGTTGGTTGCCCTGGACCATGTGAAGCTGGTCCCAAGCCGCTCAGGCTACATCTATGCTCTTACCATCGTGGACCACTACTCAAGATTCCTGGTAGTAGTGCCTGTCAAAGATCAAACAGCCAGGACAGCAGCCAGAGCCTTTCAACAGCACTTCTGTAGACCACATGGGTATCCTGAGCGAGTGCTTACAGATCAAGGTCCAGCTTTTGAGGCAGAAGTGTTCCGGGAATTCTGTAACTTGTATGGTTGCAAGAAGATTCGGACAACACCGTACCACCCACAGACCAATGGCATGTGTGAGAAGATGAACCAGTTAGTGATTGACCTACTGAAGACCTTGCCTTTGGAAGAGAGGAATCTGTGGCCAGAAAAGTTGCCAGATCTGGTAGACCTCTACAACCACATTCCTGTGAATTCCACCAACTGCACTCCAGCCTACCTAATGAGAGCGAGGCCTGGTAAACTGCCTATTGATTTGGACATGGGAGACCTTACACCTGAGATGACGTCACCAGATGCTGACTGGGACACAGAGAGGCAGCAACAGTACCGTAGAGTACAAGAGTGTGTGGAGAAGAGTCTAGCTCAGGCAAGACAAAAACAAGAGAGGAACTACAATCACCATGCACCTGCAGTTCCCTTGTCACCAGGAGAACAAGTCCTCAAGAGGAAAAGAAGACTGCATAAATTGGATGACCAATGAGAAGCTGAACCCTACACCATTCTACCCTCAGAGTTTGACAATACCAAGGTGTGCCTTATTAGAAAAGACGGAGGATAAACCTCAGCAGCCGTATCAAGGGATCATTTGAAATTATGCCCTGACCAGTTAAGAGAAAGAATGGAAGAACAAGATAACATCCAACCCATAGAAGTAGAAAAGGTCAGCACCATACTTGGAGAATTCCCTGCAAATTGGACTAAAGTAAATGATGCAATAGTGGTGCCAGTGTTGACCTTTCCCCAACTGGTAGCACAGGAAGAAGTGACTCAAGAAAATCCTGAAAATCAGGCAGCAGATGCCACACCAGCAGTGGAGCCAGAGAACCCTCGCCCTGCCAGTGGTGAATCTGTCATGCCCACAGTGAGTAGAACTGTTCCTAGGAAATCTAGTATCCCTGTGCCATGCAGAACCACCAGTAGTGAATCCGGTACATTACACACTACACCAGTAGTTAGCATCACGCAACCAGTAAGATTCCCAGTCACACCAGAGTTACACAGGTCTACCAATACTACACAAGGTATACATGTAACTGTTCTCAAGTTTTGTGCCTACAGATAATCTGTAAGAGTTTCCTTTGAATTTTCCAGTTTTGTTTTATGGACATTGGACCACAGGACTTGTGTGGTCACCAACCTTGTAAATAGTTCACCAATTGCCCAGGAATGGACCATGGACATTGATGCTTGGACTTATCACATAGGACTATTTTTGGAGCTTTTGGTTTTTGTAAATTTTTGATTTTTCTTAAATCTTGTAATCTTCATATTGTTTATATGTGTTTTATGTTGTTCATCAGCCCAGGAGTGCTGACTTGCACTAGAGGGGAATGTGACGCCCCCAGGAGTATAGTCGCCACAGTGGCATTGCCTTCCTCCAGGGAGGGTGATGTCATGCTTGGAAGCAAGGAAGGGTCTCTCTAGCAGTTAATCATTTACATGCAACACGTTCCCACTCCAGGCCAGCAGAGGGAGCTCTGAACCAGGATTGGAGGAGGAGCGCGCTCTGAGGATCGGGAAGGGAAATAGTGTGAGGAGGGCAACGAGTGTAGATGCGTGTAGAGAAGCTGGAGGTTGAGCTGAGGATAGAGAGCTCCCTCCCAGTGAGAGCGCATGATCTGGAGCCTGGTCTCCACGGTTGTATGGATACTGAAGGTCCTGCAACAGAAACCAGAGGAGTAGGAAGCTGTAAATGCTCTATTCCCACCTAAGACTCGGAGGCACAACAGTGACCGGTGAGCCAAGAGAGATAGAGGACTACAGCTGTCTGCCATACGAGGTAGTTCTAAGAGAAGATAAGAAGGAGGAAATTCAGTGTAACACAGTACTGGATGTACCTCAAGCCAGCGCTAGGAAGGAGACTACACAACCCATCTGATAGAGAGATCCCTGAGTTGCTTCCAGGCTAGCCTGCTCCTGTGCCATCTGTAATCAGGACCCTGGACTGCGTTTGCCAAGTAAAGGTAAAGAAACTGCACCCTGTTTTGTCCTTGCCTCCTTCCTGCAACATCCTCAGCACTGCTACAACCCTGTGCCAAACACTGCACCCTCTTCCTAAACGTTCCGCTACACTGCCCTGGGACCAACAGCCCTACCTGTGGAGGGCTACAACATCATTGCTACACCATCTGTCCCAGAGGATCTGCTTGCAGCGTCAGCTTAACACCTCCCTTGCCGAACACCACAGGTGGCGTTACGAATCACTTATAAACTTTATTCCCAACTCAACCCCTTTTATATGGGCGCCCAGGGCCACGGACCGGGTCACCGCTGCTGTGACATTCCCCTCTGAGAGACCGGCCCAGTACCGAGTACCCCACAGCCTGGGAGGCTGACCCATTTAGGCAGGGAACAAGCCCGGAAGCTGAGGGAAAAAAAAAGAGAAGGAGTGAGTGCTCAGTTGTGACTGTGTGAGCAGCAAGGGGGGCAGTGCAATATGCACCTGAATCGCCGATGCTGCGGCAAAATGCAGCAGACAGACAGACCCGGTGACTTAGAGGCAGGGGGCCAGCTTAAGAGAAAGCGGGCAAGACAGCAATTATTTTTGGCAAGGACAAGCAGCGCATAGGAGGCTGAGTAGCGTGCACCATCTTTAGAGCAGTGGCGCTGCAAAGGACTGTTCCCGTAGTCTCCCACCACTAAAAGCAGTACTGCCATTTAGCAAGGCACCGTTTGCCCAGTAACCGCCGAAGAGCAAGGTGCCGTGCACTCCTTGACCGTGAGTACAGCGCATGTACCCAGTAGAGAGAACCAGTTCATGCCACATGTCCAGCTTGGATAACCAATATTTATAAGGCACAGAGGAATGACAGAGGACGTTGGTACGGTAAGCAAGGTACTCCCTTAGCATCTTCAAAAACATTGCATTCCTTGTGACAGTACCCTGCGCCTCTGTGTCAGGGTGATGAGAGGGTCTGTTAAAACTCTACAAGAACTTTGCCATTGTTCCACTGCCACCACGGGCATCCTGAAGCAGAAACCCTGCCTCCTGAGACCCTGCTCCACCGCAGCTGCCCCATCGATAAGCTAACTTCAGATTATAAGATGCACCCCCATTTTCCTCTTAAAATTTGGGGAAAAAATGCATCTTATAATCCGAAAAACACGATATATAGTCTTGTGAGAACAGATTCAGTATAATCTGTTTTAATCCTAAATACTGATAGATGTATCTGTATGTACACTTCTACAAAGAAAGCTGTCAGTCACTGAGAGGACACCCACTGCATTAAAAATCCCAGAAAGAGCAGAGGTTAGGGTGAACTTAGACAGATGTATAACACGGAATCATGATCACATTGCAGCGCACAGACCCGCTCTCCAGACCTGAGCGTGACAGTGTGAAGCACTTATTGTCACGCTCTGGTCAGGAGAGCGATCGTCATCCATGTTCTACAGCGGTCTGAATGCGCACTCACATAGATTCTTTTCTCACAAAACTACATGTCAATCTGCTCAGCCCCCCCCCCCTTCTCTATAACTTGTTGCCTGCAGACTGGACTGCATTTTTATTGTGACAGGTTCCCTTTAATGACAGTGCATATTCACCTGTTCATTTGGGAGTGGAGGCTGTTTTTCTTGCAGTGTGACATCATGACCTACAGTGTGCAGTGATGTCAGACCAAGGCCTAGTGGACTTTGAAGCCAGAGCCTAGAGTAAAGAAGGCCAAAAAGAATGAGCTAAAGTATTTGGACAAAGTCTGAAGTCCCACCAGTCTTGCCTGTATAACTTGTTAGTAATGATAACGAGTTGTTGAACCAGCCAATGTCTCCTCACATATAATGAAAATCCAATCTAAATTCTATGCTCACAGTAAAAATAATAATGCAAAACCAGATAGCCATCCCTCCAGAATTAGTTTTTTTTTGCATTCATTTTTTATATGTGATTCTGCATTACAAACATGGTCTACTAATTTTTGATTAATTATTGATTGCTTTTGGAACTAATTAAACAATACACAAACACAATTAATTAATTATTCAGCAATGCACCTTCTTTCTTCACAAAGGAACAATCACCCCAGGGAAAGCAGAATAATTAAAAATGCAATTTTGCTTGTTTAAGCATACAGAGATAGAAGCGTCTCCAAGGACAAGGTCTGTGTGTACAACAAATTCTATGATTCATCTTAAAATTACTAAGCCAAGAAAAGCCTAAGGGCTGAGAGAACCATTTGGTGCAAGTATGGTCCCTTCTGCTTTTGCTCTGATGTTGGGAAACAGCTGCTCATACAAGAGTAAAACAAGAAGTGCACAACCCCTTACATTTTCTTTCCCTTGAATTACCATAAGCAATAGTGTTGAGCGATACCTTCTGATATCGGGAAATATCGGATTGGATCGGACCGAAACCCCAAAAATATCAGATATCGCCGATTCCGATACTGGAAACCAATGCAATTGAATGGGACACAAATATCAGAAAGAAAAAAAAACCCTTACTTTCCTTGTAGGTTAATTCTACATGAAGGAAAACAACTAAGAATAATGTAAAATGTATTGGGGGAGGTGGAGGAGACATTAATAAAGGCATAGAGGTTTAGCCCAATCAAATGGAATAGCAGGAATTAATTTTTTTTTAAATTTTTTTAATTCTTCGGGGTGGTCTTCAGGGTCGTCATCTCCAGGGTCGTCGTTTTCGGGGTCGTCGTCTTCTTCGGGGTGGTCTTCAGGGTCGTCGTCTTTAGGGTTGTCGTCAGGGAGATCCAGAGTGATTACCAAAAACCATTTCAAAAAGCTTGAACTTGGAAATGTAGCAGAAGGTACAAGAAAGGCTGAGGAACTGCTGAGAACCAGCTGACGGTACTGGAACCTGGATGGGTAGCCGAAGGTACAAGAGCCAATGGAACTACAGAGGACCAGCTGATGGTACTGGAACCCGGTTACTAAGCAGGAGGTACCTGTTCCAGAAAGCACTACCAAGGACCAGCAGACATTGGTGGAACTCGGATACCGAGAAGGAGGCACCTAAGCCAAAGGCTCTGCCTGGAACCAGCTGACGTTACTGGAACCCAGGGGGACACATTCAAGATTGACTTCCAAAGAACCAGCTAATGGTACTGGAACTCAGATAGGCAGCAGAAGGTACAGATGAAAAAAAAATTTGCAAGGCCGCGAGCCGGCCGGAGTTACCGAAACCCACAGTCCTACAGGGGGAGCTTGTCCTATTGGCACTACGGAACCAGCCTTCATTGCCAGATCCCGCAGCCCACATAGGAAGCACCTAAACTGCAGGCACCAAAGAGTCGGCTAACCCTACCACAACACGACAGGACAACATATTGGAGGCAAAGTGACGTTGACACTAACCAGAAACAGCTGGCGTGCTGGAACCAGGCTGGGCAGGAGGGAGTACCCATGCCATAGACACTTCTTTGCAGCAACTGACGGTGTTGGAGCCCAGAGATTACAGTAGAAACAGAGTGTAGCCAGAGGCCTAATTAGAGCAAGTTTAATATCTGTACTAGTGTGAATGTGGACAGAGCAGGCAAAATTGCCGGACACACAGCAGGGGATCAGATAACGTTACTGAACCCCAATAACACAGGAGCAAGGGTTGACTGTGCAGACGGCACTTCTGAGCAGCAACTGGCGGTGTTGGAGCCCAGGGATTACAGTTCAGGTGGTAGAAACATGAACACAACAGGAGACCTGGATACTGTTGCCAACCAATTATTTAATCTGGAAGAGGACTGGCAAATTCCTGAGCGATCCTTGTTCATTTTCAGAAAAGTAAGCCGGTCAACGTTATCGGAGGATAGTCGCATGCGACGGTCTGTTAGTACACCACCTGCGGCACTAAAGAGGCTTTCCGATAATACACTAGCAGCAGGGAAAGACAGCACCTCCAATGCATACTGGCTAAGCTCTTGCCATGTATCCAGCTTTGAGACCCAAAATTTGAAGGGGGAAGAGCCTTGTGGGAGAACACTGAGAGGGCAAGGCATGTAGTCTGACGGAAACGTTGCCTCCTGCTGACTGGAGCCGTCTGTGATGGTGTAGACATTTGTGGCGGGGACAAAAAACTTTGCCACATTTGGGCCATCCTGGGCTTGCCTTGTGCTGAGGCGCTGCTTCTGCTCCCTCTTTGTGCAGAGCTTCCTCCACTGTCTCGATGCACTGAGCTGCTTTGTAAAGCACTAGCAGCACTGCTTTCGGGTGGAATGGAGAACATGATGGAATGCACCAGTGTGTCTTGGTACTCCCGCATTTTACGCTCCCGGTTCAACGGTGTTATAAGTTGTCCCGGTAGCGAGGATCTAGGAGGGTGTACACCCAATAATCAGCCGTGTTGAGAATGTGTGCGATGCGGCGGTCGTTTTTCAGGCACTGCAGCATGAAATCAACCATGTGCTGCAGACTACCAACTGGCCAAGAAACGCAGTCCGCTGCTTGAGGCGTCATCTCTGCCTGCTCTGCATCACCCCACCCTCGCTCTACATACTGACTACTAGATAAAAATTTTAAAAAAAAAATAAAAAACGAATCTGAACTGAAAGAGTAAGTTAATGTGTATGCACAATGTAAGCGCATATTAACACATGACCATTAACCAGAGAAAACAAAAAGCAAACCACACTTATATCCTTAACTAAAAAGTAAAAAATAAACTGCAAACAATGCATAAAGGTAATAATAATAAGGGTATTTAGTAAACATAATTTTGATCAAAATAATGTACAAGCCATCCCGCCACGTCACGGCAACCCTTATGGGACAGTCCCTACTCTAGTATTTAAAACCTTCTTTCTGAGCTGGGAAAACCATCCTGTCTGGCCTAAGCTTTTACTAGTGGTTCAGCCGCTTGATCCTTGTTCACATTCAAGTCACTTGGCAAGTGAAAAGGTTTTAAATACTAGAGTAGGGACTGTCCCACAAGGGTTGCCGTGACGTGGCGGGATGGCTTGTACATTATTTTGATCAAAATTATCTTTACTAAATACCCTTATTATTATTACCTTTATGCATTATTTGCAGTTTATTTTTTACTTTTTAGTTCAGAATATTTGTGTTTTTTGCTTTTTGTTTATACTGACTACTAGAGCATTGTGTACCTCCCTCTTCTGGACAGATGTCTTCCTCCTCCATTGACTCCTCCTCATCCTCCTCACAAAGTGTCCCCTGCCTAGGCCTTTGTGAGGAACCACGTTGCGCAGACTGTCCAGAAGCAGATGGCATTTGTGACTAATCCTCCACCTCTTCCACAACGTCCTCCCTTAGTGCTTGCAGTGTTTTTTCAAGCAGGCAGATAAGAGGGATAGTCATGCTGACTAGTGCATCATCTGCACTCGCCATCCGCGTGGAATCATCGAAGGCACGCAAAACATGGCAGATGTCCTACATAGAGGCCCACTCAGTGGTGGTGAAGTGTGAACGGCGCACAGTGCGACTTGTTTGCACCTGATGCAGCTGGTACTTCATTACTGCTGCCTGCTGCTCACCAAGTTCTCCAACATATGTAACGTTGAATTCAACCTGGTGGGTAGGTCACATATGATGCGATGTTCCGGAAGGCGGAATCGGCGCTGCAGAGCTGCAATGCGCGATCTTGCCATGCTGGAACGCCGCAAGTGAGCGCACTCTATGCGGACCTTGTGCAGCAGTGCATCAAGATCCGGATAGTCCCTCAAAAAACTCTGCACGACCAAGTTGAGCACATGTGCCAGACATGGGATGCGAGTGAGGTTGCCTAGGCCCAGAGCTGCCACCAGATTTCGGCCATTGTCACACACTACCATGCCTGGCTGGAGATTCGCTGGCACAAACCACACGTCGCTCTCCTGCTTGATGGCATTCCAGAGCTCCTGCGCTGTGTGGCTTCGATTCCCCAAAGAAATTAATTTCAATATGGCCTGTTGACATTTGGCCACGGCTGTGCTCATATCGGTCGTAACAGGTAAGCGTTCACAGGTCCATGTGGAGGAAGACTGTGACGGCTCCTGCAGCGCTGATTCAGAGGAACTGGAGTATGAGGAGGAGTCAATGTGTACAGACTGGATTCCGGCAATCCTTGGAGTTGGCAGAACACGTACAGCGCCACTCTCAAGATCTGTACCCGGCTCCACAACATTTACCCAATGACAGTGAGGGAAAGATATCGTCCCTGTCCATGGTTACTGGTCCACGCATCGGTGGTCAGGTGGACCTTGCTACTGACGGCGTTTAGTAGCGCATGTTTAATTTTTCCCTACAAATGCCTTTGCAGGGCAGAGACGGCTTGCCTGCTGAAATAAAAGCGGCTGGGCACATTGTATTGTGGGACTGCCAAAGCCATGAAGTTACAGAAGGTGTCAGTCTCCACCAGCCTGAATGAGAGCATTTCAAGGGACAGTAGTTTTGCAATGCCAGAATTCAGAGCCTGTGCTCGGGGGTGGTTTGCCGAGTATGGGCGCCTTTTCTCCCATGCCTGTGCTACCGATGGCTGTAGACTGGCCTGGGAGTGTTAGGATGACAGGGAACGTGGTGCTGTGGGTGGAATGACACTGTGTCTCTGAGTGCCAGAGGTTCTTCCATGGCGATCCTGTGAGGAAGCCGAATCAGCTGTGTGTGAGCTGGAGGAAGAAGCTACAACACGAGCTGAAGAGGTGGTAGGTGGCGCTGTAGGTTGGCCTAGGTCTTCAGTGTGTCTTTGTAACTCCACCACGTGCTTGGTCCGCACATGTTTCCACATATTTGTGGTATTGAGATTGCTGACACTTTTCCCTCTTTTCACTTTCTGATTACACAGCTTGCATTTGACAAAGCAAATGTCAACTGCAACTGTGTCAAAAAAGGACCAGGCACTGCAAGTCTTGGGAGCGCCCGTTTTGGGTTTTGGAAGAGGCAAGCTCCTAATGGGTGCCGAAGTGGAGGCTACAGGCAACCGAGTCTGCCCCCTCCCTCTCCCTCCTTTTTTGGCCGTTTGGGGAATCTCAGTCTTGAGGAGATCATTTGCATATTCCCAGTGCCTTCTGGGATAAGTGAAGAGTCTCCGCGAGCTCAACGATCACTGGGTTTTGGCCGTTGCAGCTGAAAAGAGGAAATCGGAAAACCAGGGGAAGAGTCTTGAGGAGATCATTTGCATATTCCCAGTGCCTTCTGGGATAAGTGAAGAGTCTCCGCGAGCTCAACGATCACTGGGTTTTGGCCGTTGCAGCAGAAAAGAGGAAATCGGAAAACCAGGGGAAGAGTCTTGAGGAGATCATTTGCATATTCCCAGTGCCTTCTGGGATAAGTGAAGAGTCTCCGCGAGCTCAACGATCACTGGGTTTTGGCCGTTGCAGCTGAAAAGAGGAAATCGGAAAACCAGGGGAAGAGTCTTGAGGAGATCATTTGCATATTCCCAGTGCCTTCTGGGATAAGTGAAGAGTCTCCGCGAGCTCAACGATCACTGGGTTTTGGCCGTTGCAGCTGAAAAGAGGAAATTGGAAATTTTGGCTCATCTTTCACCGTTTTTAAGAAATCTCAAGATGGAAGAGGCCAGGAGCCATTTGGTGAGCTGCATTTCTTGCTACATGTTCACAGATTTACCAGTGGAAAAGCCAAACTTCACATGCCACAAATGCAAGCTTGTGTCCCTGTTGGAGGAAAAGTTGCAAAATCTCGAAGAGAGGTTAGCTACGTTGAAGATCATTAAGGAAGGTGAAGAGTTCTTGGACAGAGCAGAATTATCTCTTCATGTTACAGAAAGAGAAGAAATTCGAAGTGCACCTGAAGAAACAGAGGAATGGAGACATGTGACCCAGAGAAGCAGGAGGATCAGGAGGCAGTCAGCACCCATACTGCTCAGAAACCAGTACCAGGCTCTCACGCAGGAAAACGATGAAGAAATACATCAGGATAAGACTTTGCCCACAAACAGCAACCTTGTACGCCTTCAGAGTCCTCCTGGATGGAGAAAGAAAAATGTTGTGAAGAAGAAACGGAGAGTGGTGGTCATGGGGGATTCCCTGTTGAGAGGAACAGAGGCCGCTATCTGCAGACCGGATATAACTTCAAGAGAAATGTGCTGTCTTCCAGGTGCAAAAATTAAAGATGTGTCTGACAGGATATCAGGACTCTTCAGACCTACAGATGACTACCCATTCCTGCTACTACATGTGGGGACAAATGACACCGCAAGAAACGACCTGGAAACCATCTGCAGAGACTTTGAAGACTTAGGCAAGAAAGTGAAAGAACTGGGAGCACAGGTGGTCTTCTCTTCCATCCTCCCAGTGGATGGCCATGGAACAAGGAGGTGGAATAAGATTCTGCAGGTGAACAACTGGCTACGTCGATGGTGCCATCAGCAACGATTTGGATTTCTGGATCACGGAGTGAACTACTTATACGATGGACTACTTGCTAGAGATGGGGTGCACCTTACGAAGACTGGAAAGCATGTATTTGGAAGTCGCCTTGCTACACTTGTAAGGAGAGCTTTAAACTAGAACAACATGGGAAGGGAAGCAAAAGACCAGAAAAAGCCATACACCTGACAAATGCTATTGAGAACTCTGCTATTAGAAGTGGAAAGGAAGAACAAAGATGAAAGAATCTAATTAATAAAAATATTGGAGAAAGAGAAACCAATCACAAACTAAAATGCTTCTATACTAATGCACAAAGCATGGGCAACAAACAAGGAGAATTGGAACTACTAACACAGGAAAAGAAATATGATGTCATTGGAATCACTGAAACTTGGTGGGACAATACACATGATTGGAATACAAGACTAGAAGGATACAACTTATTTGCAAGAAACAGACTTGATAAACGAGGAGGGGGTGTCGCATTGTATGTTAGAAACACGTATATCTGCACAGAGATTGAAGCTTCAGAGACTGGGAGTTCTGTGGAAACTGTTTGGGTAAGAATACAAGGACAGAACAATGGAAAGGACACCATTGTAGGCATTTACTACAGGCCGCCTGTGCAAGCTGAAGATATGGATGAACTCTTTATGCATCAAATGGCCAAGTTCTCCAAAAAATATGACATAGTTGTCATGGGAGATTTCAACTATCCAGACATTTGTTGGGAATCTCTCTCAGGCAAAACTAACAGGTCAAGGAAATTCTTATCCTCTCTTGCTGACAACTTTATCTTCCAAAAGGTAAGGGAGAAAACAAGGGGAACTGCTACCTTGGATCTAATCCTTATAAACAGGGAGGAAATGGTTGAGGAGGTAAAAGTGGCTGGGACCCTAGGAGGTAGTGACCATGCTATTTTAGAATTTTGGATAACTAGAGGCGGAAGACCTGTGAAGACTCAGACGTCAAGGTTAGATTTCAGAAAGGCAGATTTTAAGGGATTCAGAAAGAGAATTGGAGGGATCCAATGGCTGGATATCCTAAAAGACAAAAATGTCCAGGAGGGATGGGAAATCTTGAAAAATGAAATTCTCAAAGCACAGTTGTTAACAATTCCGAAAAGAGGGAAGAATAGGAAGCATTTAAGGAAACCAGGATGGATGAACACAGAACTTAAGCACATGCTAAAAAGGAAGAAAAAAATGTTTATAAAATGGAAAGAGGGAGGCATATCTAAAGAAGAATATAATGCTGTCTGCAGAACCTGCAGGGCACAAATCAGATTAGCTAAAGCTGAAAATGAATTGAGGCTTGCAAGAGATGTCAAAAACAATAATAAAGGATTTTGGGGATATGTCAAAAGTAAAAGAAAAGTCAAAGATGCTATAGGATTTTTACAGGATGAAAATGATGAAATGGTAAGACAGGATGTTGAGAAGGCTGAACTTTTAAATTCCTATTTTGCATCTGTTTTCTCTCAGAAAGGAAATGTAACATCAACTGTTATTCACTGTCCTATTAAGGGAATAGAAGAATCCAGGATATCTATAAACAGAAAGATAGTGAGGAAACACTTAGCTAACCTAAATGAATTCAAGTCTCCAGGTCCAGATGAATTACACCCCAGAGTACTGAAGGAGATAGCAGAAGAAATTTTTGAACCCCTCTCCATAATCTTTGAAAATTCTTGGAGAACAGGAGAAGTGCCAGAAGACTGGAGAAGAGCAAATGTTGTTCCTATCTTCAAAAAGGGGAAGAAGGTGGACCCAGGGAACTATAGGCCGGTGAGTCTGACTTCTATACCAGGAAAGATCTTTGAACAAATTATTAAACAACATGTATGTCAATACCTGGATAAGAATGAAGTGATTAAACAGAGTCAGCATGGGTTTGTAACTAATAAGTCATGTCAGACTAACTTAATTTCCTTCTATGACGGTATCACTGATTGGGTGGATCAAGGAAATGCTGTAGATATAGTATATCTTGACTTCAGCAAAGCATTTGACAAAGTCTCTCATACAATCCTTATTGAAAAAATGACTAAGTATGGAATGGACAAGGCAACTGTTAGGTGGATTCATAACTGGCTTAGTGATCGGACCCAAAGAGTGGTCGTAAATGGCTGCACATCCAGTTGGAAGAATGTCTCAAGTGGGGTACCACAGGGCTCTGTCCTGGGCCCTGTATTGTTCAACATCTTTATCAACGATTTAGATGAAGGAATTGAGGGTAAACTGATTAAATTTGCTGATGACACAAAGCTAGGAGGGATAGCTAATACTAGAGAAGAGAGTGAGAGGATTCAAAAAGATTTAAATAAACTGGAGAAGTGGGCAGCAACTAACAGAATGGTTTTTAACAGGGAGAAATGCAAAGTACTACATCTGGGCAATAAAAATGAAAAAAGCATATATAGAATGGGAGGAATAGGGCTAAGTGACAGCACATGTGAAAAAGACTTGGGTATACTAATAGATCACAGACTGAATATGAGTCAACAGTGTGATGCAGCAGCAAAAAAGGCAAATGCAATTCTAGGATGTATTAACAGAAGCATACAGTCTAGATCACGTGAAGTCATTATTTCCCTCTACTCCTCTCTGGTCAGACCTCATCTGGAATATTGTGTCCAGTTTTGGGCACCACATTTTAAAAAAGACATCAACAAACTGGAGCAAGTTCAGAAAAGAGCGACCAGAATGGTGACCGGTCTGCAAACCCTGTCTTATGAGGAAAGGTTGCAGGATTTGGGAATGTTTAGTTTGCAAAAGAGAAGACTGAGAGGAGACTTAATAGCTGTCTACAAATATCTAAAGGGCTGTCACATTGTAGAAGGATCAACTTTATTCTCAATTGCACAAGGAAAGACTAGAAGCAATGGGATGAAACTGAATGGGAGGAGACACAGATTAGATATTAGAAAAAACTTTTTGACAGTTAGAGTGATCAATGAGTGGAACAGGCTGCCACGAGAAGTGGTGAGTTCTCCTTCAATGGAAGTCTTCAAACAGAGGCTGGACAGACATCTGACTGGGATGATTTAGCGAATCCTGCTTTGAGCAGGGGGTTGGACCAGATGGCCCAGGAGGTCCCTTCCAACTCTACGATTCTATGATTCTATGATTCTATGATTCTTCCTCAGTGCTCTTCAGTGCTCTGGACCTGAGAGGATCTGGAACTAATTGAAGTCGATGCGTTAGCTGCCATCCATCCGACAACGGCTTCAATTTGTTCGTCCCGCAGCAGTGGGGTACAGCGAGCTCCTTCAAAGCAGCGCATAAAGGATAAAGCACTGTTCCCTGGTAAAACTGGGGGATGCTAAGTCACTGGTGCCCGCCACAGGCACAGAATCCCCACGTCCTCTCCCTGCAGAAACTCCATACCCATGACCACATGCCTTGCTCCCTGCCTTCGTCATCTTGGTAGACTGATAAAGATAGGCAGAAAAGTACTAAGGGCTTAGTGTGCTTATTCCTGAACAGCTGCTAACAAGTATAAGAAACACTAATTTTAGAACGTGTAGACTAGACTTTAATATGAGCTAATGTGGCCTACACAACTGTAAAGTGGAGTGTTTGGTGAACTTTATTAACTTTTTTCTCTCACAAAAAAACACTGGATGTGCCCAAAGATGTAAAACCGATAGTATCACAAACTTTTTGTAGCTATTACAATGCAGGAAGGTAACCTACAATGCAATAGATGAGGCTCCAAAAAATAGGCTAATACTAATCTGGCTGGGGCTGCAGGGCACAAGTCAGCAGAAAGGCTCCTGTATCTACTCCTATATAGTGTTTGCAAATATTCTAGCTGGATACGGATGGAACCACACTAATAGGAGAAATCTGGAAAAATGAGCAGCACTAATGCAAATAAGGACAATGTATGAGGCAGTGACGCATGCTGAGCGGACTACAACCGGAGGTGGCTGCAGAACACACTACAGCGTGAGCTGCACTCACACACAGAGACCTCACAGACAGCCATGAACAGCGCTGCAAGGCAAAAGAAAGCTTCTCACACAGCGGTTGCTAAAGTAGCCTGGGTAAAGCACAGTAAAGCAAATCGCTAGCTCAAACTGTCCCTCAGAGTCAGAACAGCAGCGTCCTGTCCCTAAGTAAATTCACAGCACACAGCAGAGTGAACCCAAAATGGCGTCGGCGGCTTTTATAGTGCATCACAACATCATTTCAGCAGCCAATCACAGCCATTAGTTAACATGCCTAACATGCATAACAGGATGTGCCCACACTTCTAAGGATTCCTCATTGGCTGAATAAAATCAAACTGGCTCATTGCATTATGGGATCTTCTGATTCCGGTATTCGATATTCTAAAAGTATCGGAACTCAGTATCTGAACTCCGATACAGCGAATATCGTCCGATACCCGATATTGCAGTATCGGAATGCTCAACACTACTCATTACTGCAGCCCTGCCATTGCCTACCAGAGCAAATCCCTACAGCTTCTATGAGTGCCTACATTTCCTTAGAGAGGCAGGTTTTCCCTTTCGCTTGACCTAGCGGCTGTCTTGGCCACGTGTGCGGTTAGCATGAGTCAGTTACAGGGCATAGTCAACCCACATGCTTAAACCCTATTGTTTAACTGGGTATTGCACACACCTCATTTTGTACCACTCGGCGGCTAGCCGAGCTTGGTACTTACATTTTTGCAACACTCAGTGGTCAGCTGAGTTCGTTATTTATATTTCCTTTGCCACTTGGTGGTTAGCTGAGATGGTATTCCTCTTCCTGTGCATACCTCTCTGAGGCGTTATCAGAGACTGGTATCTTGCGATCAGTTCACACTGTGTGGAGTTAACACAGCGTCTTCCTAAGTGAATGCTCGCTGCAGGGTTCGTCCATTGTTCACTAGCAGCAGGATAACATCTCTGCACGGTGGACCCCGGGTTTGATTGCTCTTTATTTATTTCTATTTAGTGCGATCTGCCAACCCTAAAGCTGGAGTCACACATAGCGATTTACCAGCGATACCGACACCGATATCAAGGTGTCAGGATCGCTGGTAAGTCGCTATGTGATCGCTGGTGAGCTGTCACACAGACAGCTTAACCAGCGATCAGCACAGCGATGCCGAGCGCCCGGCATCGCTTGCCATCCCTGTAAAAAATAGAATTAAAATAGAAAATATTGTTATTCTCACCTTCCGACGTCCCGTTCAGCCATCCTGCCTCTCTCCACGCTCCGGTCCCAGTAATCCTTTTCGAGAATGACCACGAGATGTCACGGTCTCGCGGGAGCGCGAAGTCTCGCGGTCATTCGTGCAAAGGATCACTGGGACCGGAGCGTGGAGAGAGGCAGGATGGCTGAATGGGACGTCGGAAGGTAAGAATAACTATATTTTTTATTTTAATTCTATTTTTTAGAGCTGATCGCTGGTCTCCCGCCTGTCACATGCAGCGATGCGTGCTGGCCAGCGGGAGACCAGCGACCAAAAAAATGTCCAGAGGTTTCTAACAGCGATCAGCGATACCGACAGGGGGGCCACTTGCTGATCGCTGTCACACACAGTGATCTCGCTGGTGAGATCGCTGTTACGTCACAAAAGTTGTGACTCAGCAGCGATATCGCTAGCGAGATTGCTATGTGTGACTCCCCGCTTAACATTTTTCAACAGATCCCAATGATTTTGAAATAGTTTTTTCGTGACACATTGTACTTTATGATAATGGTAAATTTAGGTCAATATATTTTGCGTTTATAAAAATATCAGAAATGTTACAATTTAAAAAAAAAAAAATAGCAATTTTCAAACTGTGATTATCCCTTTAATCCAGATTGTCATACAACACAAAGACGTTAATACCGTGTATAAGCAAAGATTTTCAGCCCATTTTTTTGGGCTGAAAGTCCCCTTCTTGGCTTATACAGAGGGTAGGGGGAGCGGGTGTTAGGTTCCTGTCGCTGTACAACAGGAATCTCGAGCCTTGCCTTCAGCAGTCTCCTGTTCCTCTCCGGCCACAGAGGAGGCTGCTCAGCAGACTTGTCCAGCCCAGTGCTCTGCTCAGACTAGCACTGTGGGTTTGGTTGCTGCTGCCACCTCTGGTCCAGCTATAGCAGCGCACGCTGGTCAGCAGCGAGCTACTCCAGGAACTAAGTCCTCCTTTCGTTCCACTGAGCATGGCCGTGGGACGATCTGGAGATCGGAGGTCACATGCTCAGGTCCTTCTCCATCTCGAATTAGACTATCAGGAAGGTCCCGGTAGGAAGCTGCTATAAAAGGTTTGCATGGCCGCTCGGCCATGTGCTAGTATAGACAGTATTTTGTAGTTATGTGTGTGAAGATGGATGTATGCGTTCTGGTGACTGGCTCATTATATACTCCCTCCCTCTGGTTGTGCATGTGTATAGGGTATTGGAGATAAGTCAGCGCCTACAGGTGGCATTGCCTATGTGCCACGGTGCATCCAGTCCTCTGCACCACACTTAACGTTTAACTGTGCCATCCAGCACAAGGCACTACTATACTGCATCAAGCAGCAACCGCCAGTGCGGCACCGTGCGCAATACGTGCGCTTTCCTAGCCCTAACTTTGGGTGGTTAGTGGCGTCCGCCAGAGCAGTGCTGTGCGCACTAGGTACGCTATATCTTCCTTTCAGTTTCTTTCTGGCACTGCTGTTGCGGAGCCGAGTGCTAGTGATCTAGAAGCACTGTAAGCCAGCGTCTTTGGGGCTGAGTCCTGAGACTTTACACTAGCGCTCACTCCGCCGAGTCCTGTGGCGTTAACAGGCTCCGGCATCTGTTACTGCGGCTCTGTGAAGCAACAGAGTTTGCTCCTGTACACACCGGGTCAACGGTTAGCTGCCGGTGTTAAGTTAGTACTCCACTATTACCTAGCAGCAGTATACTGTCTCTGCATGGTGGACCCTGGGTTGCGATTGCACTTTCTCATATTTAGTGCGATCCACAACCCTAACATTATACTAGCGCCAGGGTCTGGCTAGTAATGGCGGACGAGCAGCGACTTCTCTGGTACATCCAGCAGCTGGGGGGGCAGGTTGGCGGCTCTCGAGCGCTCAACCTCAGCTGTGGATCTTACCGTGGTCGCTGTTCAGGAAGCCACGGAGGCTGTCTCCCCTGTGTTCACTGCCATCCCTGCCCCGACTTTGTCCCGTCTCCCACTGCCCGAGAAGTTCTCGGGCAATAGTGCTTCTTGTAGGGGTTTCGTGAGCCAGTGCACTATACAGCTGGAGCTGCTGGCTATGCGTTTTCCCTCTGAGCGGGCTAATGTGAGATTTGTTATTTCCCTCTTGTCGGGCAGGGATTGGGAGTGGGCCACACCGCTGTGGGAGCGTGGTGATCATGTGGTGCAGAGTGCCTCGCTGTTCTTGGGCACTCTGAAGCAGGTCTTCCTGGGACCGCGAGTCACCCATGACACCACGCTCTGGCTGCTGGCATTGTCACAGGGCTCATCCATGGTCAGCCACTACGCCATCCAGTTCTGGATGCTGGCCTCTGAGTTGCAGTGGCCCGATAAGGTCCTCATTCTGGCATTCTGGAGAGGTCTGGATGACCATGTGAAGGACACCCTGGCCTCCAGGGAGATTCCCGCCACACTGGAGGAGCTTATCACTGTCTCCACCCGTATAGACCTTCGCTTTGCCGAGCGAAGGTTGGAACGGCCCTGTGTAGGCAGAGGTTTAGGTTTTTAGGTTGGCACCCAGTTTTGCTAAACCTCTAGAATCTCCCAATCGGGCGTCCCAGTGTCAGGGGACTTCCCATATGGGATCCAGGCCCCGGTCCGCTCGAGCTCCTGTGACCGGTCATGTTTGCCGGCAATCTGGTCACCTTGCCAACCGGTGCCCACAACGGCCGGGAAAACGCTTGCGTCTAGTGGCTGTAGGAGGCGGCTCACTGGAATCTGCAGCATTTTCCTCCAATCTGTCCTTTAAGGGGACACTTGAGTTTTGTTCTTACACTCTGGTGGTGGAGGTTTGCGTGGAGTCTGGAGCAGAGGGCAATTTTATGTCATCTGCCTTTGCTCAACGGCACGCAATACCACTGGTTATGATATCTAAGCCAGTTAAAGTCAGAGTAGTGAACGGCGCGACTCTGCCCTCACATATTACCCACCAGACTGCTCCATTGATACTCTCAGTGTCTCTATCTCATCAGGAGATAATATCCCTTCTTGTCATGCCCGTGGTTTTCGACCAGGTCCTTCTAGGGGTCCCCTGGTTGCGGTATCATTCTCCCCATATAGAGTGGTCCTTGGGGAAAATTCTTGGTTGGAGTAAGTCATGTGATGGTAGATGTCTGAGGGAGTGCGTCCAGGTTGCCTCCACTGAGGTCCCCGCAGATCTTTCCTTGCTCCCCAAACACTATCAACAGTATGCGGACGTGTTCTCCAAAAAGGCGGCGGAAACCCTTCCCCCGCATCGCCCCTATGACTGTCCTATTGACCTCTTGCTGGGTGCTAAGCCTCCCCGGGGTCGAGTCTACCACTTATCTCTCCCAGAGACAGAGGCCATGTCTCAATACATCAGGGAGAATCTGGCAAGAGGATTCATTAGGAAGTCAGTGTCACCAGCGGGGGCGGGATTCTTCTTCGTCCAGAAGAAGAATGGAGAACTGCGTCCCTGCATCGATTACAGGGGTCTTAACGCTATTACCATTAAGAACAAGTATCCTCTGCCCCTGATTTCGGAACTGTTCAATCGATTACGGGAAGCAAGAGTTTTCACCAAATTAGATCTGTGGGGGACCTATAACCTGATACGCATTCATGAGGGGGACGACTGGAAGACGGTGTTTAACACCAGGGATGGTCATTATGAGTATCTGGTCATGCCCTTTGGTCTTTGTAATGCACCGGCCGTCTTCCAGGACTTTGTCAATGATATCTTTCGGGATATGCTCTCCACTTCAGGGGTTGTCTATCTGGATGACATCCTCATCTTCTCTCTAGATATGGACTCCCACCTGAGAGAGGTTGCAAAATCTTCACCCGCTTGCGAGCTAACTCCCTCTACGCCAAGTTGGAGAAGTGCCTGTTGGAGCAGGAGTCCTTGCCTTTCCTGGGCTATATTATCTCTGCCCAGGGTTTGGCTATGGATCCTGCCAAACTGCATTCGGTAATGGACTGGCAGGAACCCCACTCCCTCAAAGCGGTGCAGCGCTTTCTGGGGTTCGTGAACTACTATCGCCAGTTCATTCCCCACTTCTCCACCTTGGTAGTTCCCTTGGTTGCCCTCACCAAGAAGGGAGCAAACCCTAAGTTATGGTCGGAACAAGTCTCCAAGGCCTTTTCCTCCATCAAGTCCCACTTTGCAAGCGCTCCCATTCTACATCGCCCCGATGTAGATAGGCCATTCATCTTGGAGGTGGATGCCTCTTCCATCGGTACTGGAGCGGTCCTCTTTCAGAAGGACGCTCAGGGTTGGAAGCATCCTTGCTTCTTCTATTCCAAGACCTTTTCACCGGCGGAAAGGAATTATTCCATCGGGGACAGGGAGTTGCTAGAAATGAAATTGTCCTTCTTGGAGTGGAGACACCTCCTGGAAGGGGCTCGGTTCCCTTTCCAGGTGTTCACAGACCATAAGAACGTGGTCTACCTACAGACAGCCCAGCGGCTGAATTCTCGCCAGGCCAGATGGTCCCTTTTCTTCTCCCGGTTCCACTTCACCCTACATTTCCTTTCCGGTGAGAAGACCGTCCGGGCCGATGCTCTCTCTCGCTCCATGGTGTCAGCGGAGGAGGAGGATGAGGAGCCTTGACTAATTGTCCCTTCTGAGAGTGTGAGGACTGTGGCTCCAGTCGCCCTTGAGTCAGTGCCTCCAGGAAAGACATTTGTCCCTGCCTGTTTGTGACCGGAGGTCCTCTCTTGGGCTCACGCATCTGAGCTACTGGCGAGGACATATTGGTTGCCGTATATGGCCCGGGACGTTGGAGACTACATTCGGGCATGCGTCTCCTGCGCCCAGAACAGGTCTTCTTGGCAAAGGCCCGCTGGGTTACTTTATCCCCTGCCGGTGGCAGACAGGCCATGGGAAATGGTCAGCATGGACTTCGTGTTGGGTCTGCCCAAGTCCAGTGGGCAGCATAGTTATCTGGGTTGTCACCGACCATTTCTCCAAGATGGTGCACCTGGTGCCACTCTCGCGGCTACCTTCTGCACTGGGCCTGGCGGCATTGTTCGTTAAGCATGTCTTTCGCTTGCATGGCATGCCAGACAAGATAGTCAGTGACCGGGGTCCCCAGTTTGCGTCTCGGTTCTGGAGAGAGCTTTGTAATCTGCTTCAGTATTGAGCGAAATCTCTCCACGGCCTATCATCCCGAGACAAATGGGTTGGTAGAGAGAGACAACCAGACCCTGGTCACATACCCATGACATTTTGTCTTGGCCAGGCAGGATGACTGGGCATCCTTGCTACCATGGGCGGAGTTTGATTTGAGCAACGCTGTGGCCGATTCCACCGGTCAGACCCCATTCCTCCTTAATTACAGCTAGCATCCGCGCGTCCCTGTCCCTATGCCCGTGTCGTCCACCGATTCCAGGGTGGCAGACTGGGAGTTGGAGGCACGTGACATTTGGGATCGCACGCAGGATGCCATCCGGGCCTCCAAGGAGAGAATGAGGGTCTCCACCGACACGGACCGGCGTCCCATCCGACCTTTGCTCCTGGCGACATAGTGTGGCTCTCCGCCTGTAACATCAGGCTGCAGGTTGAGTCCACTAAATTTGCACTTCGTTACATTGGCCCCTTCAAGGTCCTTGAGCAGATCAACCCAGTGGTCTACCGTCTGGCCCTTCCACCACACTTGGCTATCACTGACACCTTCCACGTGTCCCTCCTTAAGCCTGTCCACATGTCCCGGTTTTCTGAGTCATCCGCCGGGACATCAGACCTGTCCTCAGACGAGTTTGAGGTTAATGCCATCGTGGGATGCAGGGTGGTACGTGGAAAAAAGTTCTATTTGGTGGACTGGAAGTGTCATGGTCCAGAGGCTTGGACCTGGGAGTCAGTGGAAAACATCCGTGCTCCGCTTCTTGTTGTAGCATTTGAGCGTAGCGAGGCTCAGAGAGGAGGGGGCACTAGGAGGGGGGTAATGTTAGGCGTCTTGTTCCTGTCCCTGCACAACAGGAATCTCGAGCCTTGCCTTCGGCAGACTCCCATTCCTCTCCGGCCACAGAGGAGGCTGCTTAGTCCTCCTATATATTCCTTTCAGTTTCTTTCTGGCACTGCAGTTGAGGCGCAAGGTGCTAGTGGTCTAGAAGGACTCTAACCCAGCGTCTTTGGGGCTGAAACCTGAGACTTTACACTAGCGCTCACTCCGTCGAGTCCTATAGAGTTAACAGGCTCCGGCATCTGTTACTGCGGCTCTGTGAAGTAGCAGAGTTCGCTCCCGTACACACCGGGTCAGCGGTTACCCGCCGATGTTTAATTAGTACACTGCCATTACCTAGCAGCAGTATACTGTCTCTGCACGGTGGACCCCGGGTTGCGATTGCACTTTCTCATATTTTATATTTATTGCGATCCGCAACCCTAACAGCAGATCATACTTACCCCCCCTGGCACATCTCTGCAGCCCCCCCCGCTTCTCCCATGGTATCAGGCTCCTTCCTTCGGCGGTCACGTGGTGCCGCTCATTAAAGTCATGAATATGCGCATATTCATTACTTTAATGAGCAGTACCACTTGACCGCTGAAGGAAGGAGCCTGAGACGTGGGTGAAGTGGGGCTGCAGAGATGCGCCAGGATGGGGTAAATATTTTCAATATTCACCTGTTCCAGGTCCACCGCTCTGCGCCGCTCTGTCCTCCGCGTCCTCTGTCTGTGATGTTCAGGTCAGAGGGCGTGGTGATGTAGTTAGTGCACGTCACACCCTCTGCTGCCTGAACGTCACTGACAGAGGACCCGGAAGACAGAGCGGCAGCGGTGGACCGGGGACAGGTGAATATCGCAGGTGCTGGGGCCCTGAGCCAGTGGTGACACCGGCACTTGTCCCCAATAACACGCCAGTGTCCCCGCCTGCTCAGGACACCGGCACCTGGCCCCCAGCGACAAAAGGTGAGTAAGTCATTTTTTTTCTTTTATTTGCAGCAGCAGCAGCAGCATATAGGGCCTATTCTATAGAGCATCTTATCTTATGGGGCGGCATATGTGACATAATCTATGGAACATCTTATGGGGCCATAACCTCTATGGAGTATTTTATGGGGCCATTATAAACCTTTGTGCAGCATTATATGCAGTGTATTTTGTGTAGAGCATCTTATGGGGCCATCATGAACTGTATGAAGCATTATATGGGGCTCCTGATTCAATATGGATATTCAAAAACATTTAACCTACTGATGTCTCAATTAATTTTACTTGTATTGGTATCTATTTTTATTTTTGAAATTTACCAGTAGCTGCTGCATTTTCCACCCTAGGCTTATACACGAGTCAATAAGTTTTCCCAGTTTTTTGTGGCAAAATTATGGGGGGTCGGCTTATACTCGGGTCGGCTTATACATGAGTATATACAGTAATTAACTTTTTTCTTATGTCTGCCTTACATCAGCACCATTTGTGAAATGTTGTTTTATTTTGTTAGCATTTTAGATAGTTTAGCAATGTAGCAATATATATTAGAAGGTGACGGGGTGCTCACTGCTCCAGTCTGGTGCTTAGAGGAAAAATTAGAACATATTATAGAAAAAACCTCGGCACACAGTATTGCATGAATCCAATGAGTAGCAGTCACACTGGCGTCTGCCGCTATGCCTCAAGGACGGACACTTTGGTGGATTTTTTCACCGATCACCCATATGAATTGAATGTGAAGGGATTCTTAATCGTGATAAATGTGGACCTTTGTTTATGCAGATAAAATCTTGAGAAAGGCTGAATAGCCGAAACGTCGATATTTTTTTGTCTGTATTATCTTGGTCCAATGATACGTGTTTTTCTGGAAGAATAAATATTGGATTCATGCAATACTGTGTGCCGAGGTTTTTTCTATAATGTAGCAGTAATTTTTCAGCTTTTAAAGGAAATTTAGAAAACCTTTTTTTTAGGAACCTACTCAGTTTTGAAGTGACTTTGGGGGTTCTATATATTGGAAACCCCCAAATTTTCTACCATTTTAAAAACCGCACCACATGATTAACATCTCAGGGTGCTGATGGGGTAAAGGAGGGAGCCCCCACACTCTGTTAACCATCTAAATGCTGTAGTCATTGACAGCAGCATTTAAGGGGTTAAATGGCTATAGTTGATACCAACACTGATTGTGGCTGACGCAGCAGGTTGTGAGCTATAATGTACAGCTGACAGCTGCTGGATTGTCACCTGTTGGGGGATGCTAGTCTCTTATAACGCAGGTCAGTAAAAAGATGTATTGGTGGTCACTAATGGGTTAATGTCCACTTTAATGTCATCCACTTGCAGCCTGAGAGAATCTATAGAGGAGCTACAACCACTTATAGTTGTGTATATTTCCCTGAGAGAGGGCACTTTCTCTCTCTCCTGTGATATACAGTCATGGCCAAAAGTTTAGAGAGTGACACAAATATTATATTTTCACATGATCTGCTGCCCTCTGGTTTTTATGTGTGTTTGTCAGATGTTTTTACAACATACAGAAATATAATTGCAATCATACTATGAGTAACAAAAGGTTATATTGACAGAATGAGTTAATGCAGCAAGTCAATATTTGCGGTGTTGACCCTTCTTCTTCAGGACCTCAGCAATTCTCCCTGGCATGCTCTGAATCAACTTCTGGATCAAATCCTGACTGATAGCAGTCCATTCTTGCAAAATCAATGCTTTTATTTTGTCTGAATTTGAAGGTTTTTGTTTGTCCACCCGTCTCTTGATGATTGACCACAAGTTCTCAATGGGATTAAGATCTGGGGAGTTTCCAGGCCATGGTCCCAAAATCTCTATGTGTTGTTCCCTGAGCCATTTAGTTATCACCTTTGCTTTATGGCAAGGTGCTCCATCATGTTGAAAAAGGCATTGTTGATCGCCAAACTGCTCTTGGACGGTTGGGAGAAGTTGCTCTTGGAGGACATTCTGGTACCATTCTTTATTCATGGCTGTGTTTTTAGGCAACACTGAGAGAGAGCCCATTCCCTTGGCTGAGAAGCAACCCCACACATGAATGGTTTCAGGATGCTTGACAGTTGGCATGAGACAAGACTGGTGGTAGCGCTCACCTGGTCTTCTCCGAATAAGCCGTGTTCCAGATGTCCCAAACAATCAAAAAGGGGATTCATCAGAGAAAATGACTTTACCCCAGTCCTCAGCAGTCCACTCCCTGTACCTCTTGCAGAATATCAGTCTGTCCATGATGTTTTTTCTGGAGAGAAGTGGCTTCTTTGCTGCCCTCCTTGAGACCAGGCCTTGCTCCAAGAGTCTCCGCCTCACAGTGCGTGCAGATGCACTCACACCTGCCTGCTGCCATTCCTGAGCAAGCTCTGCACAGCTGGTAGCCCGATCCCGCAGCTGAAACACTTTTAAGAGATGGTCCTGGCGCTTGCTGGTCTTTCTTGGGCGCCCTGGAGCCTTTTTGGCAACAAAGGAACCTCTCTCCTTGAAGTTATTGATGATGCGATAGATTGTTAACTGAGGTGCAATCTTTCTAGCTGCGATACTCTTCCCTGTTAGGCCATTTTTCTGCAGTGTAATGATGACTGCACGTGTTTCTTTAGAGATAACCATGGTTACCAGAAGAGAAACAATGATGCCAAGCACCAGCCTCCTTTTAAAGTGTCCAGTGGTGTCATTCTTACTTAATCATGACAGATTGATCTCCAGCCCTGTCCTCATCAACACCTACACCTGTGTTAATGGAGCAATCACTGAAACGATGTTAGCTGGTCCTTTTAAGGCAGGGTTGCAATGATGTTGAAATGTGTTTTGGGGGATAAAGTTAATTTTCTAGGCAAATATTGACTTTGCAAGTAATTGCTGTTAAGCTGATCACTCTTTATAACATTCTGGAGTATATGCAAATTGCCATTAGAAAAAATGAAGCAGTAGGCTTTGTAAAAATTAATATTTGTGTCATTCTCTAAACTTTTGGCCATGACTGTAGACACAGCTGCAAGCCTTTGACTTATCTTTGGATCAAACTGCCTCTGACGGAGGGATGTCATTATCTCCCCCTGCAGCCCCACACTGACAACTTCCTCCTCATCATCTGATCCCATCTGCTCATGAGCCATTGTGCACTGTGCAGAATGAGCAGTGGAGTCATCCACCAGCCTGGCAAATCTCTCCAGTTTAGCTGATGTGATCTCTGACATGCTGACTCTCTCAGGGCTGCTGTGAGAAGGCCCCATCTTATCTGCCACACTGAGAAGGCTCTTCTCCTTCTGTGCTTTGCTGCCTCTCATCTCTGTCACAGATATTTACACAAGATCTGTCTCTGTTTATTTCTAACACCTATAGCTGTGGTCTTTGGTTTGCAGAGTGCACTGGTCTGACAGTGTGATAAGAACAGATTTCCTTGGGGGAGATGAGCTTCAAAAGTCCTTCTTAGGCTAAGTTCACACTTGCATTCCGCTGGTCTGCGTACTTCTTCTATTAAGCTCCGCCTACGCTCTGCCTACTTCTACATGCATCCTGCGTTGTCCTGCGTACCTATCTTTAACATTGGGCATGCATGGACATGCGTTGTATTATTATTATTATTTATTGTTATAGCGCCATTTATTCCATGGCGCTTTACATGTAAGGAGGGGTATACATAAAAACAAGTGCAATAATGTTAAACAATACAAGTCATAACTGGTACAGGAGGAGAGAGGACCCTGCCCACGAAGGCTCACAATCTACAAGGGATGGGTGAAAATACAGTAGGCGAGGGTAGAGCTGGTCATGCAGCGGTTTGGTCGATCGGTGGTTACTGCAAGGTATAGGCTTGTCGGAAGAGGTGGGTCTTCAGGCTTTTTTTGAAGGTTTCGATGGTAGGTGAGAGTCTGATATGTTGTGGTAGAGAGTTCCAGAGTAGGGGTGATGCACGAGAGAAATCTTGTATGCGATTGTGGGAAGAGGAGATAAGAGGGGAGTAGAGAAGGAGATCTTGTGAGGATCGGAGGTTGCGTGCAGGAAAGTACCGGGAGACAAGGTCACAGATATATGGAGGAGAAAGGTTGTGGATGGCTTTGTATGTCATGGTTAGGGTTTTGTACTGGAGTCTCTGGGCAATGGGGAGCCAGTAAAGGGATTGACAGAGGGGAGAAACTGGGGAATAGCGGGGGGACAGGTGGATTAGTCGGGCAGCAGAGTTTAGAATAGATTGGAGGGGTGCGAGAGTGTTCGAGGGGAGGCCACAGAGCAGGAGGTTGCAGTAGTCAAGGCGAGAGATTATGAGGGCACGGACTAGGGTTTTTGCAGATTTTTGGTTGAGGAATGAACGGATTCGTGAAATATTTTTGAGTTGAAGTAGGCAGGAAGTGGAAAGGGCTTGGATATGTGGTTTGAAGGAGAGATCAGCGTCAAGGATTACCTCGAGGCAGCGAGCTTGTGGGACTGGGGAGAGTGGGCAGCCATTTACTGTAATGGATAGGTTTGTTGGGGGGGTCACGTGAGATGGGGGAAAGATGATGAATTCTGTTTTGTCCATGTTAAGTTTCAGAAATCTAGCAGAGAAGAAGGATGAAATAGTGGACAGACATTGAGGGATTCTGGTTAGTAGGGAGGTGATATCTGGTCCAGAGATGTAGATCTGTGTGTCATTAGCATAGAGATGATACTGAAATCCATGAGATTCTATGAGCTGTCCCAGGCCAAAGGTGTAAATGGAGAAGAGCAGGGGTCCTAGGACTGAACCTTGTGGGACTCCAACAGATAGGGGGCGAGGTGAGGAGGTGGTGTGTGAGTGGGAGACGCTGAATGTCCGGTCTGTTAGGTATGATGAGATCCAGGATAGGGCCAAGTCTGTGATGCCAAGGGATGAGAGGGTCTGTAATAATAGGGAATGGTCCACTGTGTCAAAGGCAGCCGACAGGTCCAGGAGGAGGAGGACAGAGTAGTGTCGCTTGCTCTTGGCGGTTGAGAGGTCATTGGTGACCTTAGTAAGGGCAGTTTCAGTGGAGTGGTGTGACCAGAAGCCAGATTGTAAGCGGTCGAAGAGGGAGCAAGAAGAGAGATGGGAGGACAGTTCAAGGTAGACGTGTTGTTCCAGTAGCTTGGAGGCATAGGGGAGAAGTGATATAGGGCGATAGCTAGATACAGAGGATGGGTCAAGAGAGGGCTTTTTGAGGATAGGTGTGATGGAGGCATGTTTAAAGCTTGAGGGGAAAACACCAGTTGTTAGTGATAGGTTGAAGAGATGGGTTAGGGTTGGGATGAAGACTGTGGTGAGGTTTGGGATGAAGTGGGAAAGGATCGGGTCAAGTGCACAAGTGGTGAGATGTGATCTTGAGAATAGAGTGGAGAGTCGATCTTCTGTAATGGTGGAGAAGTTGGTTTTGGAGGTGGAGGGCTGGGAAGTCGGGAGGAGGGGCTCTGGGGGTTGTTGACCAAAACTGTCTCTGATGTTATCAATCTTCTGCTTGAAAAATGAGGCAAAGTCTTCAGCTGAGATGAGTGGGGAGGGAGGAGGTGCTGGGGGACGGAGGAGAGAATTGAAGGTGTTGAATAACTGTTTAGGGTTGTGAGACAGGGAGGATATGAGAGATGAGAAGTAGGTTGTTTAGCTGTGACGAATGTGGTCTTGAAAGTAGTGAGGGACTGTTTGAATGTGATGAAGTGCTCGTTGGGATCTTTTCCATCTGCGCTCAGCAGCCCTGGAAGCTTGCCTCAGTTCTTTGGTCAGGCTTGTGTACCAGGGCTGTCTGTTGATTTTGCGAGCTTTGGTATGTGTAAGTGGGGCAGCAGATTCCAAAGCTAAAGCTATTGTGGTGTTATATAGAGCAGCTGCGTCATCCGCATAGTGTAAGGAACTTATATCTGTGAGAGGGAGGATGGATTCAGAGAATGAGTGTAGGTCAAGGTGTTTAAGATTTCTGCGAGGGTGTGAAAGTTTGTGGGGTGGGGATTGTAGACATGGAGTGGAGAGGGCAGAGAATGTGAGAAGGTTGTGGTCAGAGAGAGGAAGAGGTGAGTTAGAGAGGTTAGATAGGGAGCAGAGGCAGGTGAAGATGAGGTCCAGTGTGTGGCCATCTTTGTGGGTGGCTGTAGAAGACCATTGAGTGAGGCCGAAGGAGGAAGTGAGAGATATAAGTTTAGTGGCAGCTGAGAGGGAAGTGTCAATGGGGATGTTGGTCGCCCATGATGATAGTAGGGATGTCCGCGGAAAGGAAATGAAGTAGCCAGGTGGTGAAGTGGTCAAAGAAGGTGGTGGCAGGCCCTGGGGGGTGGTAGATGACAGCCGGTTGGAGGGGGAGTAGATGCGCACAGAGTGCACCTCAAAGGAAGGGAGGGTAACAGAGGGTGGCAGTGGGATTGGGGTGAAGGAGCTGGTATCTGACAGGAGAAAACCAACTCCTCCGCCATGTTTACTGCTGGGGCGGGGGGTGTGAGAAAGGTGGAAGCCACCATATGAAAGTGCAGCAGGAGAGGCTGTGTCAGAAGGGGTGAGCCAGGTTTCGGTGATGGTGAGGAAGGAAAGTTTGTTAGTAACAAAAAGATCATGGATGTAGGAAAGCTTGTTGCAGACAGAGCGAGCGTTCCACAGAGCTCCTGTTAGTGGGACTGGGGAAGCGGGGGCTGGGTGAATGGGTATAAGGTTGGAGTGGTTACGGAAGGTTGTGATAGAGGGTGGATGGGAGGTAGAAATGACTGTGGAAATGTGGTGAGGAGGACCAGGATTTGGAGAGATATCACCAGCCGTGAGAAGGAGCAGAGAAAGTGTTAGCAGGTGGGAGCAGGAGAGGGCATGAGGGGGCTGTCTGTGTTTGGAGACAGAGGATTGTATGTTAAGGAACAGTTTTGAGGAGGACGTGAGGTGGATGGGGAGGATTGAAGAAGAGATGAACAGTTCCTTACTAGGAGTAGGGATTAGGGGAATTAGCAGAAAGTGAAGGATTATTGGGGTGAAAGTGAAAACAAATAGAAACATTGTTTACAGTGACTGTGTACAGTTACCTTCAGTTCCCTTCTGGTTCAATTCTGGTTTTAATTCTAAAATTTATCTTCACACTTCTAGAACACACTTATAGGAATCACACTGCAGACAGTTGTATGCGGATGCGTCCGCATGCGGCATTATGACGGGCACGCATGCGGAAGTAGGTAGAGCTTAACGGAAGAAGTACGCAGCTCTATGCAGATCAGCGGAACACATCGCCTCCAGGACACACCCCACCTCCTCTTAATTTAAACTTAAATTAAAAGCTGTAAATGCTGGCCCAGACCCTGATACCTCATGCATGTCCATGGCTGAGTGCTGCTGTACCATTATCAAATTTCTACGGTGGGTCAATTGATGCCACTTTTTCTGGTATCTGCTCCTAATTTGAGTTGTTTTGGCTTGTTTATGGACCCCTGAAGGTGCTGTCTATGCATTTGGCTCAGTGTGGTTTACATATGTTTATCGAACCATTTGACGATGAACTGTTCGGCAAACATTGGAACGTTCGCCAACTCTGAACTGAACCTTGAAAGGTTCACTCATCTCTAATCATCACCCCACCCCCACCCCAATCATGACATCATCTGAAGCAGTGACTGGACTACATCTGCAGTAATGCATTCAATTACTTGAATCGAATAGTAAGGTACTTTCCTGTATCCCTCATCTATTATTTGGCGGCGGCCCTCTATTAAAAAAATGTAGTTTGCAGGTCGTAAATTTCTGCCAACCCTTTTATGCATTTTTTTTGATAGGCATAAATACTAAGCAAAAAAGAATCTAAGCAAAAAAATGACCTTCAACTTCTTTTAGTTTTATTTTTATTCCTGTAGATGGTGCCAGATCATTCAAAACCAACAAACTCTGCGCTTTTGGCAGTACTAAAAATATCCCTCATTGTACAATGCAATGTAATCAATTATGGTATACTGTATAGAAGTAGACACAAAGGTACAAACCATGCTGCCTTATATATAAATACAATCAAAGTGATTATGTAAAAAAAAAAAAAACAGTGAGAGCTGTTATACATCTGTATGAGACAGGCTAAAATTAGGACTGAGTCTGAGTTCTATCCTGTGTGAATTAGGCTTAGTTTTGATAATTATTTAATAGGTTTGAGAACAATCATTTAACATTCAGCCCATCCAGTTCTAGCAGAAATGCAACTTCTTTTATCATGCAATGTAGTTTAACTCCTTAAAGAAGCACTCCCGTCAAAGCTTTTGTCCTCTTAATATATTGCAGTCATTATATTTTAGAGCAGTGTGTACTTACAATTGCTCACTTTGCTTTTCTACCCAGTAAATTATTCTCTTTTCTCTGCTCTATGTAGAAATATGATTCCCTGTATTTATCATTCTTCTCTTTAATTCCTGACCCAGCTGCTCTCCCCTCCACTGCCAGGGACCATGAGCCATGCAGGGAAAATTGACCTCCTGTTTTCTACATAGAGCTTTGAAGGATTCAGCTAGTCAGTTTTTAATCATGTGATGTCATAGGCCTAATGGAAAAGAGGAGAATTAACTTGGTAGAAAGTCAAAATGATCAATTGCAAGTGCACAGTGTTATATAATATAATGATTAAAAGAATAAAAACATTGATGGGGGTGCTTCTTCAAACGGAATCTGTCACCTCGAAAAATGTTATTTACCTGCAGATGTAGTGGTAATCTGCAGGTAATAAATCGCTTAAATCATGACTGGCAGGCTTCCTGGAAGAACATGTACAGGGAGAAAAGTAAGCTATATTCCCCAGTCATCGACTCGCTTCCAGTCATCGAAGTTGTACAGGGAATGTTAGTCACAGCTCACTTACTATACAGTGAGCGCGGCTGTAACTTCTTGAAACAATAATTGACAGCCTGCTCTGCTGCGTATTTGCTGAGCAGACTGTTGATTAATGCGCAGATGAGTGATTCCAGCTGGCTCAAGGGTGGACACAGAAGAGGGTCCCTCTGCAAAAACAGTATACGGGCCCTTTGCTGCTGTCCATTAGCTCGTCATTATGCACATTTCCATATGCTTTGGATGAGGAAGAGGGCCCCTTTAGCTCTTGGACCCCTGTAGGGTTATACAGGTTGCACTAATGGTATGTCTACCCTTGTGCTTAATGTGTAGTGAGCAGCGAGTGTTACAGCCGCCTGGATAGCCCAATAACTGGAAGCGAGTGGCTGCAGGGAGAAAATAACTTACTTTTCTTCCTGCTCCCACTCTTTCAGTAACTCTACCAAACATGATTTAAGTGTTATTTACCTGCAGATTAGCACTATATATTCAAGTAGATACATTTTTGGGATGCGACGGATACCTTTTAAAAGGTGTTATGAAATTCCTTTCACTTCAGCATTGTGAAGCACTGTTGTTGTTTTGTTGACAGCCACTTGCCAGGTGTCAGCAGGTATGGTACACCTGTCCAATTAATTAGAAGAGGACGTATACATGATTCTGGTAGGAAGTGAAGGAGACCTGGCAAGTGGCTTCTGTAACGTTGCCAGCACACAGGTATCACCTCCCGACGTGGATGTCAGAGATGATTGATAATTTCTTCAAAGATAAATCTATTTTGAGCCATTAATACATAGCAACTTTTTTCTTTTGTATTTCATTCCAAGAGCTATAACTTTTACATTTTTTTGCTGGCATTTCCTCATGAAACTTGTATGAGGGTTGAGCTATAATTTTTAGTGCAGACATATATTAAAAATCATTTTGGTATTTTTTAGAGTATACATGGCAAAAAGGAGACATTTCACAATTGTTTTGGTGGTTTAAGTTTTTTTATAACTTTATTCTCCAGGTCATAATGGATGTATATTTATCAAGCTAAACACAATAAAATTCTAGAATAATTTTCATAAAAAACTGTCTTTCATAATTTGTATCAAATTTATTGTTTTTTTGACACTTTTTAGGACTTTTCCCACTAAAGGATGTGGTCTGGCAGAAAAAGGGGTGTGGGTTAGCATGATGCACAGTTGAGCAAGTATTGGTTCACATTTCTGCAAAAAGTGAGTCATTAATAGGTCATATGAACTAAAGGCCCCGTCAAACACAGTGATCTCGCTAGCGAGATCGCTGATTTTGTGACGCCACAGCGATCTCGCTAGCGAGATCGCTGTGTGTGACGGGGATCAGCGACCGGCCCCCCTGCCGTTTATCGCTGATTGTTCTCGAACGGCCTGGACCATTTTTCGATCGCTGGTCTCCCGCTGGCCAGCACGCATCGCGTGAGACCAGCGAGCTGGACGCTGGTTTCTAATGTAAACATTGGGTATATAGGAGCCGCGGCTCTTGGATACCCGCTGTTTACCTTGGAAACCGGCGTACACACTGGTTTCCAAGGTAAACATTGGGTATCCAGGAGACGCGCGGCTCTTAGATACCCGATGTTTACCTTGGAAACCAGCGTGTACGCCGGTTTCCAAGGTAAACAGCGGGTATCCAGGAGATGCTTTCATTAGAAACCAGCTTGCTCGCTGGTCCTGATTGCTGGAGGGGCTGTCTATGTGACAGCTTACCAGCGATTAGCCTAACGATGTCCCAGCGATCCCATCCATGTCAGATCATTGGTGGGATCGCTGGGACATCGTTATGTGTAACGGGGGCTTTTGACCAGACAGTCTGAAAATATGCCAGGTTTTACAAACTACAATAAATAAATTTGGCACTTTTTATAACTTTCTAGTCTAAGTTTACATTGTCTAAGAATAATGCAATTTAGATAAATATGCCCAATTGTCTTTTTAACTTTTTTTTTATTCCACAGATAAATGTCACTGGTCATTGTTCACATAGCTGCAGCTGTGACATTATGATTAAAACATGCGACTGCTGGAACCAATCACTGTGCTCAGGTCTCTATTTCCATGTACTAGGATGTGTCATTAACTTCAACAGTAACAAAATATTTATTTATGTCATTTATATAGCACCAACATATTCCACAGCGCTTTTCAGTTTTTTCACACATTATCACCATTGTCCCTGATGGGGCTCAAAATCTAAATTCCCCATCAGTATTTCTTTGGAGTGCGGGAGGAAAGCCATACAAACACGGGGAGAACATACAAACTCCTTGCAGATGTTGCCTCTGGTGGGATTTGAACCCAGGACTCCTGCGCTGCAAGGATGCAGTAAATATAGTTGTGATGTGACCAATGTAGCCATGTGAACAAAGACGTAAGGAAGCAGTAATGAGGCAACACTAGCTGGGCAGGGGGTAAATAGATATATTTTCTCTATGTAAAAATAATTAATTTTAAAATAGCTTTTAGGTCATTACATTTTGAAAGGCATACTGTAACTTTCTTATCTTTCCATCAACAAGGCAGTAGAAAGAGTTGTTTTTTTTGGCACTTGTAATTCATTTTAGATTACATACACTGACTAGCGGATCAGGCAAAATTCAAATTTTAATGACCTTTACTAACAATCACTTTACCACTCATCTCTCCAGCCCCTCGGCTCCTCACGTATCCGATCCTCTGCATGTGTTATCACTGCCGCAAGTGCTGAATCCGTGGCCTGTTCATTCTAGGTCTTGAGTTCTGGCTGGGATGAGGCCAAGGACAGTTCTGCTCAACCTTTAGTAAGGTCATGATGTCATCTCATTGCGATGTGTGCCGTGACCTTTCGCAAGTGTGGAAACATCTTGTGCGCCTCATCAAAGCCAGAAGTCCCACCCCAGCATGAAGTGGCCCATGGATTTAGCACCGTTGTCGATTATAAGAAAATACAATGAAGGTCGAATGGGGGACAGTGAGAAACAGGAGGACTGGAGAGGTGAGCATTAAGGTGAGAAAGATTACTCTTTAAAGTTTTTTTTAACATTTTCATGTCCCTTTACGGTTGAATCTGCATGGAAGCGAATTACAAAAAATCCACGCTTTGGCAAAGATGAATTTTTGTAATATTCCAGTAGAATTCAATTCCACTCCAATATATACTGCTCAAAAAAAATAAAGGGAACATTAAAAAATACAATGTACTGTTTAGTGTTCCCTTTATTTTTTGAGCAGTATATTTGCTCATCTCTAATGATAACTAATAGAATTACCTTTTGCTTTTTTTCCTGGAAGAGGAACAACCGAAAGAAAACAGGGTTCCGTTCATGTAGATATTTAACTACAGATGGATTAAAAATAATAAAAAAGTTGTTCCTGATTTGCAACTACCAGTGATCCTTGCCAAAAATACCCATTGATTCAAGGATTTAATTGGGGATGTCCTCTTGTCAGCTCTGACCACCATATGAGAGAGCTGGGAAGGAAATGTTCCCATTTTATGAGGACTTCATGAAGCTGGGATCAACAAAATGTCACAGTCTTTAGTTATAGGGTTTGCTCACTACTGAATCACTATGTTTCCCCCAGTATAATAATAACACTTATACTCACCTCCAATGCTGGCATCATTCCAGGGATTAAATGCACTGGCTCTTCCAGGAATGGCCTGGCATTATCTCACATGGTCCCTGTGGCCAATCAGCGCTGGCTTCACTCTCCTCTCCTACTGATGTAATTGACATCTGGAGTAAGTTAGAACTGTTGCTGCTCTCTTACTTCTTCTGGATATCTTAATTTGTCTGAAGGAGAGGTGAGCCAAGTGCCAACATCACTGGAACGACGCCAGCACCAGAGGTGAGTATAAGTGTTATTATATTAATGGGGTGGGGGACATATGGATTTAGAAGGGGTTGTCGGAGTAGTGGACAACCCTTCTAAGACTTTACAAGGATGTCCACTATATGAATGCTGGACTGAGGTACATTTCATTTGGGTGAAAGCAGAACATAAGGAACAGAACAGTGTGTAGTCATCTAAAAACAGAAGAAAAAGTGTAACAGTTGTTTTATCAAAATAGATCCATCCATAGTATATCAATAGTTTATCCACAACTATATTTAAGTATTGTTTTTAATTCAATAACCTATTGCAGCTGTGATAGCAGACACAACCGAAGTGTGATGCAGTTCCTGGAAAAAGCAGACAATTCAGTATCTATTTTTCCAAGACAACCGTGTTTTTCAACTAATTTACATTAGTTTGTTGGATCAGATTTTGATTGTTGTTTGGGCAGTTGGTCCATTTTTACCATCAATAATTTTCTTATGTGCAAAAAAAATGCCAATGCTTCTCCTATCTTTTTAAATATTAAAAACAGACAACACACAGACTGCACACAGATGGTTTTTCACAGACCCACAGACTTGTATGGGTGACTTTGATTTGTGACTTGAATCAAAAATAGACATGCCTCTGATGTTTTTTGTAGACACACAATCTGCAAAAACCATGGATTTGTGACCAGCCCATATACTGTAATTTGTATGTGTTATTTTTGTAAAAAATACAGATAGGACACATACATGAAAAACGAACAAAGCTTAGGTGAAAACTAGCAACCAAACCAATCCAGATGGAAGTGAAAATGTATTTATTAAAAAACGTTTACTGTATATTAGGCGAGCCGAATACAAATTTAAACACTCAAGGATATTGTATTGTGATGAGGAGACCCAAGAATATACATTTATTAAAAGAAAACATGCAGAGATTGATAAGGATGTCAGGGACAAGATCATTTACCTGCACAAAGCTGGAATTGGCTACAAAACCATATGTAAGGCGCTGGGTGAGAAGGAGACAACTGTTTGGGCAATAGTAAGAAAATAGAAGAAATACAAAATGACTGTCAATCAACATTGATCTGTGGCACCATGCAAAATCTTCCCTCGTGGGGGATCGTTGATCATGAGGAAGGTAAGAGATCAGCCTAAAACTACACAGGGGAACTTGTTAATGATCTCAAGGCAGATGGGAACACAGTCACCAAGAAAACCATTGGTAACACATTACACCATAAAGGTTTAAAATACTGCGATGCCCGCAAGGTCCCCCTTCTCAAGATGGCACATGTGCAGGCCCATCTGAAGTTTACCAAAGAACATCTGGATGATTCTGTGAGTGATTGGGAGAAGGTGCTGTGGTCAGATAAGACAAAAATTGAGCTGTTTGACATTAACTTGACTCGCCGCGTTTGGACGAAGAGAAATGCTTCCTATGACCCAAAGAACTCCATCCCCACTGTCAAGCATGGAGGTGGAAACATTATGTTTTGGGATTGTTTCTCTGCTAATGGCACAGGACTACCTCACCGCATCAACGGGAGAATGGATGGAGCCTTGTACCGTAAAATCCTGAGTAACAACCTCCTTCCCTCCACCAGGACATTAAAAAAGGGTTGTGACTGGGTCTTCCAGCAAGACAATGATCCAAAACATGCAGCCAAGGCAACAAAGAAGTGGCTCAAGAAGAAGCACATTAAGGTCATGGAGTGGCCTAGCCAGTCTCCAGACCTTAATCCCATAGAAAACTTATGGAGGGAGATGAAGCTCCAAGTTGTCAAGCGACAGTCTCAAAATCTTAATGATTTAGAGATGGTCTGCAAAGAGGAGTGGACCAAAATTCTCCTGGCATGAGAGCAAACCTCATCACCAACTACAAAAAACCCACACAAACACAGGAGAACATACAAACTCCTTGCAGATGTTGTCCTTGGTGAGATCTAAGCCCAGGACTCCAGCACTGTAGGGCTAACCACTGAGCCACCATGCCACCCCAATTTTGAGGCCATCTAAGGCTGGAGAGGAATGGGTTGATATCTGTGCTGCCGACGAATCAGTGATGAGCTAAAAAACGGGAATACAGGAATACAATTTATTCATCAAGGCATTTTCCTGCTTTCCACTGACTCGTCGGCAGTGCAGATTTTAACCCATTTTTTCTCCAGCCTTAGAAAGTATCCTCTTTTGACAAATGCGAATGTCTGTAAAACACTGTGGAATGAATAGTGTTATGTGAGCAAGTAAAATAAATATGTTAACCCTTTAAATTCAATGGGCATATTGGCATATACATCAGAATATTTCCCTGGCATTTACACGAACTGTGATATATTTGCCAGGAAAAGGTTTTTCTGCTTTCCCTCTTTCCTTCTTTCTGCAGAGGCTTTTACTTTTCTTGTCAATGAGGACGTCATATAACATTACAATTCTCAGGTGGATAGGCATGCAGAGTAAAACTAATTATTTGTTCAATTCCACTCCCTTAAAACATGAATAAACGATAGTCTCAGTTAGAGATCAGATGACTACAATTAAGTTACCAAAGTATTACAAACATGATGATTCCTAATGTCAATAAGCAACTAAAAGGAAAAGCAAAATGGAGCCGTGGAATTTGCTTGATCATTTTAAGATACAGTTTGTAATTGAAATAGGAAGGAAAATAACACAGAGAGCATCTATAATTCTGCTTAGGGAAAATGAAAGTGGCACCATATTTAAGCATTAGATTTTCTCCTTGACATTTGTATGAAACATTTTATAAGGGAAAGGGTATTTTGTTAGCAATAGAACATGTTAAATTAAGTATACTGAAATTAGTTCTTAGCACATTATACTGTACTTCCTGCCTTAGAGTAGGCAAAATCTGCAGGGCTAGGTGAGTAAAGACTCTCCTTTTTATGTGCCAACCTCTTTTTGCTGTTGAAGTCATCAGCACTAAATGAAGAGGGCCACTATGCAAGAAATATTTATGTTGGAAAAAAGGAAAATAGCCAGCTCACCACAGTTACCTAGTCCTTCAGGAGCATGGAATGAACGTTCCTGCCATTCACGATGATGATTAGTAGGTGATCATGAGTAAGCACTCGCCTACATGAGCGATGATCCTCTCTTTTGAGAAAATTGGAAAGATTTTGTAAATTACGCTGGGCTCAAACTCGAAACAAAGTTTGAGCCAATTGTCAGAGCAGTGTGATCTCATTCTCTCGGATGAGAGAATCTTATCCCAGGTGCGGAGAAGACAGAGAGCTTAGTTTCTCCATCTTCTCCATCTTCTCTGTGCAAATCAGACAGCCACTCTGATAACATGCGAGTCCAATCCGATGTTTTACAAGCACCCATAGACTTAAATCAATGCATGTGATCCAATTGCAGAGCCACTCGTAGCATGCTGCAATTTTTTCCAGAGACCAATTTTTTCTGTTGAAAACAACACAGATCTGCACTGTCCCACAGCATAAAATTGGTCAAAACATCAGAAAGCGCTTGTCCGAGTTATACACTTATATGAACAAGCCCTAAGGGTGCTGATTGCAATACAAATGCATAGATGCATGTGAAAATGTTTTACTTATATATAAGTAAAGTTGATGAAAAGTTTGTGAAGTCACACTTGCAGATTTTTTTTTGCCCAGTGTCTACTCTTTCCACCTCTTGGCAATTCAACCTGTAGTCAGAAAAACAAGGAAAATTACAAAGGCAAATCTTTAATTAGCAGTAGTGTTGAGCATTCCGATACCGCAAGTATCGGGTATCGGCCGATATTCACGATATCGGAATTCCGATACTGAGTTCCAATACTTTTCGCATATCGAATACCGGAATCGGAAGTTCCCATAATGCCAGGAGCCAGTTTGATTTGATTCAGCCAATGACAATCCTCAGAAGTGTGGGTACATCCTGTTAGGCATGTAGGCATGTTAACTAATGGCATGGCTGTCATTGGCTGCTCAAATGATGTCATGATGCACTATAAAAGCCGCCGCCGCCATTTCGGGTTCACTCTGCTGTGAATTCAGTTAGGGACAGGCTGCTGTTCAAGAATGTGAGGGACAGTTAGAGATAGCGATTTTCCAAATAATATTGTGCTTTACCCAGGCTACATAACCAACCACTGTAGCTTTCTTTTGCCTTGCAGCAGTGTTCACAGCTGTCTGAAAGGTCTGTGTGAGTGCAGCTCACGCTGTGTAGTGTGTCCTGCAGCCACGTCTGGTTGTAGGCCGCTCAGCGTGTGTCACTGCCTCATACATATTTTTCTTTTTTTGCTGCTCATTTTTCATTCTCCTATTAGTGTGCATCCATCCGTATCCATCTACATTGGTTGGTTGCAAACACTATAGGAATAGACAGTGGAGTCACTCTGCAGCCTTTCAGTGCTAGTTCCCAGCTATCTGCACTGTTCACGGCTGTCTGGGGGGTCTCTGTGTGTGAGTGCAGCTCACGCTGTTGTGTGTCCTGCAGCTGCGTCTGGTTGTAGGCCGCTCAGCGTGCGTCACTGCCTCACACATTTTTCTTTTATTGCAGCTGATTTTTCATTCTCCTATTAGTGTGCATCCATCCGTATCCATATACGTTGGTTGAAAACACTATAGGAGTAGACAGCAGAGCCTTCCTGCAGCCTTTCAGTGCTAGTGCCCATTTATCTGCACTGTTCACGGCTGTCTGAGAGGTCTCTGTGTGTGAGTGCAGCTCATGCTGTAGTGTGTCCTATAGCTACATCTGGATGTAGGCTGCTCAGCGTGCGTCACTGCCTCATACATATTTTTCTTTTATTGCAGCTCATTTTTCATTCTCCTATTAGTGTGCATCCATCCGTATCCATATACATTGGTTGGTTGCAAACACTATATATGAGTAGATAGAGGAGCCTTTTTTCTGGCTTGTGCCCTTCAGCCACAGCCAGATTAGTAATACCCTATTTTTTGGAGCCTCATCTTTCGCATTGTAGGTTACCTTCCTGCATTGTAATAGCTCCAAAAAGTTTGTGATACTATCGCTTTCAAATCTTTGGTCACATCCTTTTTGTTTTTTTGAAAAAAAAAAACAAAATAAAGTTCACCAAACACTACATTTGACAGTTGTGTAGGCCACATTAGCTCATATTAAAGTGTAGTCCACACACACAATTTATAAAATTAGTGTTTCTTATACCTGTTAGCAGCTGTTCAGGAATAAGCACACTAAGCCCTTAGTACTTTTCTGCCTATCTTTATCAGTCTACCAAGATGAAGAAGGCAGGGAGTAAGGCACGTGGGCGTGGGCGTGGAGTTTCAGCAGGGAGAGGTCGTGGGGATTCTGCAGGGAGAGGACGTGGGGATTCTGTGCCTGCTGCAGGCACCAGTGAGTCAGCATCCCCCAGTTTTAGCAGGCAACAGTCCTTTATGTGCAGCTTTGTAGGACCTCACCGTACCCCACTGCTGCGGGAGGAACAAATTGAAGCCGTTGTCGGATGGATGGCAGCTGACGCATCGACTTCAATGACTTACACGTCCTCTCAGGGCCAGAGCACTGAAGAGCAACCATCTGTCTCTTCACCACCTGCCAAAGTGCCCAGGCAGTCAGAGAGCCCTGGACAGGAGACATCACAGTCTCTACTTCTGTTCTCTGAATCTGTTGGCTTTGAAAGAGGGGGCCAGCCAAGCAGCATTCAAGAATGTGAAGAAGAGGGAGTATGCAGTGATGCACAGCTGCTTTGTCCCTCTGAATCTGAAGAGGCGGGTTGGCCAGTGCCTATGGTCAGCAAACCTCAGTATGCATCAGATGATGACGAGACTCAGGTGCCACTTTCTGGTGCATACGGTGCTGGCGAGACTACCCAGGAGAAGCAGGTGTTTGAAGAGGGGAGTGTAGATGATGAGGTCCTTGACCCATCATGGCGTGAGGAACAGGAAGATGGTGGGAGAGATTCCCCGAACGGCCAAAACAGGAGGGAGAGGGAGGGGGCAGAATTGGTTGCCTGTAGCCTCCACTTCGGCACCCGTTAGGAGCAGTCCTCTTCCAAAAGCCAAAACGGGCGCTCCCAAGACTTACAGTGCGTGGTCCTTTTTGACACAGTTGCAGATGACATTTGCTTTGTCAAATGCAAGCTGTGTCATCAGAAAGTCAAAAGAGGGAAAAATGTCAGCAACCTCAATACCACAAATATGTGGAAACATGTGCGGACCAAGCACGTGATGGAGTTACAGAGACACACTGAAGACGTAGGCCAATCTACAGCACCACCTACCACCTCTTCAGCTCGTTTTGTAGCTTCTTCCTCCAGCTCACACACAGCTGGTTCGGCTTCCTCACAGGATCGCCATGGAAGAACCTCTGGCACTGTTGTCCAGAGACCCAGTGACATTACACCCACAGAACCACGTTCCCATTCATCCTCACACTCCCAGGCCACTCGGCAGCCATCGGTAGCACAGGCATGGGAGAAAAGGCGGCCATACTCGGCAAACCATCCCTGAGCACAGGCTCTGAATGCTGGCATTGCCAAATTACTGGCCCTTGAAATGCTCTCATTCAGGCTGGTGGAGACTGACACCTTCCGGAACTTCATGGCATTGGCAGTCCCACAATACAACGTGCCCAGCCGCTTTTATTTCAGCAGGCAAGCCGTCCCTGCCCTGCAAAAGCATGTGGAGGGAAAAATTAAACATGCGCTACTAAACGCCATCAGTAGCATGGTCCACCTGACCACCGATGCGTGGACCAGTAACCATGGACAGGGACAATACCTTTCCCTCACTGCCCATTGGGTCAGTGTTGTGGAGCCGGGTACAGATCTTGAGAGTGGCACTGTACTTGTTCTGCCAACTCCACGGATTGCAGGAATCCAGTCTGTACACATTGACTCCTCCTCATACTCCAGTTCCTCAGAATCAGCGCTGCAGGAGCCTGTTACGACTGATATGAGCACAGCCGTGGCAAAACTTCAACAGGCCGTACTGAAATTAATTTCTTTGGGGAATCGAAGCCACACAGCGCAGGAGCTCTGGAATGCCATCAAGCAGGAGAGCGACGTGTGGTTTCTGCCAGCGAATCTCGAGCCAGGCTTGGTAGTGTGTGACAATGGCCGAAATCTGGTGGCAGCTCTGGGCCTAGGCAACCTCACTCACATCCCATGTCTGGCACATGTGCTGAATTTGGTCATGCAGAGCTTTCTGAGGGACTATCCAGATCTTGATGCACTGCTGCACAAGGTCTACACAGAGTGCGCTCACTTGCGGCGTTCCAGCACGGCAAGATCGCGTCTTGCTGCTCTGCGGCACCGATTACGCCTTCCGGAACATCGCATCATATGTGACCTACCCACCAGGTGGAATTCAACGTTACATATGTTGGAGCGGTTGTGTGAGCAGCAGGCAGCAGTAATGGAGTACCAGCTGCATCAGGCGCAAACAAGTCGCACTGTGCGCCGGTCACACTGAGTGGGCCTCTATGAAGGACATCTGCCTCGTTTTGCGTGCCTTTGATGATTCCACACGGATGGCGAGTGCAGATGATGCATTAGTCAGCATGACTGTCCCCCTTATCTGCCTGCTTCAAAAAACACTGCAAGCACTAAGGGAGGAGGTTTTGGAAGAGGTGGAGGATGAGGAGTCACAAATGCCATCTGCTTCTGGACAGTCTGCGCTACGTGGTTCCTCACAAAGGCCTAGGCAGGGGACACATTGTGAGGAAGATGAGGAGGAGTCAATGGAGGAGGAAGACATCTCTCCAGAGGAGGGAGGTACACAATGCTCTAGTCAGTATGTACAGCGAGGGTGGGGTGATGCAGAGCAGGCAGAGATGACGCTTCAAGTAGGGGACAGCGTTTCTTGGGCAGTTGGGAGTCTGCAGCACATGGTTGATTTCATGCTGCAATGCCAGAGAAACGACCGCTGCATCGCCCACATTCTCAACACGGCTGATTATTGGGTGTACACCCTCCTAGATCCTTGCTACTGGGACAACTTACAAAGCCTCATAACACCATTGAACTGGGAGCGTAAAATGCGGGAGTACCAAGACACACTGGTGCAGTCCATCATGTTCTCCATTCCACCCGAGAGCAGTGCTGCTAGTGCTTTACAAAGCAGCTCTGTGCGTCGAGGCAGTGGAGGAAGCTCTGCACAAAGAGGGAGCAGAGACAGCGCCTCAGCACAAAGCAAGACCAGTATGGCCCAAATGTGGCAAAGTTTTGTGTGCCCGCCACAAATGTCTACACCATCACAGATGGCTCTAGTCAGCAGGAGGCAACGTTTCCGTCAGATGGTGACAGACTACATGTCTTGCCCTGTCAGTGTACTCCCAGACGGCTCTTCCCCCTTCAAGTTTTGGGTCTCTAAGTTGGATACATGGCCAGAGCTTAGCCAGTATGCATTGGAGGTGCTGTCTTGCCCTGCTGCCAGTGTATTATCGGAACGCGCCTTTAGTGCCGCAGGTGGTGTACTAACAGAACGTCGCACGCGACTATCCTCCGATAACGTTGACCGGCTTACTTTTCTGAAAATGAACAAGGCCTGGATCTCGCCAGAATTTGCCAGTCCACTTCCAGAATAAATAATTGGTTGGCAACAGTATCCAGGTCTCCTGTTGTGTTCATGTTTCTACCACCTGAACTGTAATCCCTGGGCTTCAACACAGCCAGTTGTTACTCAGAAGTGCCGTCTGCACAGAGAAAAACACTAGCTCCTGTGTTAGTGGGGTTCAGTAACACGAGCTGCTCCCCTGCTGTGTGGACGGCAAAGTCTCCTGCTGCCTCCACATTCAAACTACAACTGATTTTTACCCGTGCTCCACTTAGGCCTCTGGCTCCACTGTCTCTAGTATTTCCCCTGGCATCCAACCCCGCCAGTTGCTGCTCAGAAGTGGCATCTGCACTATTCACGCTTTTTCCTGTGTTAATGGGGCTCAGTCACGTCAGTTGATCCCCTGATGTGTGTCCGGCAATGTCTCCTGCTCTGTCCACATTCCCATTACTAGTAGTGGGAATGTGGACAGAGCAGGAGACATTGCCGGACACACATGAGGGGATCAACTGACGTGACTGAGCCCCATTAACACAGGAACAAGTGTGGATTGTGCAGACGCCACTTCTGAGCAGCAACTGGGGGGGTTGGAGGCCAGGGGAAATACTAGAGACAGTGGAGCCAGAGGCTTAAGTGGAGCACGGTTACAATCAGTGGTAGTGTACAACAGACATAAATCTTGCTTCAAGTAGGCCTCAGCCTGCTCCATGATTGATCCTGGGCTTCAACACAGCCAGTTGTTGCTCGGAAGTGCCATCTGCACAGAGAAAAACACCAGCTCCTGTGTTAGTGGGGTTCAGTAATGCCTGCTGCTCCCCTGCTGTGTGGACGGCAATATCTCCTGCTGCCTCCACATTCTAACTACATCACATATACAACTTGCTGCAATTAGGCCTCAGCCTGCTCCATGATTGATCCTGGGCTTCAACACAGCCAGTTGTTGCTCGGAAGTGCAGTCTGCACAGAGAAAAAAACATGCTCCAGTGTTAGTGGGGTTCAGTAATGCCTGTTGCTCCCCTGCTGTGTGGACGGCAATATCTCCTGCTGCCTCCACATTCAAACTACATCACATATACAACTTGCTGCAATTAGGCCTCAGCCTGCTCCATGATTGATCCTGGGCTTCAACACAGCCAGTTGTTGCTCAGAAGTGTCTTTGGCACGGGTACTCCCTCCTGCCCAGCCTGGTTCCAGCACGCCTGCTGTTTCCGGGTAGTGTCAAAGTCACTTTGCCACCAATACGTTGCCCTGTCGTGTTGCGGTTGGGTTAGCCAAGCCTATGGTGCCTGCTGTTTAGGTGCTTCCTATGTGGGCTGCGGGTTCTGGTAATAAAGGCTGGTTCCGTAGTGCCAATAGGACAAGCACCCCCTGTAGGACTGTGGGTTTCGGTAACTGCGGCCGGCTCGCGGCCTTGCAACTTTGTTTTTCATGGGTACCTTCTGCTACCCATCCAGGTTCCAGCACCGTCAGCAGGTTCTCGGCAGTGCCTTTGGCTGAGGTGCCTCCTTCTCGGTATCCGAGTTCCAGCAATGTCTGATGGTCCTTGGTAGTGCTTTCTAGCACAGTTACCTCCTGCTTTGTAACCGTGTTCCAGCACCGTCAGCTGGTCCACGGTTGTGCCATTGGCTCTTGTTCCTTCTGCTGCCCCTCCGTGTTCCAACACCGTCAGCTGGTCCGCGCTAGTTCCATTTGCTCTTGCAGCTTCTGCTACCCATCCGGGTTCCAGCACCGTCAGCTGGTTCTCGGCAGTGTCTATGGCATGGGTACTCCCTCCTGCCCAGCCTGGATCCAACACGCCTGCTGTTTCCGGGTAGTGTCAACGTCACTTTGCCACCAATACGTTGTCCTGTCGTGTTGCGGTCGGGTTAGCCAAGCTTATGGTGCCTGCTGTTTAGGTGCTTTCTATGTGGGCTGCGGGTTCTGGTAATAAAGGCTGGTTCCGTAGTGCCAATAGGACAAGCACCCCCTGTAGGACTGTGGGTTTCGGTAACTGCGGCCGGCTCCGGCCTTGCAACTTTGTTTTTCATGGGTACCTTCTGCTACTCATCCGGGTTCCAGCACCGTCAGCTGGTTCTCGGCAGTGCCTTTGGCTGAGGTGCCTCCTTCTCGGTATCCGAGTTCCAGCAACGTCTGATGGTCCTTGGTAGTGCTTTCTAGCACAGGTACCTCCTGCTTTGTAACCGTGTTCCAGCACCGTCAGCTGGTCCACGGTTGTGCTATTGGCTCTTTTTCCTTCTGCTGCCCCTCCGGTTTCCAGCACCATCAGCTGGTCCACGCTAGTTCCATTTGCTCTTGCAGCTTCTGCTACCCATCCGGGTTCCAGAACCGTCAGCTGGTTCTCGGCAGTGTCTTTGGCACGGGTACTCCCTCCTACCCAGCCTGGGTCCAGCACGCCTGCTGTTTCCGGGTAGTGTCAACGTCACTTTGCCACCAATACGTTGTCTTGTCGTGTTGCTGTCGGGTTAGCCAAGCCTATGGTGCCTGCTGTTTAGGTGCTTCCTATGTGGGCTGCGGGTTCTGGTAATAAAGGCTCGTTCCGTAGTGCCACTAGGACAAGCACCCCCTGTAGGACTGTGGGTTTTGGTAACTGCGGCCGGCTCGCAGCCTTGCAACTTTGTTTTTCATGGGTACCTTCTGCTACCCATCCGGGTTCCAGCACCGTCAGCAGGTTCTCGGCAGTGCCTTTGGCTGAGGTGCCTCCTTCTCGGTATCCGAGTACCAGCAACGTCTGCTGGTCCTTGGTAGTGCTTTCTAGCACAGGTACCTCCTGCTTAGTAACCAGGTTCCAGCACCGTCAGCTGATCCACGGTTGTGCCATTGGCTCTTGTTCCTTCTGCTGCCCCTCCGGGTTCCAGCACTGTCAGCTGGTCCTCAATAGTTCTATTTGCTCTTGTTCCTTCTGCTAACCATCCGGGTTCCAGCACCGTCAGCTGGTCCTCGCTAGTTCCATTTGCTCTTGCAGCTTCTGCTACCCATCCGGGTTCCAGCACCGTCAGCAGGTTCTCGGCAGTGCCTTTGGCTGAGGTGCCTCCTTCTCGGTATCCGAGTACCAGCAACGTCTGCTGGTCCTTGGTAGTGCTTTCTAGCACAGGTACCTCCTGCTTAGTAACCAGGTTCCAGCACCGTCAACTGATCCACGGTTGTGCCATTGGCTCTTGTTCCTTCTGCTGCCTCTCCGGGTTCCAGCACTGTCAGCTGGTCCTCAATAGTTCTATTTGCTCTTGTTCCTTCTGCTAACCATCCGGGTTCCAGCACCGTCAGCTGGTCCTCGCTAGTTCCATTTGCTCTTGCAGCTTCTGCTACCCATCCGGGTTCCAGCACCGTCAGCTAGTTCTCGGCAGTGCCTTTGGCCTAGGTGCCTCCTTCTCGGTATCTGAGTTCCAGCAACGTCTGCTGGTCCTTGGTAGTTCTATCTAGCACAGGTACCTCCTGCTTAGTAACCGTGTTCCAGCACCGTCAGCTGGTCCACAGTTGTGCCACTGGCTCTTGTTCCTTCTGCTGCCCCTTCAGGTTCCAGCACCATCAGCTGGTCCTCGCTAGTTCCACTTGCTCTTGCAGATTCTGCTATCCATCCGGGTTCCAGCACCGTCAGCTGATTCTCGGCAGTGCCTTTGGCCTAGGTGCCTCCTTCTAGGTATCCGAGTTCCAGCAACGTCTGCTGGTCCTTGGTAGTGCTTTGTAGCACAGGTACCTCCTGCTTAGTAACCATGTTCCAGCACCATCAGCTGGTCCACGGTTGTGCCATTGGCTCTTGTTCCTTCTGCTGCCCCTCCGGGTTCCAGCACCGTCAGCTGGTCCTCGCTAGTTCCATTTGCTCTTGTTCCTTCTGCTAACCATCCGGGTTCCAGTACCGTCAGCTGGTTCTCAGCAGATCCTCAGCCTTCTTGTACCTTCTGCTACTTTTCCAAGTTCGAGCTTGTGGAAATGGTTTTTGGATCTCACTCTGGATCTCCCTGACGACGACCCTGAAGACGACGACCCTGAAGACCACACCAAAGAAGACCAAAAAGATAACCCTGAAGAAGATGACCAAGAGGACAAAGAACATGAAGTCAACCACCAAAATGCAGAACAACAAGAGACAGAAGACCAAGAAGCTGCAGAACAAAAAGCAGAAGAACATTAAGCATAAGACTAAAAATCAGAGCAAATAATATTATCTAAATTATAAGCAGAAGAAGACTAAGCAGTGTATGGAGGTGAGTCCGTTCCTCCTCGTGGTGCCCCTGGAAAATGCCTGCTGCTGCAGGCCAAACTGAACGCGGACAAAGCCTGTTGTAAATCTTTTGTGACAGGCAGAACGGAAGGTGTAATCTTCAAATTTTTATAGATAACAACTACAGGAATGACTGTCACAAATAAGAATATGATGAAGAAGAAGAATAGGAAGAAGATGAAGAAGTAGAATATGAAGAAGAATAATAGTTGAATAAGAAGAATATGAAGAATGTAAAAGAAAAGAATAATAGGAAGAAGGTGAAGAAGAAGAAGATGAATAAGGTGAAGAAGAAGTTGATGAAAAAGATGCTGCTGCTGCTGCTGCTGCTGCTGCTGCTGAGGATCATGAAGCAGAAAGTGTGGGAGAAGTAAAAAAGAAAGTGAAGAGCATGGAAGTAGTGAAACATACATATCTGACAAAATATAAAAGAGGTTAACATTGTCAATATCTTTGTAACTCCAAACGTCTTAAAAAAAAATTTACTCCTGCTATTCCATTTGATTGGGCTAAAGCACTTTGCCTTTAATGTCTTCTCCACCTCCCCCAATACATTCTACATTATTCTTTGTTGTTTTTCTTCATGTAGAATTAACCTACAGGGAAAGAAAGGTTTTTTTTTAATTCCGATATTTCGGTCCCATTGACTTGAATGGGACTTCTGGGATCGAAATCGGCGATACCCGATACTTTTTGGATATCAGCCGATCCAATCCGATCCGATATTTCTCAATATCTGACTGTATCGCTCAACACTAATTAGCAGCCAACAGAGATTAACAAACCTTTAGAAATTCCAATTCCCCAGCCTTGCCGAATTATTCCAAAAAGTTTATTCAAATTGCAAGTACTCTAAATACTATCATTAGAAGTGTATGACACTTTGATCTCTCCTAGAACTTTATTCAACCCCTATAAAGCTTTGCAATGCAAACACAACCTTAGTAATATCTACATACATGGCTAAGGGTAAACAGATGATAAGTGTTTTTTAATTAGCTGTAGAGTTGAGTGAAACGGGTCGGTCAAATTCATAAGTCGCCGACTTTCGCTGAAGTCGGGTTTCATGAAACGAAACCCGACCATAGCATGAGGTCGGCCACGAGGTCGGCAACCAGAGCACCAAAGTCGCGTTTCAAATGATGCTTCCAGCACCCTTTTTCAGCCAATGATGGAGGACGCACACTGTGGGCAACGTGATGACATGGGCATCGGTCACCACCATCTTTGAGAAGGGCATGCAAGTGATTGGCTTGCTTTGTGTGGTGTCACAGGGGCTATAAAAGGGTGTGCACGCCGACCGCCATCTTACTTCTGCCGATCTTAGCATTAGGAAGAGGTTGCAGCTGCTGATTCTGAATAAGGGAGAGCATTAGGCAGGGAAGAAGAACAAAAAAACTGCTTCTGCTGGTAGCGATTTCCACTGCACAACACAACAGTTTGTGTGCAGTGACAGGGGAGGATATATTTTTGTGCATCAGCTCTATTGGTTATTAGGCTGCCTTATAAGGCTCCCTGATCGCTGCATTGCTGTTTGCACATTGCTGTGCAAACTGCTTTTTCAAAAGCAAAAATACTTTTCTTCCTCTTTTCTGCACAGTTACCAAGCGTTCATTTTTCCACACTTTTGTGTGCAGCAGTCCTGCTTATTATGCTGCCTGCTGCCATACTTGGACAGAGAGCATCATTGTCAGCCTCCTAAAATCTCTAGGGAGCTTCCAATTCTCCCCAATACTATTTACACCTTCTACCTGGTCGTACACCTGCCTATTTAAGCCTGTTAAATTGAGGTGTAATCTATAGTGGGCCTGAGACAATAGTTCAGCCTCCTAAAATCTCTAGGGAGCTTCCAATTCTCCCCAATACTATATACACCTTGTAACTGGTCGTACACCTGCCTATTTAAGCCTGTTAAATTGAGGTGTAATCTATAGTGGGCCTGAGATAATAGTTCAGCCTCCTAAAATCTCTAGGGAGCTTCCAATTCTCCCCAATACTATATACACCTTGTACCTTGTTTTACAGTACCATATAGCTGGTGGTATTTTGGGTACATTTTTCCAAAAATGAGGAAGTATGGTGGAAGAGTCCGTGGAAGTGGGCGGGGGTTGCCAGCTGGTCCTGATGGTGGTGGTGGTGCATCTGCTGGTAGTGGCAAAAGCACAATAGCACCTAAGGCAGGAGGTGTTGAGCCTGCATCATCGTCTGACTTCTCAAGGCCTCGAAGGTTCCCTTTTCTGGGAGTTGGTAAACCACTTTTAAAGCCGGAGCTTCAGGAACAAGTTTTGGCTCACATTGCTGACACAGACTCCAGCTCTATCACCTCCTCTTCTGAAGTTTCAAAAATAAAAGCACTGAGTCGTCAGTGGAGGCTCCTGGTCAGGAACAACATATTTCCTTGTGTCCTTCACCCCTACCAAAAGTGAAGGATGTGGCAGGCCACACTACAGATTACTCCAAGGAGCTCTTTTCACATATCATGCCTGGGTTATCAAGTCAAATCGTGAATTCCCCAGTCCAAGATGAATCTGATGCACAGCTACTGCTAGATTTTTCTGCTGGTACATTCACATAGAGCACTACATTGTCCTCGCAGTGTACTGAGCCAGAATCTGACCCTGATGAAACTCAGGTGCCCCTTCCCACATACTATACCACCTAACGGTGACACAGAGGAAGGTGCACATGAAATTGAAGAGGAGGTGATGGATGACCCAGTTGTTGACCCAGATTGGCATCCATTGGGGGAAGAGGGTGCCACTGCCAATAGCTCAGAAGAGGAGGAGGAGGATCCGCAGCAGGCATCGAGATTGCAACAGCTGTTATCTGGCAGGCCCGTAGCAGTCCAAAAACGGTTTACAAAAACCAAAAGAGTTGCAGGACAGCTTGGCCAGATGGTCAAATTAGCACAGCGTGCAAGGCCTCAAAATGTCTTCCATAGTAGGAAGAGTGCAGTGTGGCACTTTTTTGAACAAAATCCTAATGATCAGGCAAAGGTTATCTGTAAGAAGTGTGCAAAGACCTTTAGCCGAGGGAAAAATCTGAGAAATTTGAATACCAGTTGCATGATTAGACATTTAACCACCATGCACTTGCAAGCATAGATGGACTACCAAACCTCACGTACCACATGTGCACCTGCTCCGAATGAAGGTAGTTAGCAACACTACATCGCTTCCCCTACTGTAAGCCCACCGGTTATCACACCACCAGCAGCAAATGTGGAGGTGTCGTCACAAGGTCAAAGCAGTCAGGGAATCACAATCTTATTGCTACGAAAGACTTAATCTAGGCCATCAGCAAGACACCAACACCATCACCATCACCCACACTCTCTCAGTCTGCCATGTCCACCCCTAGTTCCACCATATGCAGCTCTCAAGTCCAGCTCACCCTACCAGAGACTCTGAGTAGGACAAGAAAGTACTCATCCTCTCATCCGCGTACACTGTGTTTGATCGCCCATATTGCCAAACTAATCTCGTTAGAGATGATGCCCTACCGGTTGGTTGAAAGCGAAGCTTTCTGCGAGCTCATGGCCTACGCAGTACCACGCTATGACCTACCCAGTCGGCACTTCTTTTCTCGAAAAGCCATCTCGGCCCTCCACCTGCATGTGAAAGACCGCATTGTCCATGCACTCAAGCAATCAGTGAGTAGAAAGGTGCACCTCACAACAGGTGCATGGTCCAGTAGGCATGGCCAGGGCTGTTACATGTCCATCACTGCGCACTGGGTTAATGTGGTGGATGCAGGGTCCACAGGTGACAGCGGCGGTGGGACAGTGCTGCCCAGCCCACGGTATAGGAAACAGTTGGCTGTAGGCGTTTGACCCTCCTCCTCCAGAAGCGAAAGCTCGTCCAAAGAGCGCAGTCGCACGAGCACTCCATCCACAGCTGCCAGTGTTGTCCCACTATTGAACAGCTAGTGGTAAGCATCAGCAGGCTGTGCTGAAGATGATGTGTTTGGGCGACAAAAGACACGCCGCAGATGTACTGGCCAACTACTTGCAGCGACAAACTGAGTCATGGCTGGGCAGTCTACATCTTGAGGCAGGCAAGGTAGTTAGTGATAACGGTCAGAATTTTGTGGCAGCCATAGCCCTTTCAAAACTCAGACACATACCTTGCCTGGCTCACACCTTGAACCTGGTGGTGCAGTGCTTCCTCAATAATTATCCGGAGTTAACAGCCCTGCTCCATAAGGTGCACTGCCTGTGCTCGCACATTTGCCGGTCGCCTGTACACTCCAGTCGTATGCAGAAGCTGCAGCGATTGCTCCACCTTCCCAAGCACCACCTAATTATCGACGTTGCAAAAAGGTGGAACTCCACCCTGCACATGGTTCAGAGGCTGTGCGAACAGAGGCCGGCTGTAATACATTTGTGGGAGGATACACGGGCAGGCAGTTTGAGGGCAGACATGGAGTTGTCTTGTGTGCAGTGGTCGAAAATGAAAGACGTCTGTAAAGTCCTTCAGTGTTTTAAGGAATGCAAACGGCTGGTAAGCACAGACAACGCCATCATAAGCATGAGCATCCTACTTATGCATCTGCTCATGCAAACTTTGATGCACATTAAGGAGCAGGCATCTGCAGCCGAGGAGGAAGAGGAGGAGGGAAGCCTTGATGACAGTCAGCCATTGCCTGCTCAGGGAACTGTCCTGGACGAGGAGGAGGAAGAAGAGGAAGAGGAAGAGGATGATGGGGATGATTATTTAGGGGAGGAGGATGCGTCTCAGGGGCCAAGAGAAAATGTTGGCGTGGCAAGGTCAGGTACAGGGTTTGTGCGTGACTGGAAGGATGTTGATTTGCCAGAAAGTGCTCCTCCACCCAGCACTCGCAGTGCATCATTGACACCGGGAACATTGGCCCACATGTCTGATTATGCCTTGCAGATCCTAAAAAGGGACCCCCGCATTGCCAAAATGATGAACGATGACGACTACTGGATGGCCAGCATCCTTGATCCACGCTATAAAGGCAAATTCCAAAACATCATGCCAAAGGAGAACCTAGAGTTAATATTGGCTAGCAAACAAGCAACTCTGGTAAACCGTTTGTTTGAGGCATTCCCAGCACACAGCGGCGGTGATGGTTCTCCCACGAGCCATAGGGGGCAACATCGAAGAGGTGTTCGTGGTGCACACAGCCGAAGTGGCGTTGGACACAGGGGTTTCATTACCATGTTGTGGACTGATTTTTCAAGTACCTTTCACATGACTGGTAATACTGCATTGATTGAAAGTGACAGGAGACAGCAGTTGTCAACTATGGTTACAAACTACTTCTCCTCCCATATCGATGTTCTCCCTCACAGGTCATTCCCCTTTGACTATTGGGCCTGTAAACTGGACACCTGGCCTGAATTGGCACAATATGCCTTACAGGAGCTCGCTTTCCCTGCTGCTAGTGTGCTCTCCGAAAGAGTCTTCAGTGCTGCTGGATCAATCCTGACAGAAAAAAGGACCCAAAATGTTGGTGATCTAACCTTCATTAAATTGAACCATGCATGGGTTTCAAAGGATTTTGTCCCACCTTCCCTTGCTGACACGTAGGTTGCCAGAAAAATGGCTCGCTTTTGTCCTCCTCTTCCTCGGACTTCTCCAGTTACTCCATTTGCAGCTGCTGAATGTCCAACATCAACATATGCCATTTTTTCAACCTCCCTAACTGGGCTGCCTCCCCCCTGGGCCGGGGACACCACCTGGCGCACGCACCCGTGCGAGTGCCGTTGCCCTGGACAGGTGGGTGGGCCCACTCTTTGGCGACGGCACTGGCACAGGGTCCCTCATAGTACAATCAAGTGTCTCTGACAGTGGGGGTGCACACCTGCTGTCAGACACACCAGCGTACTGTGAGGGACCCTGTGCCAGTACCGCCGCCCACGAGTGGGCCCCCCTGCTTGCTCAGGGCTCCAGCACTTGCAATACTTACCTCTCCCTGCTCCACCGCTATGTAGTCTGGGCTGTTAAATCCTTCACTGGGACTGCCAATACAAATTTGGTGAACTGATAGATGATGGTTAAGACGTAGCTATGCCCTGTCCTGCTGGGCTCTATCTTCAGATGATCAATGGCTTCCATTTGTTATGGACGTCGACTCACAATGAGATGCAGTGGTGGTTTATCATCAGCTTTCACGGTTTTCCTACTCACAGACGTGTTACATTCCTGCCCACACTTTTAAATGTGTCCTCTCATGCCAATCCAATAGAATCGCCTACGGCCTGCGGCTTCTGTCTTTTGCACACCAAAGTTACCTGACAGATCATGATAGGCAGTGAGGACAATGTCTACATCTCTCCCTGTGATCAAAATTTGCTGGAGATGAGTAACGGTGATGGGATCCACGGTACTGCGATACAGCAAACCTTTCTTCACAAAAAACTGTTTTCGCTGTCTCCACAGACAAAGTAATTGAGGGTCAGCATCGCCTCTGAGAATTCTCCCGGGAGTTTTTCCCGTGATTAGTAATTCCAAAATTTCTGCAATCACTCGACTTTCCGTCTGTACTTGTATCCATCTCGTTTCCTCTTGCGTAGAGTCTGGACTGTCTTACTGAGACTGAAATATATATGAAGATTGAAAAATCCCCCAACAGTGTATACTGGTGTATGCATCAAATACATTACCCTTTTTCTACTTTTTAGAGTCTTGTCTAATCCATACTGAGGCTGTGAGTGTCTTTGTCGGACTCCGGAAATATACACGGTGATTTTTAATGTTTAAACTATGCTATATATACCTGGTATCCAGTGATACTGTACCCTTTCTCAACTTTCTACAATCTTGTCGAATCCATACTGGGCCTGAGACCGTCTGAGTCTACCTCATGATATATAGACATAGATTTTTAATGTGTAAACTATGCTATATATATACCTGTTATCCGGTGATACTGTACCTTTTCTCAACTTTCTTCAATCTTGTAGAATCCATACTGGGCCTGAGACCGTCTGAGTCTGCCTCCTGATATATAGACATAGATTTTTAATGTGTAAACTATGCTATATATACCTGTTATCCAGTGATACTGTACCCTTTCTCAACTTTGTACAATCACGTCAAATCCATACTGGGCCTGAGACCCTCTGAGTCTGCCTCCTGATTTATATACATAGGTTTTTCATGTGTAAACTATGCTACATATATACCTGTTATCCTGTGATACTGTACCCTTTCTCAACTTTCTACAATCTTGTCGAATCCATACTGGGCCTGAGAACGTATGAATCTGCCTCCTGATTAGAGATGAGCGGTGTTCGAGTCCACCTGTTCGCTAAGTTAAAATTCTAGCTGTTTTGGGCTGTGTTCGAGCCGTTCGTCAAACTCGAACACTTTGCTTAAAATTCGGCTGTTCGAGGTTCCGTTCGAGAACGGTTCGTTCACCAAAAGCGTAACTTTATTTTCACATTAATAATGGTTTTCAATATTAATAGACAGTTTCATGGCATAGTAGCGTTGTCTGGTAGCCAGCGTTGTAGTACACCTGTTAAGGAGCTACACCGTGTGTGTTTCTAATAATTGTTTACCGCATCTTGTCCAGAAAATCCTTTTGGGCCTTGTAGCACTGTCTGGTACTCACCAGAGGAGCTCACCCGTGAACCTAGCTGTGCCGCCTGTTTATGAAAGAACCAGTTTTTGACTGCATTTAGCCCAGTTAATACTTTGAGCCTAGTAACTGTGTCTGCTACTCAGCAGAGGAGCCCACCCGCGAACCAAGATGTGCCACCTGTTTATGTAAGAACTATTTTTTAACTCCATTTAGCCAAGTGAATACTTTGGGCCTAGTACCTGTGTCTACTGCTCAGCAGAGGAGCCCACCCGTGAACCTAGCTATGCCGCCTGCTTATGTAAGCACTGTCTGCTACTCAGCAGAGTTGCCCACCCGTGAACCAAGCTATGCCGCCTGTTTATGTAAGAACTGCGTGCTACTCAGCATAGGAGCCCAGCTGTTAAGCAAGCTACAGCACCTGTGGTTTGAACACTTAATTTTTTCATTCTTTCTGGAATGCCGGTTAGGCCTAATTCCGGAATTCCGGTTGACCTGCACTTACTGGGAAATCTTCGTTCGCGGTGAAGAATTGGAATCCCATATCCCCATCACTAACGGGGTTCAGCGGGTTATCTGCACCTGTAAGCGACACACACTGGTCCTATCAGTGTAGCGCGCATGCAGCCCCGGACATGTAAGGACATGAAAAACCTGTTATTGCTCGATCTCGTGTGCCAGACCCTCGCGTGTCCCTCTAGTAAGCTGGACGCGGACTGCGGGGGCATGCCGGAGTCTTGTTCGTTAACGGAATTAAGCTGACAAATCGCTAGCACAACTAAAAACGGCCATGCACCGCCACCCACAGAATCGACAGAGCTTGCAATCTGTCCATCCTTTCCGTGGCTGGCATGGTTGAGGTTGCCCATGTGGAGTCCAATTAAGCCGCAAGCTCCACTCCTGGTGGTGCCCTTCTGGACATTACTTTAACCCCTTAATGTCCAATGACGGACACAGTCTGTCATCAGACATCTCCCGTGCTTTGATGAGGGCTCCAGCGCTGAGCCCGCATCAAAGCTGGGACATGTCAGCTGTTGTGAACAGCTGACATGTGCCCGCAATAGGCGCGAGCGGAATCGTCGTCCGCCCGTCCCTGTTAACTAGTTAAATCCCGCTTCCAAACCTGACAGCGGACATTTAAATAGCATTTCCGGCCGCCGGGCAGGAAATTACCTCATCGCCGACCCCCGTCACGTGATCGGGGTCGGCGTCATGTTGCCTGGACAACCAGAGGTCTCTATGAGACCTCTATGATTGCTCCAGGCATATGGCTTTCAGCGCCACCTGGTGGTCTGCGCTGAAAGCACAGCAGTAAGTCTGCTGCATATGGGCGATCTGCTCATCGCCCATATGTAGCAGAGCCGATCGGGTTGTGCAAGCTTCTAGCCTCCTATGGAGGCTATTGAAGCATGCCAAAAGTAAAAAAAATGTTTAAAAATAAAAAAAATTAAAAAAACCTAAAAGTTCAAATCACCCCCCTTTCACCCCAATCAAAATAAAACAGTAAAAAAAAATCCCACATACACATATTAGATATCGCTGCGTTCAGAATCACCCGATCTATCAATAAAAAAAGCATTAACCCAATTGCTAAACGGCGTAGTGAGAAAAAAATTCAAAACGCCAGAATTACGTTTTTTTGGTCGCCAAGACATTGTATTAAAATGCAATAACGGGCGATCAAAACAACGTATCTGCACAAACATGGTACCATTAAAAACATCAGCCCGGCACGGAAAAAATAAGCCCTCACCCGACCCCAGGTCATGAAAATTGGAGACGCTACGGGTCTCGGAAAATTGCGCACATTTTTTTTCTTTTTTTTTTAGCAAACTTTGGAATTTTTTTTCACCACTTAGATAATAGAGGACATAGACATGTTTGGTCTCTATGATCTCGTAATGACCTGGAGAATCATAATGGCAGGTCAGATTTAGCATCTAGTGAACCTAGCAAAAAAGCCAAGCAAAAAACAAGTCTGGGATTGCACTTTATTTTGCAATTTCACCGCACTTGGAATTTTTTTCCCGTTTTCAAGTACATGACATGGTAAAACCAATGGTGTCTTTTAAAAGTACAACTCGTTCCACAAAAAATAAGTCCTCACATGGCCATATGGATGGAAAAATAAAAAAGATGGCTCTGGAAAGAAGGGGATGGAAAAATGAAAATGCAAAACCAAAAATACCCCAGGTCGTTAAGGGGTTAAGGTTCAGCTTTGCAACCATACTGCCCCCGGAAACCAAACACTTTGCCTTCATGGACGCTGTTCGGAGGGTCGTGGGGATAACGCCGCCTGATCGGTAGTTGGCATAATTTATGGTGGGAAGTCCGACGGTATATGATCGTCTTCGATTTTAGAATTTTAGATTTTTTTTATTTTAGATTTTTATTCCAGCCTTTCTTGACTTTATAAGGGCATGACATGCCTATATCTGTGTCTCCTCCTCCTAATTTTACTCCTCCACCTCTTTTCTATATGTAGTTGCCCTTTTCCATATGTTATTTGTGTCTTCTGAGCATTTTGTCTGCTTTGGGACACCTTTTAAGGTGTTTTGTAATTGTTTTCTGTGTGCTTGTATGTGTTTATGTTTGCCTGCCATTGTTTTCAATGGGGTTCGACGGTGTTCATCGAACGTTTGACGAACATTCGACGAACTTGCCTCCTGTTCGACGAACCGAACCGAACTCGAACACTAGCAGGGTGGCTCAACACTACTCCTGATATATAGACGTACATTTTTAATGTTTAAACTATGCTATATATACCTGGTATCTGGTGATACTGTACCCTTTCTGCCAGGAAGTCCTCCTCCACCCACCACTCTAAGTGTATCATTGACACCTGGAAGATTGGCCCACATGTGTGATTATTTCTTGCAGATCTTCTTTTTATATTGTGGTGTGATCCATCCAGAGCGTGTGAGAGTCTGTGGGTTACTCCTGCAATTTATATGTAGATGTAAAAATTACCCCAACACTGTATACAGCTCTACGCTTGTGATACATTACCCATTTACTGCTTTTTATATTCTGGTCTAAACCAAACTGACCAAGTGAGAGTTATTTTCTGAATGTGGAAATACTGAGATTGACAATGACCCCTACACTGTATGCAGCTGTACGCTTCAGATCTATTACCGTTTTACGGCTTTTTATATTGTGCTGTAATCCATACTGAGCCTGAGAGCGTCTGTGTCTGCCTCCTAAAATATATACGGAGATTTAGAATGTTTAAACTATACTATATATACCTGGTATCAGAAGATACTGTACCCTTTTTCTACTTTTTATATTCTTGTCTAATCCATACTGAGCCTGTCAGCGTCTGTGTGACTCATGAAATATATAGGGAGATTGACAATTATCCTTTGACTATATAGAGATGTACGCTTCTGATACAGTACCATATATATGATGTTATTTTGGGTACATTTTCTCCAAAATTTGGAAGTATGGTGGAAGAGGCCACAGATGTGGGTCTGGGGGGGCAGCTGGTACTGATGCTGGTGGTGCATCTGCTGGTAGTGGCAAAAGCACAATAGCAGCTAAGGCAGGAGGTGTTGAGCCTGCATCATGGTCTGGCTCCGGAACGCCTGGAAGGCTACCTTTCCTGGGAGTAGGTTAACCGCTTTTAAAGCCGGAGCATCAGGAACTGGTTTTGGCTTACATTGCCGAAACAGGCTCCAGGTAATATGCCCTCCTCTTCTGAAGTTTCAAAAAATGCAAGCACTGAGTCGTCAAGTGCTGGCTCCTGGTCAGGAAGAACCCCTTTCCTTGTGTCCCTCACCCCCAACAAAAGTGAATGATGCTGCAGGCCATACTTCACATTAGTCCATGTAGCTCTTTCTCACATACCATGCCTGGGTTATCAAGTCAAATCGTGAATTCCCCAGTCCAAGATGACTCTGACATGGAGTGTGGGTGGCCAGGCAGGGCAGTGGAGTTAATCAGTACCGGGCCGGTGTCTCAGAGGGATGTGTCACGGTGGTGGTGACCCGGTCCGTGGCCCTGGGCGTCCATGCAAAGGGGTGAATAACGTGCTCCAGGTGCAGGAGAAAGATGACAGACACAGTCGTGCAGTTCCTTTACCTGTACTTGGTAAGTGCCGTCCAGGACCCAGAGTACAGATGGAGAAGGAGTTGGTCAGCCTGGAAGCAAATTAGGAACTCTCTCTCTGCAGATAGGTAGTGTGGCCTCCATTCTAGCGCTTATCTGAGGTACTCGCAGTACTGAGTTCACTGAAGTTCCCCCTGTTGACTCTCTTTTGAATCTTTCTCGTATGGCAGGCAGCCGTAGCCTTTTCCTTCTGGCTCACACAAGTCACTGCTGGGGCCTCCGAGCCTTAGTTGGTAACAGAGCATTTACAGCTGTTACTTCCTCCGGTTTCTGCTGCAGGACCGTCAGTGTCCCTACAAACTCGGAGACCAGAATCCGGACCATGCACTCCAGCTAGGAGTGAGCCTTAACTCTGCTCATCCTCCAGCTCCCCTTCTCACGTCCACACACTTCCCCTTCCCTTCACAGACTGCCCTAATTTCCCTCCTCCCCACCACAGAGAGCAGCTCCTCAGCAGTCAGGTTCAGAGCTCTCCCTGCTGGCCTGGAGTGGGAACTGTGTTGTGTGTTGGTTTAACTGCTAGAGAGATCCTTCGTTGCTCCCAAGCATGACATCACACTCCCTAGGAGGAAGGTAATGCCACTGTGGCAACCGTACTCCTGGGGACGCCACAAGTACACTGATGCCCAGCCACTGCTAGATGATTCTGCTGGTACATTGACCCACACCAATACATTCCTCTCACACTCTACACAGCCAGAATCTGACCCTGATGAAACTCAGGTTCCCCTTCCCGCATACTATACCACCTTACACGGTGACAAAGAGGAAGGTGCAGATGAAAGTGCAGGTTCCTTGAGCAGGTGGGGGGGCATACTCATGGGCGACGGCACTGGCACAGGGCCCCTCATAGTATGCAAAAGTGTCTCTGTCGGTGCGTCGGGCCCACCCGCCGTCAGACACACCGCCGTACTATGAGGGGCCCTGTGCCAGTGGCGTCGCCAACGAGTGGGCCCCCCCACCTGCTCAAGGAACCTGCAAAAGTTGCAAAGTTGAAATACTTACCTCTCCCTGCTCCACCACCGTGACGTCTTCCGCGTTTCCTGACAGTGACATTCTGGTCAGAGAGCACGATGACATCACGTCTGTACGCCCTCTACCTAAACAGTCCAAGTGCAGAGAAATGGAAGATGGGGACGACGAGGAGTCCAGACTAGTACAGGGATTCCCTAGCGAGGAGACTTATTTAATTGTTTTCAATGTTGGGACAGCAATTTTTGAGGAGCACTGTACTCTGGAGAATGATATATGGGGCCCACCATACACTGGAGCATTCCAAAGGTGGACATCAGAAACTGGAGCAGCATTTACAGGGCCCATTATACACTGGAGCATTAGAAATGGGGCCCATTATATATGGAGCATTATTTGGGCTCATAAGACAGTGGAGCTTCATCCATGGGGACCAACATATACTGTAGCATTATGTGGAGCTCATCATATACTGTATCGAACATTATATGGGACCAATGATTCTGTATAGAGAAATATATGGGCCTCATTACTCTGTATGGCGCACTATGCCGTGGCCATAATACTGTATGGAGTAATATACTGTCCGTTTTTTGAGCTATTGGAGAATTTAAAATGGATATCAGTCATGTGATGTAAGAAGTGAAGTATTTTTCATTGTACTGTACCGTTATTTCTCTGCCGTATCAGAGGATCATGAACTATGGCATGTGCTAAAGGAGCCCATTGACACTCTTTGGCCCTGGGCCCACAAAAATCTGGAGCCAGCCCTACCCCCCCATAACTTTAGCCAAATAACCCCCAGTTTTCAATGCCTAACTATTATTATAAAGTAAATTAAGTTTGACAAGCTTAAGTAGTAAGAATTGATGTTTTTGGCATTAAAATGGGCACTGTAGGTGTGTTTCCTGTCCTCCACTCACTGCCGACTTTTCTTCCCATTGACTTGCATTGGATTTCATGTTTCAGTCGGCCTTCGACTTTTAACGATAATTGGCCGATTGTGTTCGACCCGACTTTTGCGAAAGTCGGGTTTCATGAAACTCGACTCGACCCGACCCGAAAAAAGGCAAAGTCGCTCATCTCTACTTAGCTGTCATAGAATATCTATAGAATTTGTTCACTGTTTTATGTAATTCTTTCCTATTTTTATAGTCAAGCTGTGAGCTATGACCTCCTCTCAATGTCCATATTCTCCCCAAAATGGCTGCTGCATTCCCTGACTCTAATTTTATACAGGCTATGAAAGTCCCTCCTGATTGGCTTTGCTATATGATGTGAAGGAATGATTCTCCTTATGGAGCGTGCCCAGCCGGCGAGACTTATAGGGCATACACCGCTCCTCTGGAAATGTAAATATGCACTCAGCCACTTTTGAGAGGAAGAGTACTTCTAGTGCCATAAATGGGATGTAGCAATCTGAAAAGTCATTATCGACTGTTTAACAAGCAGACAGGTCTTTTCGGGTGTTTGTCCAAAGCAGAAGAGCTGATGTTGGTGCTGAAGTTCAAGTGTTTTTTACTCTGAAGAGGCTATTTACATATTTAAATTCCCAGAGGAGCTTTGCATGGCCCATGTGTTGCCTTATGTTGATTTGGCACTCCCCACAAAGATAATCATTCCTGCATCGACCCTCCTATCAATGGCCTCTGATCTAACCAAATCTGATTGCATGCTTTTGTAGGGAGGTAGGCAAATTCCTCACAGTACATGTCTCTAAATGGAATTTCTGGTTTGGCTTCTTATCCTACGTTTTGTTGTAAGGCTTATTAAAGGATTGATAATGACTTTTAAGATGGCTACACTCAATAGGTAGCACTATAGTTCAAGTTCTTTTCCTCTCTGTAGAGGCAATTTGCTTATACTATGTGATATGAGAGTTTCAAGGCATTATGGTTGAGCTGTGCCCGAGATCATGTGAGCCTTCACTAGCTGACACAATATTCTGTAAAATTGCGGTGGTCCTTTTTATTGATTTGTGCAGAGCGAATCGCAAATTGTTTCAATCAGCCGAAGTATTGCATTTCCAAACATTCGACGCAAATTTGATTTTCATCAAATCGCTCATCGCTAGTAGCCAATTGTTTGAATGATTACCATAGTCAAGGGTTGAATTCATTCATTGTTGATGAGCTACATAGTAAGTAAAATTTGTGGTAAAACCTCCTGCAGATTTCAACTTTCATCAGAATTATCAGCACGTTGTGGTAGTATGAACAGTTTTCCTTGGAACATACAGCCACCATTACAGGAGGCGTACAATAAAACACTGACACAAACAAAACTTAAACATCATGCAGAACCATCTAGAGAGGAAGTACAAATATATCAACTAACTGTAACAGTTAATACAGTACCACTTGCTGTCCATTCAAGATAGTTTTCCAGTGTAATCCTGCAGCTGTTGCAGTACACACCAACAATAGCAAGGTTTCCTTACAGTTTTAATTATTTTCTATGGAAAGAAAAGTGTCAAACAACTGTATTACAAACTTTGCAATGAATCATTGCATTGGGCACATATTTCATTGGAGTATACAAATGTGTATAACATTCAATAATATTTATGGATTGATAAACCATACGTCTATTGAGGAGAAAATGAGTATGACAGGTAGGATTGACAGCTTATTTACTGCAGTTTATGTGGCACCAAAGATACTTGGCACCTTCTTTTAGTGATCTGCCAATACAAAGTCTGCAGTCTTTGTGAAGTACTATCCCCTATGACATGTTCTCTTGTCTATATGAGTTTTTGCACACAACAAAGGTATGTTATAGAATGTTAATATAGCGACAAACTACAAGCAAACGGAGTAACCAAGAAGTCCACCAAAATATAATAATTCAATAAATTTTATTAAATTTCACATGGAAAACTATATAGTACAGACAATAACTACCAAATATGAAGATGACTGTGGAAGAGACATGAAGTTAAGCAAAGGAGGGGAGGAGAAACAATGTATGACAAAAAAGGGCAGGAAGAAACAAATCACTATCATGTAAGCAAAGATAGCAGCAGACTGATGGCAGATAATAAGCTGTGTTGTATAAATTATCTACCAGAAAGATATGCAGCCATAATGAATAAAATCCTGCTTACCCATAATAAGTTAAGCCTCCCACAGCCCTCCTTGCGGCCCCTGACGCGCGTTTCGTGTACCTGCTTGATACAATGTTAATATAGCATGCTACTGTGAACTATTGGAGCCTTATAACGGCATTATATCAAGCAGGTAGAAGAAATGCTTTATCTCTTTGATGCAGAACATGAAAAAATCATTTTGATGTTGAATCTTATATGAATCAAAACAGAAAAAAACTGAATGCTTTTGTATGAAATTGGAGATTGTATGGATTTGTAATTTATCTTGAACATATAGAAAGTTATGAATATTATCCGAATGGCAATCATAACCTCAATTTACACTTCACTGAGACATCTCTCTGTCAATGTACCTTTAGCTTCATTGATATCAGATACATAAGAGCATTTAAATATGCAGTGGAAAATGTATTTTGCACAGTTACTCCATTTAGTGATTATTGTAAGCTACAATGGAAACATGGGAAGAAAAATAGTGGAGCCAGCTTACCAGCATGTGCGTGCGTGTCCCCCGGTGCCGACCAACACCTCGAATGGATCAAGGTGAGTAGCCACAAAGAAATGAAAAAGGAATAAGGATCCATCGATGAGCAGAAGTGGCTAAAAATAACTTCTATTGCAAAGCTATTAAAATAAGTTGCACATATTGTCAGGCGCTAACACACTGTTAGGAAAGATTATTGCGTTTCGATTGGCGTCATGAACTGACTAAGACACAAGTCAGGTCCTTTTTCATATGGGAAATATGTTAACATAACTGTTATACACACTATCTTTATACGTATGCAGTGCACAATGACTAGAACAATGGACAAAGGACAGGTGGCAGACTCTTAGCACAAATGGTGATTGTACCCGCTGTCAAGTAGTAAATACAACAAGGCTATGTGCACATGTTGCGGATTTTTCTGTAGATTCTCAGTGTTTTTTTCTGTGCCTAATTGCACCAAATCCGCAATGGATTGCTGAAGCAAGATTAATCAAAGGGAATCTAGAATTGGTGTTCACATGCTGTGGAAAATTCTGCCCTGATTCTCAGCGTTTTATTTTCAGCAGCATGTCAATTCTTTTTGCAGATTTGCAGTGTTTCTGCACCCATTGACTTCCATTGAGTCAGTAAAATCCGTATAAAAACCGCAGGTGTAAAATGGTTTGCAGATTTTCTGCGGATGTGCTGGCAAAAATGCTGCAGAAAATGAAATGATGTCAGAAGGCGGAAGAGTGTGTGGGTGGAGAATATGTGCGAGCGGATAATATGTGCGTGTCTTTCTGCAGGTGTCTGTGTGTGTCTGTATGTGTGTGCGGCTGTCTGCATGTCTCTGCATGTGTGCAGGTGTGTGCCTGTGTGTGGCTGTCTGCATGTCTCTGCATGTGTGCAGGTGTGTGCCTGTCTGCATGTGTGCAGGTGTGTGGCCTGTGTGTGGCTGTCTGCATGGGTGTGTGGCTGTGTGTGGATGTCTGCATGGGTGTGCGGCTTTGTGCAGTTGTCTGTGTTGCTGTGTGCAGTAACGCTACCACTGGTACTGTCTGTCACAGCGCTGCGGGATCATGCTGGCAGATGTCAGAGTGATTCCGCAGAGGTGACATGGTTAAAAAAGCAGACATGGGCCAATGAGACTACTGCTCCCATCAAACTATGTTTGCTGTCACTGATAACAGTGATTGCAGGAGCCGCTGATGGGAGAGTAGTATCATCTGCTGGCGCCTATGCTCACAGTTAAAAAAAAAAAAGGAAAATTACATACATATTCACATAAAAATAAAAACCCATTATACCCACCTCACACCAAGTCCCCAACGTCCTCATCTCCTAGAAATAATGTAAAATAATAAACCAACAAATACTCCCTGTCCGCCGTAGTCCAGGTAATCTGAGTGTCCCACGGCGATCTCGCGTGTAGAACAGCCACATCAGGAAATGTGACCGTTCTACCCAGCCTCTGGCTATGCACTGAAAGGAGCTAATTGATCCCGCAGTGTATGAGCTGATCAGCTCCGGTGCTGTGACTTATGGTACTGCTGCATGGGAAAGTTCTCATACAGTGGGAATGCTGTAAGTGAGAGCACCAGAGCTGTGAATTCCGGTGATCTCTCACAGCAGTGCAGTAATACACTTCGGGAGATATTACCTCCTGTCAGTGTATCACCGGAGGCCGGGTAGAGCAGTCACATCTCCCGAAGTGACTGTTCTACAATTGAGATTGTCGTGGAACACTCAGTAAATGGACTACGTTGGACAGGGAGTATTATACAGTATATTGGTTTATTATTTTATTTTTGTTGCAGGAGATGAGGGAGTAGGAGAATGAATGCCTACGTTCAGTAAGTATGGTAAATTAAGATTCAATAAAGGAGTCTGTGTGTTTATTTCAAATAAAGTACTTTATTCTGGTGTGTATTTGTGTACCATATAACTATAGGATTAGTAATGGAGAGGTGTCTTATAGAATATAATGTTCACTTATATCTGTTTTGTGTGTGTAAACATTATATTTGAACATGATATGTAATGATAATATGGTCTTCAATGGAGAATGAAAAAGAAGAGGTTGAACAAGGAAATGACATCGCAATTCTTTAGTTTTTTTTAAATAATATATAATTAGCTTAGAAATCCTCATATAAATCCACATGAAAAACCGCATGAAAATCCACATAAAAACTGCATCAAATCCGCGTGGAATTTCAACTACCTTTTCTGCCAAGACAGGAAGAAACTGCACAGAAATTTACACAAGCAAATCCGCAATGTGTGCACATAGCCTAAATGTGACAGGGACATTAGGTTGTTTTTTTCTCTTGCTGCTGGATGGTGGTGTGTAAAAATAAATTCAAGGATACAGGAAAGCAATTTTAAAACAAAAAAACTCTGATTCAGTGGTTGCAGGCACACATTTTTTATGGTTACATCTTTTGTAGTACAGAGATACAAGCATAAGGCTGTGTGCCCACGTAAGCATTTTTTAAGCATTTTTGAAGCATTTGTCCTGGTCAAAACGCTTCAAAAACGCATAAAAGAAGCATCCCATTCATTTTAATTGAATTCCGCACTTTTTGTGCACATTGATGCGTTTTTTCCACTCAAAAAACGCTTAGTGGTTAAAAACGCAGCATGCTCATTAATTTTGTGGAAAAGTCTGTGTTTTTGCTATTTTCTATAAGTCAGAAAACGCATGAAAAAACGCATAAAAAAAACGCAGTTTTTAAGCAAAAAACGCACAATTTCTGGGAAGGTGTCTGGTTTTGAAGCAGAAATTTTCTGCATACTTGGGTACATAGCCTAAAGGTTACAAACAGCAGAACATTTCACTGCATAGTCCTGTACAATGTAGTATGCCTCCAAGGACAGGCTTTAGGGCTCACTTACATAAGTCAGACGAGTGCAATCCAATTTGAAAAGGTGTTGCACTCTGACCAATGTTATTCAATGAGCCAGTACAGATCTGTTTTTTTTCTCAGCTGTATTAAGCATGAGAAAAAAATTGCAGCATGCTGCTATTTCATTCTGCAATAGGATGTATGTGAGAAAAAAATAGGATGCCATACGGACCATCAGTATGGCATTTGATTTTTACAGATACTTTGCAGTTCGGTAAGATGGAAAACTGTAAGTGGTCTTGTAAAAGAGTATGCTATTTAAAGACTGGATTGAATATGGATTGTACACGGAAAGCACATGGATGACAAGTGAGAAAAAATTTGTCCCACTTTTCTAGACAAGAATGGTACATATTTTTTATACGCTCATATGACCCCAGCCTTTGGCTCTCGACCTCCTTGTAATTCTGGTCTACATGCTTTTGGGCCAAATTATGACTGATTGCAAACTATTCTTGCGTTATAAGTACTTGGAGTTTTTCACAATATCTGTGTTTTTGTTTGTCTACTTGCTTTTTGAGGCTTAACTAAGTTTTTCAACAGGATTGAGATCTGAGAATTTTCCTGTCTGTGGACCTAAAATTCCAATGTTTTGTTCACCAAGCAACTTAGTTATCACTGGAGATGGACGAACCGAAATGTTAAAGTTCAGGAACACTATAGAACACCTAGAGTCCGTGTACGGACCCTGAACACATTTTTTGAATGAAGGCCTAAAAATAGAAATCCGCAGCTTCACCAGAAAAGGCGCATTTATTAATAGCGCAAAATCTGACAATTTGCCAGGCTCTTCCCACCTGCTCTGGTGTGGTGGCGAGTGGGGTAATAGTTGTGAGATTGATGTCAGCTTTGTATTGTCAGCTGACATCAAGCCCACAGGTTAGTAATAGAGAGGTGTCATGAACTCATTTTCTGCTCCACCAGTTGAGAGTTCCCCTTCCGTTCTCCCTCTGGTGGTGACAGGAGGTAGTGCTGTTGGTTTAAGTGGTAGTGATCTGCCACCTGATGAGGAAGATAACGATTGGATCTCTGGAGTATCAGACTGGATATAAGACAGCCGATGCCCTATCCGGGTGCTGGTGATTCAGTCTGCTTCTCAGGTCCTGGACTTCAGCTCTCTTCCAGTCTTCTCAAGTTAAGTTTGCTTTTTCCTATTGTTCACACTTGCGCTTGTTGGTCAATTCAGTTTTTTGTGTAATCAGCCTGCCCCTGCTGGGGCTATGCTGAAATTCCACTCCTATTAATCAGTATTTGCCAATCTGCTTTTTGTCCCTTATTAGATTGGCCTCTTTTTTGCTCTGTCTCAGAATATTTCAGAGTGCTGATATAGGTTTAGAAGTCTAGTGACTTCAGGGTTAATTTTGCTATCAGAAGTGTTGGACAATATTTTTGTAGGTTTTTTTTTGGCAGACTGCAGACAGTGTCTTTCCTTTTCTGTCCTTTTTAGTTAGCCGGGCCCCATCGTTTGCTCAGCCTATTTTCCTGCCTTTGTTTGTATTTTCATCTTGTTTCACCATCAATACATGTGGGGGGCAGTCTTTCCTTTGGGGTCTGCTCTGGGGCAGTTAGTTTTCCTCTTTTCCTGCTTTAGGCTTATGTAGTTCTCCGATTGTGACGAGGCGTCTAGGACCAACGTAGGAATGCTCCACGACTGCTGCTAGTTGTTGCGGTTAAGATCAGGGATCTGTAATCTGCATAGTTACCAACTTCTCTGGTTTTCTGAGACTTAGCTTGTTGTCTTTTTTTCCTCCTCGGTTTCCTATTCATAACAGAATCACCAGCCATACCACAGATTCTATGGTACTCAAAAGCAGGAAAGAATTGTTAGAGAAAGAAAAAAAAAGTGTCAGAATTTTTTTTTTTTGTAATGTATTTTTTCCTCTTTTTCTCTGGGGCCGTAGGAGGATTTTTTTCCTAATGGAGATTAAGCAACTGTCTGATCGTGTGGAGCAGCTTGCTGCTGAAATACAGGGAATTTCCACCTTCCTTATTCAGTCACATGCTGCTGAACCCAAGATTCCTACTCCTGATGTGTTTTCTGGGGATCGGTCTAAATTTCTGAATTTTAAGAATAATTGTAAATTATTTCTTGCTTTGAAGCCTAACTCATCGGGGAGCTCTGTGCAGCAGGTAAAAATTGTCATCTCCTTGCTGCGCGGCAATCCCCAAGTTTGGGCTTTTTCTCTGACACCTGAAAATCCTATTCTGACTAATGTGGATGCATTTTTTCAGTTGTTGTTGTATGATGAACCTAATGCTGTTGATCAAGCTGAGAGAACCCTGTTGGCATTAAACCAGGGTCAGGATCCTGCAGAGTTGTACTGTCAAAAATTCCGAAAGTGGGCGGTCCTTACTATATGGAATGATAGTGCATTGGCAGCTCTCTTTCGGAAAGGTTTGTCAGAGACCGTAAAAGATGTTATGGTGGGATTTCCTGTTCCCTCTGGTCTGGATGGCTCTATGTCATTAGCCATTCAAGTTGATCGGCGTTTTACGTGAACGTAAAACTACACGGGAGGCGCTGCCACCTTTTGAACAAATGTCTGAACCTATGCAATGTGATGGGGTTTTGTCTAGGGCGCAACGTCGGGAGTTTAGAAGGCGTAATAAGCTGTGTTTTTTCTGTGGAGACGCCTCTCATACTATTTCTGTCCAGGGTGGATAAAAATCAATGTTTTTTTTTTAAAAAATCAAAAAAATCGGATTTTTTTGATTTAATTCGGATTTTTTTCAATCAACTGCTTTTTGAGGAAAATATTTTACCATCCAAAGGTTCTTCCATCATGAGATAAAGCTGAGTTGTTTAACTCAGTAGAATAAAGGCTGTATATGTGTAACATTCACAATGCCATGCTCTTCCAGAGGTTTCTGTAGGATTAGTGGGCAGTTTCTATCCTATATTATCACAGACGCTCGCTTTACTTACGCAGTTCTCAAAACTGAATTTGACTCCGCAGAGGTCCCAGCCTCTTCTTCACGGCAAAAATGTTACAACATGAACAGAGTTGAGAAAAAGACCTTAATCCTATTGTTCTACAAACCTATAAATACAGAATCAACCCCTTCAGTGCCAAGTCCAAGAAGTTAGACAATATGTTTCTGATTGTTTGGAGTGGAATAGATCTGCACAACACAAGAAGAATGTGAATCTAAGTGTGAGGAGGAGGAAGGGCAAGCAGACAAGAAAATGAAAGTGAAACTTTGAGCACAATACTGCAGCATAGCCACAGACAGACAAGTCTGGATCTGTTTGTGTGTACGATCTGAGGTTTATTACATTCTTTCCTTATAATGGCAGCAGGCCGTAAAAGAGACCCAGTTTGGGAATATTTTAATGAAGCTCCTTCGCCTATCGGTAAGGCAGGCATGCGTGCAAAATGCAAACGATGCAACAAAGAGATGCAAGGCCTGGTGGCGCGAATAAGGCAACATCATGAGAAGTGCGGTGATGAAGATGACCAAAGAAACACTTCTGAACAGGCAGGATCTTCAGGTTGGTAAACATTTTTATTGAATCCTATTTCTAAAGACTGAACTGTCATGTGTGAGAAAAATTATATTTCTTATTATTACTGCATGTTACTGTCATTTGGTACAGTTATGAAGAAAAACAAATATTCCTTTTGGGGCAGGGGCAGTGATGTGTTGTGTACAATAAGCAGAAATTGTATAAACAATAAAATAACAGCATTGACTTTTTTGTTTAGGGGAATTCATGGATTCTGGAAACTATCCACCTCCAAGATCACCATCATCCTGTTCTACAGTTTCAGAGTTATCCATCCAGGATAGTGCTTCATTAGCAGCAGCAGCATCATCATCAGACACCCACAGCCACATATCACCATCACCCAAAAGGAAGAAAAAACCTTTACCTCCTGGAACCACCATAGATAGGTTTGTGATAAGAACTAGCAGATTAGAAAAAGAGTTGATTGATGAAAAAATTGCCCAGTTTATTTATGCAACGAACTCTTCTTTCCGTCTGACTGAGAACCCACATTTCATTAATATGGTTCAGTCACTGAGACCAGGATACAGTCCACCCAGCAGAGCTGATGTTGCAGGGAAACTGCTGGATCAAGTGTATGACAGAGAAATGGAGCAATGTGCAACAGCTCTGGAGGGTAAAATTGTTAACCTAAGTATTGATGGGTGGAGTAATGTCCACAATGATCCTATTGTATGTGCTTGTATAACAACAGAAGAAGGTAAAGTCTTCCTTGCACAAACAACTGATACGTCAGGAAATGCACACACAGCAGAATACTTACAAGAAGTGGCAGTAAAAGCTATAACGACATGTGAACAAAAATTCAAATGTCTAGTACGCAGTTTGGTCACTGACAATGCTGCAAACATATCCAAGATGAGAATAGATTTAGAAGAGCAGGGAGGGAATACAAAGCTGCTAATAACATATGGTTGCAGTGCTCATTTGCTGCACCTCTTAGCCAAAGACTTAAGTGTTCCAGAAATAAAGGCTAATGTTGTTGAAATTGCTAAATACTTCCGTAATAATCATTTTGCTGCAGCAGCTCTGAAAAGGATGGGTGGAACCAAGCTAACGCTCCCACAAGATGTTAGATGGAACTCTGTGGTGGACTGTTTTGAGCAGTATATCAAAAACTGGCCTATTCTGATGACACTTTGTGAAGAAAATCGAGATAAAATAGATGGCACTGTCACGGTCAAAATCCTCAACATTGGGCTTAAGAGAAATGTTGAACATATGCTGAGCTTCCTGAAACCCATCTCTCAAGCTTTAAACAAAATACAGAAAAATAGCTGTTTTATTGCGGATGCTGTTGAAATTTGGAAGGAACTGAGTGAACACTTAAAAACAGAACTACACTTGGACAGAATTAAATTACAAGCAGTAAACAAATGAATGGGACAAGCACTGACTCCAGCTCATTTTTTGGCAAATATTGTCAATATCCAATATCAGGGTCAAAACCTAAGTGCTGAGGAAGAGGAGTTAGCTATGACATGGGTATCCAGCAATCATCCATCTTTAATGCCAACTATAATAAACTTCAGAGCTAAGGGGGAACCATTCAAGAAATATATGTTTGCTGAAGATATTTTAAGGAAGGTCACACCAGTAAACTGGTGGAAGTCACTTAAGCGCTTGGATTTAGAGACTGTTCAAGTAATGATTTCACTTTTAACAGCAGTAGCTTCTTCTGCAGGCGTTGAAAGAATATGCTCTTCCTTTGGACTCATTCATTCTAAATTGAGAAATCGGTTGGGACCCAATAAAGCAGGAAAGCTTGTTTTTCTTTTCCAGATTATGAATAGGAACATAGAAGAAGATGATGATGAAGATGACGACAAGTGAGCTACAGAGGACAGCAGGGACAGTAGTATTTAAGTTTTTCATGTGTCGGCTGGGCTGACAGTCTAAGTTTCTTAAAATATATATATATTTTGTTTAGCCAAATTAGTTAACAAACATGGATGTTTGTTTAAGCAAATAACTTATGCTGTAATGTTGTTATTGTTTCAGTTGAATAAATCTATTTAAATTGTTATTAAGGTCAGGATTATTTTTCTCCTTCCTAAGTACAACAGAACAGTGGTGTCCAAATATGAATGATTAACCCATTAAACTGGGGAGAAAAAAGTAATATAAAAAGTGATTCTAAAAATCTTCATCTACTTGCATGTTAAAGTAGCAAGAACTAGTTTAGGTAGAAACTTTGATTTAAATCACTGATTTAAATCAAGCCTTACTGACTAGTGATTTAAATCGTGATTTAAATCAGTTAGATTTAAATCAAATCCACCCTGTTTCTGTCTGCCCTAAACGAGAGAAACGTTTTGCACACACATTTGCTGTGGGCAGTATACAACCTAAGTTCCTTTTGGCAATTACTCTGATCTGCTCCTTGTCCACATTTTCCACTAAGGCTTTTGTGGATTCAGGAGCAGCTCTGAATCTGATGGATTTGGACTTTGCTAAATGTTGTGGTTTGTCCATGATGCCTCTGCAGACGCCCATTCCTTTGAGGGGTATTGATGTCACTCCTTTGGCGGAGAATAAACCTCAGTTTTGGCCCCAGGTGATAATGCAAGATGCCCCAGACCACCAAGAAAATTGCAAATTTTTGGTGCTGCATAATTTGCATGATGCTATTGTCCTGGGGTTCCCCTGGTTGCAAACTCATAACCCAGTTTTGAATTGGAAATCTGTGTCTGTGGTGAGTTGGGGTTGTCAGTGTGTTCTTAGGGACACTCCTGTTTTCTCCACCTCTCCTCAGTCTCATGATATTCCTGATTATCTGGCTGATTTCTCTGATGTTTTTAGTGAGAGTAAGTCTGCGTCTTTGCCTCCTCATAGGAGTTATGACTGTGCAATTGAGTTGATGCCTGGGTGTAAATTTACCAAGGGTCGGCTTTTCAACTTATCTGTACCTGAACATGATGCTATGCGATCCTATATTAAGGAGTCATTGGAGAAGGGTCATATTAGGCCATCCTCGTCACCGGTAGGCGCTGTTTTTTTTTTTGTGGCCAAGAAAGATGGTTCATTAAGACCGTGTATTGATTATCGTTCCCTTAACAAGATGACGGTTAAATATCAGTACCCGTTACCTCTGATGTCTGATTTATTCTCCAGAGTTAAGAGTGCCTGCTGGTTTACTAAGCTTGACCTCAGGGGGGCATATAATCTTATTCGCTTTAAGCACGGGGATGAGTGGAAGACGGCGTTTAATACTCCGGAGGGACATTTTGAGTTCCTGGTGATGCCTTTTGGGCTCTCTAATGCCCCTTCTGTCTTCCAATCCTTTATGAATGATATTTTCCGAGACTTTGTGGATAAGTTTTTGATCATCTATCTGGATGATATTTTGATCTTTTCTTGTGATTGGGATTCCCATGTGGAACATGTCCGGACTGTGTTCTGGATTTTGAGGGAGAATTTCCTGTTTGTTAAGGGATCGAAGTGCCTCTTTGGTGTACAGAGGATTTCATTTTTGGGATTTAACTTGTCTCCATCGACTATTGAAATGGACCCGGCCAAGGTACAGGCCATTTATGATTGGGTTCAGCCTACTTCTTTGAAGGCTCTCCAGAAGTTTTTGGGTTTTCTAATTTCTATCGTAAATTTATAGGTAATTTTTTTAGTATTCTCAAACCACTGACTGATCTGACCAAGAAGGGAGCTGATGTGCTGAATTGGTCTCCTGAGGCTGTCTCAGCATTTCAGGAGCTTAAGCGGAGATTTACTTCAGCTCCAGTTTTACGGCAACCTGATGTCTCACTTCCATTTCAAGTGGAGGTGGACGCTTCTGAGATTGGTGCAGGAGCTGTGTTGTCCCAAAAAGACCCTGTGACTTCTAAGATGAATTCCTGTGCTTTCTTTTCTCGAACGTTTTCCCCATCTGAACGCAACTATGACGTGGGGAATCGGGAATTGTTGGCCATGAAATGGGCATTTGAGGAGTGGAGACATTGGTTGGAGGGAGCTAGACATCAATTTGTGGTCCTCACCGATCACAAGAATCTGATTTATCTGGAGTCGGCCAAACGCTTGAATCCTAGACAGGCTAGATGGGCCTTGTTTTTCAAGTGTTTTAATTTTGTGGTCTCTTTTCTTCCGGGCACTAAGAATGTTAAGGCAGACGCCTTTTCTAGGAGTTTCTTTGCTGATTCTCTTAATGTGACCGAGCCTACTACTATCCTAGGTGAGGGGGTAGTTCTTTCTGCCCTTTTGCCCGATTTGAGACGCGCCCTTGTTGTCTTTTTTTCCTCCTTGGTTTCCCATTCATAACAGAGAGGCATCTATAAGACGCCCATATTACTAACCCCATAGTCAAATTGTAATAAAGACACAGCAAGAATAAAACTACTGTATATATGTGAAATATAACCCTCCCTGCTCTTTTACCCATTCATTTTCAATTGTAAAAAATATAAAACACCATATTCCTCACCTGTCCGAAGAGAAGAAAATCCATTTCAGTTCCATGGCAATATGGATGGTTTGTAGAGCAGTCCCATAAGTGATGTAACCACTCTCCATGCCAGCCGGAACACACTGAGCAGAGCGTAACTGATGGTAACCTCACTGACGTCCCTGCTGGTCACAGGCAGGCAGCGCTTCTCATGCTCTGCTGAGTGTAAGCCGGCTTGCATGTCATTTGTCAAAAATTGGGGGTAACCTATGCTGTTTTTTTAATTATTTATTTAAATAGTAAAAATAAAAAGGTGTGGGACCCCTCTTTTTTTCTATCCAGCCAAGATAACGCTGACAGCTGAGGGCTGCACCCACAGCTGTTGGTTTTGCATGCACTGGTTGTCAAAAATAGAAGGGTCCCATTCAATTTTTTTGCTAACTTATTTATTTATTGCACAAGCGCCAGCTGCTAAATACTCACAACTTTGTATACCTGCTCTTGCTGCTATCAGCGAGAGAAAGCTTACGATGATGAGAGTAATACACCTGTTACTGGCCGTAACCTTTTACTGCCAGTCAGAGCTGCTGACTTACATGCTGTCATCAGTGTGACAGCGTGAGAACTGTAGCTCTCAGACCAGAGGTAACTTGAAAGGTTACCGCCGATCATAGCTGGTGTTTCTCACACTGTGACTCAGATGACAGTGTGGGAAACATTGAATGTTTGGGCACTATATTTATATGATTGGGGTTCGAGTTCAGATTTGGGTACCGTTCTGGTACCCAAACCAAACTTTTTAAAAATGTTCAGCCGAACCACCTGGAGCGAACATCCACAGGTTTACCCATTACTAGCTACGACTTTTGTCTTGTGACATGGTGCTCCATCATGCTGGAAAAAGTACTGTTCATTACCAAATTGGTCCTGGATCACCAGGAGAGCCTGCTTCCATTGCTGAGCAAACTCTTCTAGAGTTGAGTCGACCTGGTAATTGAATCTTTTTAAGAGAACAGTGCTTCCATTTGCTGGATTTCACAAGGGTGTCATGTCCCCTTGGAAGACTTGGAGTTAGGAGGTCATGTCGGGTAATGAATCGCAGTCCTCTTTAGAGACAGTGTGATTCAAGTCCTATTGTAAATGTATTTCCTTTCCTTCAGCGTTGAAAGGGTTAAGAATTTTTCCATGCTGGTTGAGTATCATATAACCTGGTTGTTCTCAGCTGCAGCTGCATATCATTTACTCCCTCTAAAATAACTGACTCTGGGAGTTGCTTACTTGCCTGTGAAAGAATTGTCTTCCTGTGTTAAGCGCTAAGCTGAGTAGTTGGAGTGGAGTTGTAGTTGTAGCGATCTGTAGTTTGCTTTAGTAGTGAGTGTTTATCTCCTGGTCCCTATTCCTATTTAGTTGGTTCCTCTTTGTCCCTATCCTCCTCCCTTTTTTTGGTTAGTGTTTTTGTATGATAGTGTTTTTTTGTTATCCCTGTTTGGTCTTTGTGTCTTGTTTACCTTACATTTCTGTATCACGCCTCATGGGATGGGAGAGGGGACAGATACGAGTTTAACAGGAGCATTAGTGTCGGAATCACTACCTTCAAGAGTATCCCCGGGACAGGGATAGTTAGGGTCCCAGTTCCTGGGACACTTTGAGGTACCTCTCCCTTACTTAAGACCATCACAACGTGACACTGAACTGTCTTGGGCAGTCTGAAGCCTTTTCAAAGCAAATTAACCTCACTCTTTCAAGTTCCTTATGATTCAATAAACATTTAATTTAGGGAAACTTTTCCAGCCCACTTTTAAAGCAAGCATGCTCCTCTGATAATTTAATCAGGATAATCAGCTGTCTTGTTCTCAATAATACTTTTTGGATTAAGTAAATTTTCATGTCAACTAATTATTTTTTAATTGTTTTGCAATTCATATGATAACTAGTGTTGAGCATTCCGATACCGCAAGTATCGGGTATCGGCCGATACTTGCTGTATCGGAATTCCGATACCGACTTCCGATATTTTTTCAATATCGGAAGTCGGCATCGGAATCGGAAGTTCAAAGTTGATTGACAGCCTGACGTCATCATGATGCGCGGTGTGTGCGCATCATGATGCGCCGTCATTTCGGGCCTTCCGGGGGACTCTGCCAGCCTGCCGGGGGGCTGTGTGGACTGCCCGGGGTCTGTACCGGCCTGCCGGGGGGCTGTGCCGGCCTGCCGGTGGTCTGTGCACCCTGTGGGGGTCTGTACCGGCCTGCCGGGGGGCTGTGCCGGCCTGCCGGTGGTCTGTGCACCCTGTGGGGGTCTGTACCGGCCTGCCGGGGGGCTGTGCCGGCCTGCCGGTGGTCTGTGCACCCTGTGGGGGTCTGTACCGGCCTGCCGGGGGGCTGTGCTGATGTCCGGGGGTCTGTGCAAGCATCGTCCGATGGGACTACAAGTCCCATCTGGCGATGCCTGCTACCATGACAGTGATTGACACATTAGCCAATGATGGGACAGTAGTAGTCCCATCATCCGGCTAATGTGTTAAATGTTAAAAAAAAAAAAAAAAATACTACATACATACTACATGCATGCTACATACATACTACATGCTACATACATACTACATACATACCACATACATACTACATACATACTACATACATACCACATACATACCACATATATACCACATACATACTACATACATACTACATACATACTACATACATACTACATACATACATAACACATATATACTACATGCATGCTACATACATACTACATGCTACATATATACTACATACATACTACATACATACATACTACATATATACTACATGCATGCTACATACATACTACATGCTACATACATACTACATATATACTACATACATACTACATACATACTACATGCATGCTACATACATACTACATGCTACATACATACCACATACATACTACATACATACTACATACATACTACATGCATGCTACATACATACTACATGCTACATACATACTACATATATACTACATGCATGCTACATACATACTACATGCTACATACATACTACATATATACTACATACATACTACATACATACTACATGCTACATACATACCACATACATACTACATACATACTACATGCTACATACATACTACATATATACTACATGCATGCTACATACATACTACATGCTACATACATACTACATACATACTACATGCATGCTACATACATACTACATGCTACATACATACCACATACATACTACATACATACTACATGCTACATACATACTACATATACACTACATGCATGCTACATACATACTGCATGCTACATGCATGCTACATACATACTACATACATACTACATGCTACATACATACCACATATATACTACATACATACTACATACAATACATTCATACAATACATACATAGACATACAGTACATATAACATAGAGTAACATACTTACCAATACTTGTCACATTGTTCCCCGAAGCCATTGTCTTTTACGGAATAAATATTAACATAACAAACCACAAAAATACTCACCCACGATCCGAAGCAGTCCACGAGTGTGTCCCATGATGATCTTGGGTAGAGAACTGCAGCATCAGCTGTTGCTGCCGTTCTCTACGGGCTGCAGGAATCCAATGACGGAAGGTAGGTATCCTTCCGCACTGTATTCCTCCGCCACTTAAAAAAAAAAAAGTCCCTAGTCTCACTTTATGCCATTGCTGTGTGGGAAATTCCCACGCAGCATTGGCATAAAGTGAGACTAGGGACTTTTTTTTTTTTTAAGTGGCGGAGGAATACAGTGCGGAAGGATACCTACCTTCCGTCATTGGATTCCTGCAGCCCGTAGAGAACGGCAGCAACAGCTGATGCTGCAGTTCTCTACCCAAGATCGTCGTGGGACACACTCGTGGACTGCTTCGGATCGTGGGTGAGTATTTTTGTGGTTTGTTATGTTAATATTTATTCCGTAAAATACAATTGTTTCGGTGAACAATGTGACAAGTATTGGTAAGTATGTTACTCTATGTTATATGTACTGTATGTCTATGTATGTATTGTATGAATGTATTGTATGTAGTATGTATGTAGTATATATGTGGTATGTATGTAGCATGTAGTATGTATGTAGTATGTATGTAGCATGCATGTAGCATGCAGTATGTATGTAGCATGCATGTAGTATATATGTAGTATATATGTAGCATGTAGTATGTATGTAGTATGTATGTAGCATGTAGTATGTATGTAGCATGCATGTAGTATGTATGTAGTATGTATGTAGTATATATGTAGTATGTATGTAGCATGTAGTATGTATGTAGTATGTATGTAGCATATATGTAGTATGTATGTAGCATGTAGTATATATGTAGTATATATGTAGCATGTAGTATGTATGTAGTATGTATGTGGTATGTATGTAGCATGTAGTATGTATGTAGCATGCATTATGTATGTAGTATATATGTAGTATGTATGTAGCATGTAGTATATATGGAGTATGCATGTTGCATGCATGTAGTATATATGTAGTATGTATGTTGCATGTAGTATATATGTAGTATGTATGTTGCATGTAGTATATATGTAGTATGCATGTTGCATGCATGTAGTATATATGTAGCATGCAGTATGTATGTAGTATATATGTAGTATGTATGTTGCATGTAGTATATATGTAGTATGCATGTTGCATGCATGTAGTATATATGTAGTATGTATGTTGCATGTAGTATATATGTAGTATGAATGTAGCATGTATGTAGTATGTAGTATGAATGTAGCATGTATGTAGTATGCATGTTGTATGTATGTAGCATGTAATTTTTTTTTTTTTTTTTTTTACATTCAACACATTAGCCGGATGATGGGACTACTACTGTCCCATCATTAGCTAATGTGTCAATCACTGTCATGGTAGCAGTCATCGCCCGATGGGACTTGTAGTCCCATCGGACGATGCCTGCACAGACCCCCGAAGCCTGCACAGCCCCCCGGCAGGCCGGCACAGCCCCCCGGAGCCTGCACAGCCCCCCGGCAGGCCGGCACAGCCCCCCGGCAGGCCGGCACAGCCCCCCGGCAGGCCGGCACAGCCCCCCGGAGCCTGCACAGCCCCCCGGCAGGCCGGCACAGCCCCCCGGCAGGCCGGCACAGCCCACCGGAGCCTGCACAGACCCCCTGGCAGGCCGGCACAGCCCCCCGAAAGGCCCGTACAGACCCCAGAGAGGCTGTACAAGGGAAAAACAGGATTTTTCTTATTCCGATACCGGAAGTCCCATAGACTTGAATGGGACTTCCGGTATCGGAATCGGCGATACCGATACTTTTTTTTAAGATCGGCCGATCCATTCCGATCCGATACTTTAAAGTATCGGACGGTATCGCTCAACTCTAATGATATCTTTTCAAAACACTCAACAGTTAGTGTAAATTGCCACAATAAAAACTGAGGCAGAAAACTTCTCAAACCACTCTGAGCTTATTGCTTAGGATACTCTGAACTTCAGACCACTTCAAACTACTCTAACCCTTTAGTGACGAGGACAAATTTTTTAAATCTGACTTGTGTCACTTTATGTAGCAATAACTCTGGAATTCAACAAATCCCAGTGATTTTGAGATTTTTTTGTGGCATTGTGTTTACTAATAAAAAATATCAGAAATTTGACAAAAATGTAAAAATATAGCAATTTTCAAACTTTGTATGATTATCCCTTTATTCTAGTTAATCACACCACTCAAAAACATTAATAAATAACATTTCCATCTTGTCTGCTTTAAATCAGCACCATTTGTAAAATGTTCTTTTATTTTGTTAGCATTTTATGAGGTTTAAAATGTAGCAGCAATTTTTAAATTTTTCATGGAAATTTACAAAATTTATTTTTTTAGTGACCTATTCAGGCTTGAAGTGATTTTAGGGGTCCTATATATTGGAAAACCCCCAAAAGTGATACCATTTGAAAAACAGCACCCCTCGACATATTGAAAATTGCTGTTAGGTAGTTTATTAACCCTTCAGGTGCTTTTCAGGAATTAATACAACGTGGCATGATACGAATGAAAAAGTACATTTTTACCACCTAAATGACGCTAACTTCTGAACAGGCCAATGGAGCCGGCAAGACTGAGATGGGCTACAGGGCACTAGGATAGCAGCTAAGTTAGAAGGAAACATCTGTAGGCACAATTATTAGAAAATGGAAGAAACCCAAGATGACTGTTGAGTCTCTTTGATCTGGGGCTCCATGCAATTTTGTCACCTTGTTTGGTAAGTATGATTCAGAGAAAGAAAGGTCCTCCTGCTCATGCAAGCTCATGTCCAGGCCCATTTGCAGTTCACCATTGACCATCTGGATGATTCAAAGGATGCATGGGAGAAGGTCATGTGGTCAGAAAAGACCAAAATAGAACTTTTTGTTATCAACTCCACTCGCTGTGTTTGGAGGGAGATGAAGGATGTGTACAACCCCAAGAACACTGTCCCAACCATGAAGGGAGGATGGATGGGGTCATGTATTGTGAGATTTTAGCCAACAATATCCTTCCCTCAGTAAGAGCATTGAAATTGGATCATGGTAGAGCATTCCAGCATGATAATGACCTGAAACAAAGAACCAGACACGGGCTCTGATCTGCGGTAAGATCATTACCACAGCTCAGAGAGCTGCAGTTCACTTGCTATCAGATCACAGCATAAACCAGCAGCTGTGACCGGCGGCAAAAAGGATATACAGGCATCGACTGATGAAAGAGTACTACTTCCATCAGCATACGCCTGCTGCCACTAATAAAAGCGAGAGCAGGTGCTACTGATGGGGGTACAAATAAATAAATAAAAAAATGATGTGGGGCCTCTTCTATTTTTGATAACCAGTGCTGGCAAAAAAGACAACCCTCAGCTTTCATCTTTATCATGGCTCGTTATCAAGAATAGAGTGTTCCCATGACAATTTTTTAAACAATGTAAATAAATAATTTTAAAAAATCGGTGTGGGGTCCCCCCCATTTTTACAACCAGCCAAGCTAAAGAAGACAGCTGGGGCTGGTATTCTCAGACTCATAAGGGGCCATGGATATTGACCCACCAGCCTAAAAATAGCAGCCAGCATCTGCCCTCTAATAGTTTACCGACAACTACTGTTGTCTAGGAGCAGTAATGGAACATGCACAGTACTTCAAAGAGCTGTTCTTTTGAACTTGAAAGTAGTGCTTTGAAGCTGGCTGGGATCATTTGAATGTACTGTAATCTACTAATCACGGTTTGCTTCAGCATATTGCTTACAGGCTAGATATCAGGGTTGGTTGTTCTCCTAGGCAATAAGCTGTGAGCAAATGAAAATTGTTGATAGCTAAACAACGACGAGATTTTTACCCTTTAATAGAAAATTTTGGATCTGAGCTGCCTCCACATGCGGTAGATGCAGTGGTATTTAAATGCAACATGCACCTGTGGGAGATGCAGCGGTGATGGGCACTGATGGATTACCATGGCAACAGTTGGGGACCTGCTGAAGGCCCAAATCCCTGCCATCTTGCCACAATAGGCTGCCCTTCATAAGAGACCAATATTTACACTATATATAGCTACACTGCTACACTGTTGCATTATAGAGAATAAACGATCAAACGATCACAGGTTCAAGTGCCCTAAGGCAACTAAAAGGTAAATTAAAAAGTAATAGCAGCTTAATGCCTTAAAGACATTTGTCCTACACATATGACGCATGTCTGAAGTGGTTGCATAGAGCCGGCTCGCGCAGCAAGTCCGTTCCATACCCAGCAGCTGATTGCTCCGCCCGTGATCTGCTAAATGCCGCTATCAATCTCTAACAGCAGCATTTAACACGCGCCGATGTGCACGTATGTTAGTACTTCCTCCCATCGGCGCAACGGTGACAATATTGCCGGTTGCTGATAGGTTGTCATGACAGCTGTGGGTCAGCTGATGACCCATGTGCTTGTCACTATAGAACTCCTTTGAAACTCTGCCTGTGGCAGGTCTTCAAAAGAGACTATAGGGCGCATTGCTGCATATAGCACAAGCTGTTGGATCTTCAAACTGCCTAAGATAGCTAACAAGATCAGTGTTAGATCAGTGTATCTGCAAAGAAATAGGGAAGGGACACAATAGGTGAAAAATGCTTGTTATTTCAGGTCCAGTAATTATAATAAATAAGAATTTTCATATAAAGCTAATGATCCGGCCAGCAGCCAGTATGTTTAAGTGCAATTATCAAGTGCAGTTATCATGTACTTTGAGGGTGTCGAGACAGATGAACAGGAGGGAGCAGATTTTGAATAATATTTAGAAGGAGGGAACAGGGGAGAACTAGGTTAGTGAGTTGAGGTGATAGGCTTTTTAAAGAGATGTGTTTTTAAAGCACACATAAAAACGTGGGGGCTAGATATCAGTCAGATCATCTTGGGTAGTGCATTCCAGAGAACTGGCGCAGTAGGGGAGAAGTCTTAAGGTACTGTCACACTTAGCGATGTACCAGCGATCCCGACCAGCGATATGACGCGGTCAGGATCGCTGGTACATCGCTAAGTGGTCGCTAGTGAGCTGCCACATAGGCAGATCTCACTAGCGACATCGCTGGGGACGGGGATCGCTACTTACCTGTCACACCAGGCGATCCTGCGTCCTCCCGCCCGGCTCCACGCGTCGCTCATCCTCACAGCAGGAAGCGCCGCAGGAAGCTGACGACGAGAAACAGTCCTGAACGTTCTCGCGCGATCAGCGATAACCAGCGGGGGAGCGGGTCGCTGGTAAGTATCAGACACAGAGATATCGCTAGCAATATCGCTATAACGTCACTAGTTATAGCGATATTGCTAGCGATATCTCTTAGTGTGACAGGCCCTTTAGAGGCGGAGGTGTGGTGTTCAAATTATGGAGGATATTAGTCTTAGTTTAGTTTTACAACAGAGGTCATGTGTATGGCAATAGACAGAGAAGAGTGAGGAGGCATAGGGTGGTCCAGAGCTGTGGAGAGCTTTGTGGGTGAGAGATAAGTTTACATTGTATTCTGTAGTGAATTGGCAACCAGTGTAATGACTGGAACAAGGTATGTTGAGAAAAAAAAATCAAACCGACACAATTGCAGGTTTTCAGTTCACCACCCTAAAAAATGCAGAAAAAAAACAGATCAAAATTTATTTACCACAATTTAGTATCAATAAAACTTTCAGCGAGCCATGCAAAAATCAAGCCCTTACACAGCTCAATGAATGGAGAAATAAAATTACTATGGGTCTCGAAAAATGGAGACAAAAAATAAAATTTATTATAAAATGTATACATTTCTTTTTCCTATTTAAATGAACAAACATGCAAATTTTGTACTGGGGTAATTATACTGAAATTGAGAATAATGATTGAGCCATTTTTACCACAGTATGAATGCCGTAAAAACAAAACCCAAAGGACATTTTTGTACAGGTAGTAGCTATCTGACATTACTCTTTGTCAACGAAACAAGCTCAAATATTTGTTTGTCACCTGGTCATCCAACGTGTACAGATCTTAAGATATCCATGCACATCAAGCTAATGTTAATGAAAATGGAAGATTTCAACCATATAAAATATTGAGAGGGAAAAATGTTATAATTTTTTTTACCTACTGATAACAGAATATCATTATCTAAAATGATCATGGTCATATTAAATCTTTCTTCCAAAAATGATCGTTCTTTGAAAGAATCTTACTGGAAAGGTTATTCATCCGTTGCCTGGAATTGTTGACCAATGCATGTATGACCATTTTAAATGACTGTTGTAGCCAATATAAACTAAAATATGTATGGCTATGTGTAGCAATCGCTTACGAGTCATCATCATTCATTCATTCATTGGCTTTATAACCATCAATCTGTACTGTGATTCCCTCACTGTAATGGGAAACGTGTAAAAGAGAATCTGCAATTACTGGAAAACTGGTTGTGGTCATAAAGACCAAAGTCTTCCCCATAATTTGTAGGCTATAAAATGTTAAGGTTTTGTTTGTAATAGCTTTCTATGAAGCAAATTGAACTTTGAAAGACAAGGAATGCTGGGAAGAGAAGCTCAATGGTGAAATCAATGGGGGAGGAAGTAACTAGCTCCTCTTCCCATTTGGGTTTAATGGAAATCAATAAAGCTTGTAGCTCGTAATATTGCAGCTCAAAAAGAATGGCAAGACAAGCAATAACAAAAATGTAGCAGTTTTAAGACATATTCTGAGACACAAACCCCAAATGGTTTTTGAATAGATCTACTGAATGCACTTTAAGTACATTTTTCATATATCTGAATTTAAAGTGCATGTGTTTGGTACTTGACACTCCATTATATAACAGATTGATATTCACAGGTCATGCCAATCCCATTGCTGCCTCTTTCTTTTAGTTAAGAATGCAAAATAACTCTCATTGTAGATGCAGATAGGAAAACAACAACTCTAGGAAAGTGGCAAGGATCAGGAAAATCAATGGTGACCCTTTCACTTAGCACTAACAGCAGTAGATTATTTGCCACTTTAGTCAATTGTAAGCAGAATTCTGTATTATTTACAATAAAAAAAAGCACTTTTTCATCTCAAAGTCACTAACAATAGGCTAGATTCAGGGTTAATTAATTTTCGGTGTATGCTTTATAGAATGGAGACAATATTAAATATGAGTAGCTTTGAATAACTAAGTGTATTATAATAGTTATAATTATGTAGCAATGAATGTCAGACAGTACAACTGACACATGCTATATATGCATACAACTACTGTAGCTCCCATAACAGTGTGCATTAGATTTCTGCCCTATGTTCTCAACTCATGAAATATTTAAATATTTCATTTGTCATTTATTAAGGGGCATCATCAAAAAGGGTGCTATAAAAGAGTGGTATGGCCTTTGTAGAATTTCATCTGTTTTTAAGTTTGTGGAATGGAGAAAGGGAGATGGACGTAAATTACGGATGTTCACGAAAAACGATGATATTCCATTCTGATCTATCATTTTCCTATATTTAATAATTTATTAGATGTTCTCATGTGATCTAAACTGTCATCAAACATTACATTTATTCATAAACCATAATCTGGTATACGCAAAGTAGAAAGACTCCAATTTAATGTTCACTACATGTGAATATTGCACTCACAAAGCTGCCGTGCTTTGATAGCAAGCACTTTCCTATTCATTGAACATCCTTTTGTGCTTGCTAATGCATACACTGCTTAAACCATAAATATGCAATGCAAACATATGTTAATCTATGGAGCTTGTGGTGGGGATATTTACTTTTAGACAATCTCTCATTCACTTTGTTTGATTAATAGATTTCTCTCTTGTAATGGTAATTTGAATGTAAGATATTTAGAACATAATCCTTTTGAGGGTCATTTACGATAGGAGCAAAATATAAAACATGTTGTTATCCTTGTCCTGTGTTTGTTATTAGAGTAATGCTTAGTGTTGCCAATAGTCATATTAGTAATGATAGTTAAAGATCAACAAATCTGCCAAATTTTGGTTTTAACAAATTTATTTATTGAGAATGGAATAAGCCCCTACTGCCATTATAAAAATTAGCTTATTATACTCTGATGTCTCTTGACCCTAAGGTATAATAAATGGATAAGCCGGGATGGTGTTAAGAAACAATAAATTATCATACTCACTTTGCCCATCACCTGTTAATGCGTCTCTCATTTCGGACTTCTTTTCAGTCTTTGCCAGTTCATCGAGTGCTGACTAAGCTTTGACGCACTTATGACTTGATGAGGTGCTCATAGCAATTTTTGCAGGTTAATATTTCATATACAGTGGGGAAAAAAGTATTTAGTCAGCCACCAATTGTGCAAGTTCTCCCACTAAAAAAGATGAGAGAGGCCTGTAATTGACATCATAGGTAGACCACAACTATGAAAGTCAAAATGCGAAAACAAATCCAGAAAATCACCTTGTCTGATGTGTTAAGATTTATTTTGCAAATTATTGTGGAAAACAAGTATTTGGTCACCTAAAAACATGCAAGGTTTCTGGCTCTCACAGACCTGTATCTTCTTCTTTAAGAGGCTCCTCTGTCCTCCACTCATTACCTGTAGTAATGGCACCTGTTTGAACTTGTTATCAGTATAAAATACACCTGTCCACAACCTCAAACAGTCACACTACAAACTCCACTATGGGGAAGACCAAAGAGCCGTCGAAGGACACCAGAAGCAAAATTGTAGCTCTGCATCATACTGGGAAGATTGAATATGCAGTAGGCAAGCAGCTTGGTGGGATGAAATCAACTCTGGGAGCAATAATGAGAAAATGGAAGACATACAAGACCACTGATAATCTCCTTCGATCTGGGGCTCCATGGAAAATCTCACCCCATAAGGTCAAAATGATCACAAGAACAGTGAGCACAATTCCCAGAACCAGATGGGGGACCTAGTGAATGACCTGCATAGAGCTTAGACCACCATAACAAAGGCTACAATCAGTAACACACTACACTGCCAGGGACTCAGATCCTGCAGTGCCAGACATGTCTCCCTGCTTAAATCAGTACATGTCCATGCCCATCTGAAGTTTGCTAGAGAGCATTTGGATTATCCAGAGTATTGGGGGAATGTCATATGGTCTGATGAAACCAAAGTTGAACTGTTTGGTAGAAACAAAATTCGTCATGTTTGGAGGAGACAGAATGTTGAGTTGCATCCAAAAAACACCATACCTATTGTGAAGCATAGGGGTGGCAACATCATGCTTTGGGGCTGTTTCTCTGGGCAGCTGAACTGTGTAGGGATGGGCGAATCTATTCGTTAGGACTCGTTACTCTGCGAGTAGTAGGGGACTCGCAGGAGTCGGTACTCTGCGAGTTTCCAAGCGATTACTCGCACAGTAACGAGTCCAATGCAAATCAATGGCAATCCTAGTTTTTTCAGAGTTTAATTCAAGCAATCCTAGTTTCTTAGCGATTTTGTGTCCCCCTGCAGACACAAAATCGCTAAGAAACTAGAATTGCTTGTATTAAACTCTGAAAAAAAAAAAAATAGGAATCTTAGCGATTTTGTGTCCCCCTGCTGACTAGTGTTGAGCTTTCCGATTGGCTGCGAAATGACGTCATCATGATGCGCTGTCTGTGCGCATCATGATGCGCCGTCAGTTCGGGCCTTCGAGGGGGCTGTGCCGACTGTCCGGGGGTCTGTGCCGGCCTGCCGGTGGTCTGTGCAGGCTCCGGTGGTCTGTGCCGGCCTGCCGGGGGGCTGTGCAGGCTCCGGTGGTCTGTGCCGGCCTGCCGGGGGGCTGTGCCGGCCTGCCGGGGGGCTGTGCAGGCTCCGGTGGTCTGTGCAGGCTCCGGTGGTCTGTGCCGGCCTGCCGGGGGGCTGTGCAGGCTCCGGTGGTCTGTGCTGGCCTGCCGGTGGTCTGTGCCGGCCTGCCGGGGGGCTGTGCCGGCCTGCCGGGGGGCTGTGCAGGCTCCGGTGGTCTGTGCAGGCTCCGGTGGTCTGTGCAGGCATCGTCCGATGGGACTACAAGTCCCATCGGGCGATGCCTGCTACCATGACAGTGATTGACACATTAGCCAATGATGGGACAGTAGTAGTCCCATCATCCGGCTAATGTGTTGAATGTAAAAAAAAAAAAAAAAAAAAAATGACATGCTACATACATGCTACATACATACAACATGCATACTACATATATACTACATGCAACATACATACTACATATATACTACATGTAACATACATACTACATATATACTAAATGCAACATACATACTACATACATGCTACATACTACATACATACTACATGCATGCAACATACAACATATATACTACATGCATGCAACATGCATACTACATATATACTATATATACTACATGTAACATACATACTACATATATACTACATGCTACATACATGCAACATACATACTACATACATGCTGCATACTACATGCATACTACATACATACTACATACAACATATATACTACATATACTACATGTAACATACATACACTCTACATGCTACATACATGCAACATACTACATACATGCAACATACATACTACATACATGCTACATACATACAACATATATACTACATATATACTATATATACTACATGCTACATACATACACACTACATGCTACATACATGCAACATACATACTACATACATACTACATACATACTACATACTATATGCATACTACATACATACTACATACATACAACATATATACTATATATACTACATGTAACATACATACTACATATATACTACATGCTACATACATACTACATACATACTACATACATGCTACATACATACCACATGCATGCAAGATGCATACTACATATATACTGCATATATACTACATGCATACAACATACATATATACTACATACAATACATACATATAGACATACAGTACATATAACATAGAGTACATACTTACCGTCACTTGTCACTTTGATCCCCGAAGCCATTGTCACCTGAGGGTTAAATATCAAAATAAAAAAACACCAATATATATATATGTATGTATTGTATGTAGTATATATGTATGTTGCATGCATGTAGTATATATGTAGTATGCATGTTGCATGCATGTAGTGTATGTATGTAGTATGCATGTAGCATGTATGTAGTATGTATGTTGCATGTAGTATATATGTAGTATGTATGTTGCATGTAGTATATATGTAGTATGTATGTTACATGTAGTATATATAGTATATATGTAGTATATATGTTGTATGTATGTAGTATGTATGTAGTATGCATGTAGTATGTAGCATGTATGTTGCATGTATGTAGCATGTAGTATATATGTTACATGTAGTATATGTAGTATGTATGAAGTATTGATAAGATGCAAATAAGTTAGAGCCTTCAAACTTCACACAAGAGCAGGATTTATTAACAGATGCATAAATCTTACAAACCAAAAAGTTATGTTGCTCAGTTAAATTTTAATAAATTTTAAACATACAAGTGTGGGTCAATTATTATTCAACCCCTAGGTTTAATATTTTGTGGAATAACCCTTGCTTGCAATTACAGCTAATAATCGTCTTTTATAAGACCTGATCAGGCCGGCACAGGTCTCTGGAGTTATCTTGGCCCACTCCTCCATGCAGATCTTCTCCGAGTTATCTACGTTCTTTGGGTGTCTCATGTGGACTTTAATCTTGAGCTCTTTCCACAAGTTTTCAATTGGGTTAAGGTCAGGAGACTGACTAGGCCACTCCAACACCTTGATTTTTTGCCTCTTGAACCGGGCCTTGGTTTCCTTGGCTGTGTGCTTTGGGTCGTTGTCTTGTTGAAAGATGAAATGACGACCCATCTTAAGATCCTTGATGGAGGAGCGGAGGTTCTTGGCCAAAATCTCCAGGTAGGCCGTGCTATCCATCTTCCCATGGATGCGGACCAGATGGCCAGGCCCCTTGGCTGAGAAACAGCCCCACAGCATGATGCTGCCACCACCATGCTTGACTGTATGGATGGTATTCTTGGGGTCGTATGCAGTGCCATCCAGTCTCCAAACGTCACGTGTGTGGTTGGCACCAAAGATCTCGATCTTGGTCTCATCAGACCAGAGAACCTTGAGCCAGTCTGTCTGAGTCCTCCAAGTGATCATGAGCAAACTGTAGACGAGCCTTGACATGACGCTTTGAAAGTAAAGGTACCTTACGGGCTCGTCTGGAACGGAGACCATTGCGGTGGAGTACGTTACTTATGGTATTGACTGAAACCAATGTCCCCACTGCCATGAGATCTTCCCGGAGCTCCTTCCTTGTTGTCCTTGGGTTAGCCTTGACTCTTCGGACAAGCCTGGCCTCGGCACGGGAGGAAACTTTCAAAGGCTGTCCAGGCCGTGGAAGGCTAACAGTAGTTCCATAAGCCTTCCACTTCCGGATGATGCTCCCAACAGTGGAGACAGGTAGGCCCAACTCCTTGGAAAGGGTTTTGTACCCCTTGCCAGCCTTGTGACCCTCCACGATCTTGTCTCTGATGGCCTTGGAATGCTCCTTTGTCTTTCCCATGTTGACCATGTATGAGTGCTGTTCACAAGTTTGGGGAGGGTCTTAAATAGTCAGAAAAGGCTGGAAAAAGAGATAATTAATCCAAACATGTGAAGCTCATTGTTCTTTGTGCCTAAAATACTTCTTAATACTTTAGGGGAACCAAACAGAATTCTGGTGGTTTGAGGGGTTGAATAATAAATGACCCTCTGAATAAACTTTTCACAATTTAAAAAAAATTAAACAAAGAAATAACATTCTTTTTTGCTGCAGTGCATTTCACACTTCCAGGCTGATCTACAGTCCAAATGTCACAATGCCAAGTTAATTCCGAATGTGTAAACCTGCTAAATCTGCAGGGGGTTGAATACTACTTGTAGGCACTGTATGTTGCATGTAGTATATATGTAGTATGCATGTTGTATGTATGTAGCATGCTTGTAGTAATATCGCTCTCTCTCTCCCCAGCACAGGAATCGCTGCAATACTCGCATCCCCATTCATTAACATTGGACTCGCTAGACTAGCAACGAGTAGCGAGTTTCCGACTCGGACTCGTTACAGTCTAGCGATTCCGAGTATTTCAGGATTCGCCCATCCCTAGAACTGTGTACATGAAATAATGAATGGGGCCATGTATCATGAGGTTTTGAGTACAAACCTCCTTCCATCAGCAAGGGCATTGAAGATGAAACATGGATGGGTTTTTCATCATGATAATGATCCCAAGCACACCGCCATGGCAATGTAGGAGTGGCTTCATAAGAAGCATATTAAGGTCTTGGAGTGGCCAAGCCAGTCTCCAGATCTCAACCCCATAGAAAACCATTGGAAGGATCTAAAAGTCCGTGTTGCTCAGTGACAGGCCAAAAACATCACTGCTCTAGAGGAGACCTGCATGGAGGAATGGGCCTAAATATCACCAACAGTGTGTGCCAACCTTGTGAAGACTTACAGAAAACGTTTGATCTCTGTCATTGCAAACAAAGGATATATAACAAAGTATTGAGATGAACTTTTGTTAATGACCAAATACTTATTTTACAACATAATTTGCAAAATAAATCTTGTCAAATCAGACAATTTTCTGGATTTGTTTTCTTATTTTGACTCTCATAGTTGTGATCTACCTATGATGTCAATTACAGGCCTCTCTCATCTTTTTAAATGGGAGAACTTGCACAATTGGTGGCTGACTAAATACTTTTTTCCCCACTGTATATATATCATTTAGCACTTTTTTCCTTTTTTTCCCATTTTCTATGGCAGTAATGCAGTTTCAATGTTCAAGAGTAATCATTCCTGGTAAATTATGTCGCAACCTTTCCGGTTTTTACTTATATGCTTTCTTTAGTTAGCACTAGTGATGAGCAGGCATGCACGGAAGTGCTCGATGCTCGCCCAACCTGGTGCCCGACCTGGTGCCACCTTGCTCTTCACAGTCAGCTCCAAAATCACGGAGTGTAGGGAGAGTTGCTGCAGAGATAGGGACAGATTTGGTGTTGTTTTAGTTAGTGTGGGTATACCATCTTTCATACATAAATCCATCTAAAGCAACAGTCCTTCTGAGGACTAATCAAAGTGCATAGATATCAGTGCTAGGTAGGCAGGCAGTGTATGTGGCATACCTCATTGCATATAGCAAGAGGGTCAATTCCATTACTGTCTGCTGCTGCCTATTACAGATATTTATCGCATATACATAGCCTCAGGTATAAGGGGCCAGGAATATTTTTTTGCATCTTAATCCTGATAATTTTCTTCAAAAGCAATCCAGAGCACACCTTTTTTTGCTCCATTTGCTTGTTTGCACTGCAGCCAGCCCAGAGCCTTTCCATATTACAACCTGAAAATCCAGCTATTTTAAACAGGGATTTGGCCGTCACAGGATTCACATCTGAGTGCGCTGAAAATTCTGCCATTTCTTGGCATCTGTAAAATTTTGTTGGAGGGTCTTATACAAGTTATTGACACCAGTTTGCTGAAAACAAAATAGTTACCTACAGGCCAACTATTTTAAACAGGTGTTTGGCCATCACAGGGTTCACATCTGAGTGCCCTGAAAATTCTGCCATTTCTTGACTACTGTAGCACTTCTGCCCCGGCGGTGCGCTAGGCGGCATATAAACCCGCGGTCACTCATTCCCCTCCATGCCAGCACATCCAGCAGGGCGCGAGAGCGCTGCTTATGCCTACCCTACGGCTCACTTCAGGTAACAACGCTTTTTGACGGCGGCTCAGGCCACTACTTCCTCACCTAATACCTTTTCTATTTACTTATTTATATATACATTATTATAGGCCCCACATTGGCAAAACACTCGCGACCAATCCTTTGTCAAAAGGTACTTGCATTCTATATACCTCCTTTTGGTTATGCGGCTGCTCCATCACCTGTACTTGTAGTTATTCCACTTATATGGCTCCCTCTTAATGACACCATATGTATTACCTTAGGCCCTACGCTGAAAAGACGGCAACGATTCCTAGAAACCAGTTATATGCTGTAAGGTACCATATATTTGTGTGCTTCCTCACTATTTTACATACTGGATTTAACACTTTCATTCTCATCATCCATCACAGTGCCTGCAAATCTATTAAAGAGTCTGCTTTTCCACTCTATTTGCCTTTCTTACATACTCACCTGGAATCAAGGTAACCTATTATGCTGTTCCTGTTATTGTCCCATCTCGTTCCTGTATCACTTATTTTTACTTTTTTGTTTTGAATATGTATTGTTTTCAAGTAGATTTCCCAATGTTTACTTGGGAGCCTGCAACCGCTCTTAGGCTAATTTCACACTTGCTTTTTTTTGCAGCGCGTTTTTCCCGCAAAAAAAGCATTGAAAAAACGCATACAAAAGCATACAACTGCTGCGTTTTTTTCAAGCATTTTTATGAGCATGCATGAAAAAAACGCAGCGTTTTTATGCGTTTGTATGCGTTTTTAGTGCGTTTTTACCGTGTTTGCATTTTTTCCAAACATTATGTGGCCCCTCACACTAACCCAAACCATGACTTTACTAACCCTAACCCTAACCCTAACCCTGACCCTAACCCTAACCCTAACCCTGACCCTAACCCTAACCCTGACCCTAACCCTAACCCTGACCCTAACCCTTAACCAAACCATACTTAACCCTAACCCAAACCCTAAACCCTAACTAACCCTGACCCTGACCCTAACCCTAACCCTAACCCTGACCCTAACCCTAACCCTAACCCTAACCCTGACCCTAACCCTAACCCTAACCCTGACCCTAACCCTAACCCTGACCCTAACCCTAACCCTAACCCTGACCCTAACCCTAACCCTAACCCTAACCCTGACCCTAACCCTAACCCTAACCCTAACCCTAACCCTGACCCTAACCCTGACCCTAACCCTTAACCAAACCATACTTAACCCTAACCCAAACCCTAAACCCTAACTAACCTTGACCCTGACCCTAACCCTAACCCTAACCCTGACCCTAACCCTAACCCTGACCCTAACCCTAACCCTAACCCTGACCCTAACCCTAACCCTGACCCTAACCCTAACCCTGACCCTAACCCTTAACCAAACCATACTTAACCCTAACCCAAACCCTAAACCCTAACTAACCCTGACCCTGACCCTAACCCTAACCCTGACCCTAACCCTAACCCTAACCCTGACCCTAACCCTTAACCAAACCATACTTAACCCTAACCCAAACCCTAAACCCTAACTGACCCTGACCCTAACCCTAACCCTAACCCTGACCCTGACCCTAACCCTAACCCTAAACCCCCTTAACTAACCCTAACTCTAACCCAAACCCCTAAATTCCATGGTTAGCAAAAAAAACGCATGTGCAAAAAAACGCATACATAAGCATGCCAATGCGCACATATGCGCACCCATAGACTTATAATGGGTGTCTTGCTGTAAAAAAACGCATTGCGCGCATGCGTTTTTTTGAGGCAAGTCGGACGCCCAAAAAATGCAACAGGATGCATTTTGTGCGCCCGAGCGCATACCGCAAAAAAACGCATGCACGGAAAAACACGTACAAACGCATGTGTATGCGCACATAAGCGCATCCCATGCAAAGTATAGGAAAAAAAACGCATGCGCTATTTAGCGCTAAAATACCGCGAAAAAAAACGCAAGTGTGAAACCAGCCTTAAGTATACTGATTGCACTTTCATGTGAAACCCTTATATTTAATGGTATTCATTATGATCTATTTCAATCTGTTCAATTTGTATTGTTGCTTACATTGCTCAGTACTGTTTTTAATGTCTTACGTGTTGTTTCTTTGTTTCCATAGTAACCCCTTGATTAAGACCCAGGAGGGTTGGTTGAAACGTTGGGTTTTTCGGATACTCTGAATTCAATTTTTTCATGACATTCTTTATGGCAAATTTTGTTGAATTCTGAATAAACTTGTTATGTACTTTTGTGAAACTTTCTATTTGAGTCTGCGGTGATTTTCAATATTTGATTTTTTGGGCTCTACAGTCTGTTCCACCAGCACCTCGCTCCTTAGGCCTCTTTCACACTTCAGTTGTTTGCCATCAGTCACAATATGTCGTTTTTTGAAAAAAACGGATCCAGCGTTTTGTCATGCTGGATCCGATTTTTTCTCATAGTCTTGTATTAGTGATTGATTGTGACGGATGGCCACACGCTTCATCCGTCGTCCGACGGATCCGTCATAAAATCTCTGTCCGTCAGCTAGAGACAACGGACAGAGGAACTTTTTTGTGTACGTTGAAAAGTCGGACAGCGACGGATCCAGCGCCATCCGTCGTTGGCTATACTGAAAGCCTATGGGTGCAGGATCCGTTGCTGTCCGTCAGAAGACAGAATCCAGCGACGGATTCCGTATTTTAAAACAAAGCATGCCCGGAATAATTTTTCTTCCTTTATTTTAACCCCTGCGGATGCTTTTTCTATTCTGGAACAAAAATATATTCTCTCTCTCTCCCCAGAATCCTGTTCCTTTAAATTCCTACAGCTCCAGCTTCGATGGATCCATCAAAAAACCGGATCCAGTGCATCAGTTTTTTGCAATCTTCACAGGATCTGTTTTTTTCACACTTTGACGGATTGTGACTGATGGCAAAAAACAGAAGTGTGAAAGAGGCCTTATGACTTGAGTGCACAGCATTCTCCTGATGTGGAATCTTTGTATTCTAATATCCCACACCAAGATGGATTAAATGCCTGCAAATTCTTCATGGAAAACACAGGGACTGATGCTGATGCTGTGGTGAAACTTATAAAATTCATCCTCATCTACAATTACTTTGAATTTGACAACAAGATCTATCTACAGGAGACTGGCACAGCTATGGGAAGTAAAATGGCTCCACAGTATGCAAATCTTTTCACGGCCAAGCTTGAAAGCGACTTTTTGTCCTCATGCCCCATCAGGCCCCTGGCCTACTACCACTTCATTGATGATATTTTAATCATCTGGACGGAGTCTGAGCAACAGCTAAAGACGTTCCACGAACAGTTTAATCAATTTCATCCCGCCATCAATTTAACACTTAACTACTCCAGCACTGAGATTAACTTTTTGGACACCATCATTAAACTAAAAAACAATGAAATAGAGACATCCCTGTATCAGAAGCAAATCGACCGTACAACATACCTTAAATGGGACAGTTTCCATCCAAAACACATAAAGAACTCTATTATCTATAGCCAAGCCATCAGATACAATCGTGTATGTTCCAACCCCATGGATAGAGACAAACACCTTGGTTGCCTCAAAAAGACCTTTTTGAATCAGGGCTACCATCCAAGAACAATTGAAAACCAAATTACAAGGGCCACCAGAATGTCAAAGAATCACCTGCTACATTACAAAGTTAAAGAAGAAAATAACCGGGTGCCTCTAGTAGTCACTTACAACCCAAATCTGGAAGTGCTAAGAGGAGCTGCACGGAAATTCCAACCTTTACTACAAAAAGATGCCTGATTACAATCCATTTTTCCAGACCCCCCACTACTGTGCTTTAGGCAGCCCCCAAATCTAAGAAGCATCATTGTCAGAAGCTCCCTGTCTTCTCCTACAGCTCGAGGAACCTTTCCTTGCAACCAGAAAAAAATGTAAAACCTGTCCATCTATAATGACCACGGACAAGATAAAGATCCCCAATTCACATCAGGACTACTAGATCCCAGGTACTTTCAGCTGCATTACATCTAATGAGGTGTACTTAATTATTTGTACTAAATGTCCAAATGGGGGTGTGTATTTGGGGGAGACAGGGCAAAAGCTTAGAACAAGGATGAATGCTCATCGTCACACAATAAGAGAAAAAAGAATGGATCTATCTGTGGCAAAACATTTTTGTATGATGGACCACGACATAAGGGATATGAAATTACTGGTATTGAAACGTAACTTCACATCTCAGAGAGAGAGAAGAGTCTGTGAGTATAAATTTATGACGACCTTTGACACTCTCAATGCTGGAATGAATGTGTCGCATGGATTTATGTCTTTTTACATCAATTAAGGAATTTGCTCCTAAGACCGTGTGGGGGCATCACAACGCATTAGGAGACCCCAATCAGAGGACAATAAAACATCCGGACTCCTTATCTATGAACTGGTCCAATATTTATGTTTCTCCCTCTCCCATAATCATAATTCTGCTTCACGTCACTTGTCTCATCTATTGCATTTTTTCTGTGCTGTATTGTGCATAAATATGTGACTCTTTAGATTTTGTATTAGTCTATGCCTGATGAAGAGACCTGAGTAGTCTCGAAAGCTTGCAATGTGTTACCATCTTTTCAGTTAGCCGTTAAAAGGTATCAACCACTAAGGACTCTCAATTCTGAATATTTTTCTATCTACTGGCTAACACGGTACAAAGATATACATCTTTCCTCCATCAGCATTCTCCTCTCATTATACAAGTTATTGACATCAGTTTGCAGAAAAAAAAATAGTTACTTACAGGCCAGATATTTTAAACAGGGGTTAGGCTGTCACAGGGATCACATCTGAGTGCACCAAATATTCTGCTATTTTTAGGCTATTGTAGAATTTTGCTGGGGTGTCTTATACACGTTATTGACACCAGTTTGCAGAAAAAAAAATAGTTACCTACAGGACATCTATTTTAAACAGGAGTTTGGCCGTCACATCGATCACATCTGAGTGCGTAGAAAATTCTGCCATTTCTGGGCTAGTGTAAAATTTTTGTGGAGTGTCTTATACAAATTATTGACACCAGTTTGCTGAAAAAAATAGTTACATAGAGGCCAGCTATTTTAAACAGGGGTTTGGCCGTCACAGGGATCACATCTGAGTGCGCAGAAAATTCTGCCATTTCTGGGCTACTGTAAAATTTTCTTGGAGTGTCTTATACAAGTTATTGACACCAGTTTGCTGAAAAAAAATTGTTACCTACAGGCCAGCTATTTTAAACTCAGCCATTTGTAGTGAGCGTGCAAAATATTGTCCTCCATTTAAAATGGTCAAGGCGCATGGCAAGGAATGTGGATCTGGACATGATGGTAATGGTGCAGGCAGAGGCCAAGGCCAAGCTGAAATTGTGCCACAACAAGCACTCACATCTTCTTGCCTGACCTTCCTGTCCCAATTACAGCAGCATATCACTATTGAGCCCAGAACAGTGTCAAAAGGTTATTGTTTGGCTAGCGGATAATGCTTCCAGTCACTTTGCCACCACCACCAACACCCTGTCTTCCATATGGTCAAGTCTGAGTAGCCGTGAGTCTGGACTGCATATTCCTCACTCTGGTCCTCCTTCCTCCCACCACGCCGAGTGCCCGGAGACAACTGATCCCACAATTCCACACTCTGAAGAGCTGTTCACTTTTCCATTTATAGATTCAGGGCCCTAGCCCGATCCACTTGAAGTGGGGCAAGAGGAGATCGCATGTAGCGATGCCTAAATATTAGAGCAGCCATGATCACACAAAGGTGATGGTATGAATGTGTCTCAAGGGTGGACGATGATGAGACACAATTGCCTGAAAGTCAGGAGGAGGACCAGGGTGCGGAATTGGAAGACGAGGTGGTGGATTATATAGTAACTGACTCAATCTGGCAGGAGGACATGCCGAGCGACGACAGCAGCACACAGGGGGAAGGAGGCATAGCACCCCAATATGCAAAAAACATATCGACTAAATACCCTGTATTTGTTATACAGCACTTGCTGATTACTGTCATGTTTTTACTGCAGAGTATTTTTTCAAATTTGTTATTTTGTGTTTTCTTGTTGTGTCTCAGCCATTGGGTGGTTGTCTGCATTGTCTTACCGACTTGTTCACACTTGTGCATGTTACATATGTTTTTAATCCGTTTTTTCCATGCTCAGCATGGTTTGGGAGACCCCACCCCTCTCCTGTGTAACATGCACATAAATGAGCTGTCCTGCACCACAAGCCCATACTAAGAAGCTCCTGTCCGAATCCTGTTCATTTCAGACACTGTTCAGATGTTCAGGTTTTAAATACATTAGATAGGGACTGCTTCGTGAAGGGTTACCATGACGTGGTGAAGCAGCTTGGTATATATTCTTTGCAAAAAACATATCGACTAAATACCCTGTATTTGTTATACAGCACTTGCTGATTACTGTCAAGTTTTTACTGCAGAGTATTTTTTCAAATATGTTATTTTGTGTTTTCTTGTTGTGTCTCAGCCATTGGGTGGTGTGAGCATTGTCTTACCGACTTGTTCACACTTGTGCATGTTACATATGTTTTTAATCCATTTTTTCCATGCTCAGCATGGCTTGGGAGACCCCACCCCTCTCCTGTGTAACATGCACATAAATGAGCTGTCCTGCACCACAAGCCCATACTAAGAAGCGCCTGTCCGAATCCTGTTCATTTCAGACACTGTTCAGATGTTCAGGTTTTAAATACATTAGATAGGGACTGCTTCGTGAAGGGTTACCGTGACGTGGTGAAGCAGCTTGGTATATATTCTTTGCAAAAAACATATCGACTAAATACCCTGTATTTGTTATACAGCACTTGCTGATTACTGTCATGTTTTTACTGCAGAGTATTTTTTCAAATTTGTTATTTTGTGTTTTCTTGTTGTGTCTCAGCCATTTGGTGGTGTGAGCATTGTCTTACCGACTTGTTCACACTTGTGCTTGTTACATATGTTTTTAATCCGTTTTTTTCCATGCTCAGCATGGTTTGGGAAACCCCACCCCTCTCCTGTGTAACATGCACATAAATGAGCTGTCCTGCACCACAAGCCCATACTAAGAAGCGCCTGTCCGAATCCTGTTCATTTCAGACACTGTTCAGATGTTCAGGTTTTAAATACATTAGATAGGGACTGCTTCGTGAAGGGTTACCGTGACGTGGTGAAGCAGCTTGGTATATATTCTTTGCAAAAAACATATCGACTAAATACCCTGTATCTGTTATACAGCACTTGCTGATTACTGTCATGTTTTTACTGCAGAGTATTTTTTCAAATTTGTTATTTTGTGTTTTCTTGTTGTGTCTCAGCCATTGGGTGGTGTGAGCATTGTCTTACCGACTTGTTCACACTTGTGCCTGTTACATATGTTTTTAATCCGTTTTTTTCCATGCTCAGCATGGTTTGGGAGACCCCACCCCTCTCCTGTGTAACATGCACATAAATGAGCTGTCCTGCACCACAAGCCCATGCTAAGAAGCGCCTGTCCGAATCCTGTTCATTTCAGACACTGTTCAGATGTTCAGGTTTTAAATACATTAGATAGGGACTGCTTCGGGAAGGGTTACCGTGACGTGGTGAAGCAGCTTGGTATATATTCTTTGCAAAAAACATATCGACTAAATACCCTGTATTTGTTATACAGCACTTGCTGATTACTGTCATGTTTTTACTGCAGAGTATTTTTTCAAATTTGTTATTTTGTGTTTTCTTGTTGTGTCATAGCACCCCAACAGGCAGGAAAAGCAGTGTGGTGGCCACAGACAGAAGATGGGCAACCGTTCCCCGTAACACCAACACAACAGAAGTTGCCAGTACAACTGTTAGGTCTTCCCGAGTCTGGTTGTTTTTTAAAGACTCTCCCGATAACCCCTAAAGGGCCATTTGAACCAACTGCCATGCCAGCATCAGCAGGGGTAGCAAAACTACCAGCTTGACCACTACCAGCATGATCACGCACATGGCAGCAAAACACCCAACTTTGTCAGCTGAATCCCAGAGTCCAGGAACAGTGTCTGCGGGTGACACCACTTCTTCTTCTGATGTTGTGTATGCAAGCCAATGCCCTGTCCATGGTGCATGCGAAGATGCCTTCTGCCCGCCCTGCACTTGTCGTTGCACACACTCATGCAGCACCATCATGAAGCACATCCATGTCCTTGACCCAGCGCAGAGTTCAGTTGTCCATACCACAGTCCTTGGAACGCAAGCGCAAATACGCAGCCTACACCCCACAGGTCACGCTACTAAATTCACACATTTCTCGACTGCTTGCACTCAAAATGTTGCCTTCTAGGCTCGTGGAGATGGAAACTTTCCACAACCTGATGGCAGCGGCCATCAATATTTCTGACGGTGTGCCGTACCCGCATTACACAAGCCCATGTCCCACAATATTAGCTGTGCCCTCAACAGTGAAGTTACTGGGAAAGTCCTCCAAACCATGGACAAGTGCTTGTGAGCAGGGCAGGTACATCTCACTGACGGCACACTGGGTTAACATAGTGGAAGCCAGGACCCAGTAGGACCTTGGGATGAAACAAGTCCTCCCGATGCCGAGGATTGCAGGCCCAAGGTCAATCAGGTTTGCCACCACAGTCTACAGCTCCTGTATCTCAACTTCCTCCTCCTCTTCAGCCTCCATCTTTGAAATGACCACATCAGTCTCAAGTTGGAAGCAATGCAGCACTGCCTCAGCCAAGTGGCAACAGGCAGTGCTGAAGCTAATATGCTTAAATGACAAACCGCGCAATGCAGAATAGTTGTGGACAGCTCTGCTAACACAGCTAATCCTACAGCCAGGCATGGTCGTATGTGACAATGACTGGCACCTGGTGGCGGCTCTGAGGCAAGGCGAGCTCAAACACGTACCATGCCTGGCCAATGTAACATAGGAACATAGTAATTAAGGTTGAAGGGAGACTTTAAGTCCATCTAGTTCAACCCATATCTTATCCTAACTTGCCCTAACATGTTGATCCAGAGGAAGGCAAAAAAAACCCATGTGGCAAACAGTAAGCTTCACATTGGGGAAAAAAATTCCTTCCTGACTCCACATACGGCAATCAGACTAGCTCCCTGGATCAACACAACACTAAGGAAGCTAGTGTATATACCCTGTAATATTATACTTTTCAAGAAAGGCATCCAGTCCCCTCTTAAATTTTAGTAGGGAATCACTCATTACAACATCATATGGCAGAGAGTTCCATAGTCTCACTGCTCTTACAGTAAAGAATCCGCGTCTGTGAGTATGCTTAAACCTTCTTTCCTCCAGACGTAGATGATGCCCCCTTGTCCCCGTCACAGGTCTAAGAGTAAAAAGATCATTAGAAAGGTCTTTGTATTGTCCCCGCATATATTTATACATTGTAATAAGATCACCCCTAAGCCTTCGATTCTCCAAACTAAATAACCCCAAGTGTAATAACCTGTCTTGGTATTGCAGACCCCCCAGTTCCCTAATAACCTTGGTCGCTCTTCTCTGCACCCGCTCCAGTTCAGCTATGTCTTTCTTATACACCGGAGACCAGAACTGTACACAGTATTCTAAGTGTGGTCGCACTAGTGACTTATATAGAGGTAAAATTATGTTCTCCTCCTGAGCATCTATGCCTCTTTTAATGCATCCCATTATTTTATTTGCCTTTGCAGCAGCTGCCTGACACTGGCCACTAAATGTGAGTTTGTCGTCCACCCATACACCCAGGTCTTTTTCAGTGACTGTTTTGCCCAGTGTTTTACAATTAAGCACATAATTATGCATCTTGTTCGTTCTACCCAAGTGCATGACCTTACATTTATCCCCATTAAAGCTCATTTGCCATTTATCAGCCCAAGCTTCTAGTTTACATAAATCCTCCTGTAATATAAAATTGTCCTCCTCTGTATTGATTACCCTGCAGAGTTTAGTGTCATCTGCAAATATTGAAATTCTACTCTCTATGCCCCCTACAAGGTCATTAATAAATATGTTAAAAAGAAGCGGGCCCAAAACTGACCCCTGTGGTACCCCACTGCTAACCGTGACCCAGTCCGAGTGTGCTCCATTAATAACCACCCTTTGTTTCCTACCCTGAGGCAGCTCTTAACCCACCTACACATATTTTCCCCTATCCCCATTGTTCTCATTTTATGTATCAACCTTTTGTGTGGCACCATATCAAAAGCTTTTGAAAAGTCCATGTACACCACGTCCACTGCATTCCTTTGGTCCAGTCCGGAACTTACCTCTTCATAAAACCTTATCAGATTAGTCTGACAGGAACAGTCCCTTGTAAACCCATGTTGATATTGGGTCATAAGTTTATTCTTCTCCAGATACTCCAGTATAGTATCTCTTAGAAAACCCTCCAGGATTTTACCCACAGTTGAAGTTAAACTCACTGGCCTATAATTTCCAAGTTCAGTTTTTGTCCCCTTTTTGAATATTGGCACCACATTTGCTATACGCCAGTCCTGTGGTACAGACCCTGTGCATAGCCTCGTGGTTCAGCTGTTTCTTAAAACCTTCCCAGAGCTGCCAGACCTGTTTGTCAAAGTACGCCATCTGTGTCCCACTTTAGAAAGTCAGCTACAGCTTCTGCTGTGCTTCAGCAGTGTTTGCAGCTTCTGGCTCACTGACTTGTTTATGATGTCCCCACATGTTGGAATTCTGCACTGCAGATGTTGTGAAGGATTTGTGAACAGAAGAGGGCAGTTGTTGAATACCAGTATTCAGTTCAGACTCCACACATAAGACCTGAGGGTGTCAGACATATGTACCATACTCCTAAACTTTGAGGACTCCACCAAGATGGTGAGCGGCGATGGCACCCTAATTAGCGTCACCATCCCGATTCTCTGTCTTCTGAAACGCCTTCTGCTCACAAACAAAGGGGTTGCATTGCAGGCGGAGCATGATGAGATGGAGCAAGGAAGCATATAGGCTGACTACAAATGTTGCTTTCAGGTGGCACTCATTTACATCTGTTCATAGTGTTATTGGGGTGCAACCACATTTGGAGAAAGCCTTGCATTCATTTCATGGGCAAAAATTAAGGAAGTACCAACCGGAAGTGCTGTGGCCGAGTGCGTCCGAAGTCACAGTCGGCCACGCAACAATCCAGCAACCAATCAAACGTCACAGCAGGCCCATGTGCTGTGCAGCGTGTGACACATCTGCAGCCATGATTGAAAGGGGAATCAGAATTAAATGATTATACAAGAAAAGGGCCTGTGAAATGAATAATAGAAATGAGTGAATATAAAGTGCATGGAAAAGGCTTTGCCTGCCGTTGGGCAAAGCATACTGGGCACGCGCAAGATATCATTTCAAAGCGTAAGTGAGACCCCCTGAGACGAAGCTAACGCGAAACGTGCATCGGGGATCAGGATACTGCAAAGTCGTATGTTTCTTCTCTGTTTACCCTTTGTGGCTGTTTACTTATGCATTAAAAGTGGGAGCGGTACTTTGTATATGTCCTATGGACAATTTATAAGGGCACTGATGCCAATTAACATTATGCTGACCACTCCATGTGTTTAAATTAACAGCTACATGTGGGCACTACCTGCTAATTGTAGCAGGAGCACTACCATTCATAGATCTTTCTTTGATTTGTTTATGACTTAGAATTGTGCTGGATATATGAATGCCTTTAAGCAATCAGCCCCATAGCTCATCCTTTGTATTGCTATGATTTAATAGCCTAGTGCTGGCATTAATATAATAGGATACAGGTGTCCTCCTTTTTCTAACAGGTTTTGAACCTTTGCATACATACCTTTATTATTGAATATGTACACCTGTAACCTATAGGAACAATGGGCTCACTAGAATAGGGTTTTAACTGATGCTTTATATATATTTTTGTACATGATCTTTGCTTATCCTGCACACAGTAGTGCTATATTTATGGTAGTGTAATTTTGCTAAACTTCACCATTGAGCATGCTACTGTTTGGATATTACAGTTGAATAACATATGTACTTTGTAGTATCATATTGGATATGTATCTCATTTTAACTATTGTCCAAGTCTTTTGATATTGTACTTGCATAAAAGCTATGCAATTTTATGGCTATATGCTTCCTGAATCCTATGTGCTAAGTACCTTCCTTTTTTTCATAGCAATTTTTGCAGATGAATATTTCATACTAAATGGTGGCCTGATTCCAACACATCGGGTATTCTAGAATATGTATGTAGTTTATTTATGAAATTTTAATAATAATGCAATAATGCACCCCCCAATCCTGATATGCATGGTCCTCTCACCCCCCAATCCTGGTATGCATGATCCCCTCACCTCCCTTTCATGGTAAGCATGGTACCCTCACCCCCCAATCCTGGTAAGCATGGTCCCCTCACCCTCAGGTCCTCTCACCCTCCAATCCTGGTGTGCATGGTCCTCTCATCCCTCTTTCCTGGTAAGCATGGTCACCTCACCCCCCTTTCCTGGTATGCATGGTCCCCCTCACCCCCCTTTCCTGGTATGCATGGTCCCATCACCCCCCTTTCCTGGTGTGCATGGTCCCCCTCACCCCCCTTTCCTGGTATGCATGGTCCAATCACCCCCTTTCCTGGTATGCATGGTCCCCTCACCTCCCTTTCCTGGTATGCATGGTCCCGTCACCCCTCTTTCCTGTATGCATGGTCTCGTCACCCCCCCTTTCCTGGTATGCATGGTCCCCTCATCTCCCTTTGTTTGTATGCATGGTCCTGTCACCCCCCCTTTCCTGCTATGCATGGTCCCCTCACCCACCCTTTCCTGGTATTCATGGTCCCCCTCACCCCCCTTTCCTGGTATGCATGGTCCCCCTCACCCCCTTTCCTGGTATGCATGGTTCCCCTCACCCCCTTTCCTGGTATGCATGGTCCCCTCACCCCCCTGTCCTGGTATGCATGGTCCCCTCACCCCCCTATCCTGGTATACATGGTCACCCTCACCCCCCTATCCTGGTATGCATGGTCACCCTCACCCCCCATTCCTAGTATGCATGGTCACCCTCACCCGCCTTTCCTGGTATGCATGGTCACCGTCACCCCCCTTTGCTGGTATGCATGGTCCCCTCCCCCATTGCTGGCATGCATGGTCCCCCTCCCCCCATTGTTGGTATGCATAGTCCCCCTCCCAACCCCATTGCTGGTATGCATGGTTCCCCTCACCCCCATTGCTGGTTTGCACGGTCCCCTCACCCCCCTATCCTGGTATGCATGGTCCCCTCACCCCCCTATCCTGGTATGCATGGTCCCCTCACCCCCCTATCCTGGTAGGCATGGTCCCCTCACCCCCCTATCCTGGTAGGCATGGTCCCCTCACCCCCCTATCCTGGTATGCATGGTCCCCCTCACCCCCCTCTCCTGGTATGCGTGGTCCCGTCACCCCCCCTTTCCTGGTATGCATGGTCCCCTCACCTCCCTTTCCTGGTATGCATGGTCACCCTCACCCCCCCTTTGCTGGTATGCATGGTCCCCCTCCACTCATTGCTGGTATGCATGGTTCCCCTCACCCCCATTGCTGGTATGCATGGTTCCCCTCACCCCCATTGCTGGTATGCATGGTCCCCTCACCCCCCTATCCTGGTATGAATGGTCCCCTCACCCCCCCTATCCTGGTATGCATGGTCCCCTCACCTCCCTATCCTGGTAGGCATGGTCCCCTCACCCCCCTATCCTGGTATGCATGGTCCCCCTCACCCCCTTCTCCTGTTAAGCATGGTCCCGTCACCCCCCTTTCCTGGTATGTATGGTCTCTGTTAAAATAAAAAAATAGTTATATACTCACCTTCCGACGGCCCTCGATCTCCACTCGATGCGCCCGACCTCGCGGTCCCAGTAATGCTTTGCGCAAAATACCGCTGATGACGTCGCGCTCTCACGAGAGTGACGTCATTTCCGGTCTAAGGCGCAAGGCATTACTGGGACCACGAGGCTGGGCGCGTGGAGTGGAGATCGCGGGCCGTCAGAAGGTGAGTATAACCTTTTTTTATTTTAATTCTATTTTTTACAGATACGCTGCGCTCGATTGAGCGCTGTGCCCAACTGCGCCTGCCGTTGATTGGTCGCGGCCTGGCTGCCGTGATCCATCAGCGGCAGCCGCGGCATTTCGGTTACAGACAGACAGACATGATAAGACGATTATATATATATAGATGTATATATCTAGATATAATATAGCTCTTTTTTCCATTTTTCCCTATTTTGTATGGCAGTAATACAATTTCAACATTTTAGAGTAATCATTCTTGGTAAATTATGAAGCAACCTCACTGTTTTTTACTTTGATGAGATGCAACACTCCATGTTTTCACAACTTTAGTGAGTGAACCAAAAATTCAAAAATTCCTATTAGCTAGAATCTGAAAACATAGAGAAATTTGAAATTAATTGAGTTTATTTAGAATACTGTATAAAGTATTTGCTCATCCTTAGTGCAAAGATTTTCTGGTCAATGTCAGAATATTCTGCAGATGTCATTCAGAGTAAATTATGAGGTTTGGTGGTCAAATATGAGGTATACCTTGTCACGGTTGGATGGCCTTTACACTTTTTTGATAAAACTCTTTTTGACAAAGTATAGCAAAATTGTAGCAATAAAACAGTGTATAGCAATATTGGAGTTCAAGTATTCAATGATCATAGTGCAATTCTGTAATGTAGGAAACTGTAAATGGTTTTGTAAATTAATAGCCGCTGCTGTAAAAAAACAGATTGCACACAGATGGATGAAACAATCATGTGAACCTACCTTTCCAAGTAGGAAACAGGAAAACAAATAAGAATATGAGTCACAAAAGGTTATTTTGGAATCTTAGCAAATAGCAGATAGCAAGGACAGGCAGTGCGAGTCTGGGAAGTTCATTTGGATTGGCCAGAATTAAAAAAAATGTGCCGAATAGATATGGGTTAATTTATTCTAGTGGAATTGAATTCTATTAGTATTTGACAAAAAAATCACATTCTGGAAAACACTGATTAATTGTAATTTGCTCTTTGAGAATTCAGCAAAATGGCAACCACCCGTAGCCACCATCTTACTAAAGAGTAGAGGGATGGCAAGAGGCTAAAAAGGAGAAAAAACAGCACCCACACCACTGCACATGTGCCGTAGTCCTATTTGCGACCGGATGTCCAAGATTAGAGTGAACACCGGGCTGGAGATGCGACAAGACAGAGGAGCGAAGGGCCAGACATTGGGTACAGAGCAGCAGAGGCATCCGGAAAGGTGAGCGATGAAGTATGTTTTTTCTCTTTTTAACCTTTTGCTAGCCCTCTACTGTTAGCCAATCATCAGATAAACTGTATAGTCCTAATTAATTATAAAATGTATATCAAAGCAGAATATATAATAGCACCCATTAGCAAGATATTATCAAGTACAGCAATAGTAAGTATTATAAGCCTATTCACAAAAATGTATAGCTAAAATGATAGATAAAGTGTAAATCTCTAATGAAAACATGTACGCACAAAAAATATATATAAAAAGGCAAAGTGAGCAAACACTAAAGGCGACACATAACAGCAGGATTGAATGAGGTAGATGTAAGTATATCAACAACACTAGAACAATAACTAATAAATATTAGCTAATAGGCGATATACTGTATATATCAGGTATTGCTGCCATAATTAAACAAGTAAAGGGGTAACTTTAGAAGAGTAAATTCATGTACCGTATATACCTGAAGTCATTTTCTCCTGCTTGAATGGTGCCAGGTCCCAAGATGTGTTTTAGGATATAGCCTTCGTCAGGCCCCTGGATAATATTTATTAGTTATTTTTCTGGTATTGTTACTATACTTACATCTACCTCATTCCCTCCTGCTGTTGTGTTATGCCTTTTTATCAGGGCTTTTTTTGTAAAAACATATTTGCCGGTACGCCTTTCTGATTAATTTCTCATTATTCAGTACTGTAGTCTGTACGCTAATTTCAATCAAAAACTAGGTAATTCAGATTGCAAAAGAAAAATAAAAAATGTCTAATACTGTATAAATGTTTTTGTCACTTGCAAAATATGGTTTTCGTATTCATTAACCGATTTACCTAGGCTGTATTCTAGAAGAAACGCCAATTTTCAACCAAATTTTCATCAGCCACGACGTCTCGAGTTCGTTCTTTACTGTTTCTGTCAATGGCTGAAATAGTGCGTTATTTTATCCATCTAAGACAAGTTTCATGAAACAAAACTCAATGAACTCATACAAAACTTCATAAAACACTAATATAAACGACGATTTAAACGAATCAAACCAAAACAGACCGGCCCCCCATCAGTGGTATACAGCCCCCCATCAGTGTTATCTAGCCACCCATCACAGGTTACAGCCCCTCATGCTGCCGCACATCTTAAAATAATGAACCATTCATTCTTACCTTCCGCCACCGCTGCCAGTCCCTGCTTCTTCCTGCTTTCGCCGGCATCATGTGACATGCACAGCAGCGATGACGTCATTGCTGCTGCGCCGGTCATAACCGGGTACAAGCAGGAAGAAGCAGGGACTGGAGGACGGCAGTGGTGACAGAGTGACGGAGGGTAAGAATGAATGCTTTATTATTTTAAGGTGTGCGGCAGCACCTTCAGATTTTCCAGTACGCCGTACTGTCGCGTACCGGCGCAAAAAAAGCCCTGCTTTTTATACATATTTTGTGTGTGTGCAGGTTTTCAATAATGATTTACTCTTCTTTACCTATCGTTTTGTTTATACATACTTTTAAATATTGAAGAAAAGCAAAAAAACTGAACTGAAGTAGACATGAATGACATGCATGATGTAAAAGCATGTTCACACTGGTCATAAAAGCAAGCAAAACCAAAAGAAAAAACAATGTGTGTGTATACCCTAATGAAAACAAATAAGTCAAAAGCAAGTGCATTAACCCCTTCGCGACAGAGCCAGTTTGCAGCTTAATGACCAGGCCAATTTTTACAATTCTGACCACTGTCCCTTTATGAGGTTATAACTCTGGAACGCTTTAATGGATCCTGCTGATTCTGAGAATGTTTTTTCGTGACATATTGTACTTCATGTTAGTGGTAAAATTTCTTCGATAAGTCTTGTGTTTATTTATGAAAAAAACAGAAATATGGCAAAAATTTTTAAAATTTTGCAATTTTAAAACTTTAAATTTTTATGCCCTTAAATCAGAGAGATGTGTCACATAAATTTCTTAATAAATAACATTTCCCACATGTCTACTTTACATCAGCACAATTTTGGAAGCAAAATTTTTTTTTGTTAGGAAGTTATAAGGGTTAAAAGTTGACCAGCGATTTCTCATTTTTACAACAAAATTTACAAAGCCATTTTTTTTAGGGACCACATCATATTTAAAGTCATTTTGAGGGGTGTACATGACAGAAAATACCCAAAAGTGGCACCATTCTAAAAACTAGACCCCTCAAGGTGCTCAAAACCACATTCAAGAAGTTTATTAACCCTTTAATTGCTTCACAGGAACGAAAGCAATGTGGATGGAAAAAATAAACATTTAACTTTTTTTTGGAAAAAAATTACTTCAGAACCAATTTTTTTTATTTTCACAAGTGTTAAAAGAGAAAATCAACCACAAAATTTGTTGTACAATTTCTCCTGAATACGCCGATACCCCATATGTGGGGGTAAACCCCTTTTTCAGCACACGGCAGAGCTCGCAAGGGATGGAGCACCGTTTGACTTTTTCAACGCAGAATTGGCTGGAATTAAGATCGGATGCCATGTTGCGTTCGGAGAGCCCTTAATGTGCCTAAAGAGTGGAAAACTCCAACAAGTGACCCCATTTTGGAAACTAGACCCATTAAGGAACTTATCTAGATGTGTGGTGAGCACTTTGAACCTTCAAGTGCTTCACAGAAGTTTATAACGTAGAGCCGTGAAAATAAGAAATCCATTTTTTTTTCCACAAAAATGATCTTTTCACCCCCAAATTTTTATTTTTACAAGGGTAACAGGAGAAATCATACCCCCACAGTTATTATGCGATTTGTCCTGAGTACGCTGATACCCCATATGTGGGGAGGAACCACTGTTTGGGTGCATGGGATTGCTCGGAAGGGAAGGAGTGCCATTTTGGAATGCAGACTTTGATGGAATGGTCTGCGGGCATCATGTTGCGTTTGCAGAGCCCCTGATGGGCCTAAACAGTGGAAACCCCCAACAAGTGACTCCATTTTGGAAACTAGACCCATGAAGGAACTTATCTAGATGTGTGGTGAGCACTTTGAACCTTCAAGTGCTTCACAGAAGTTTATAACGTAGAGCCGTGAAAATAAGAAATCCATTTTTTTTTCCACAAAAATGATCTTTTCACCCCCAAATTTTTATTTTTATAAGGGTAACAGGAGAAATCATACCCCCACAGTTATTATGTGATTTGTCCTGAGTACACTGATACCCCATATGTGGGGGGAACCACTGTTTGGGCGCATGGGAGAGCTCGGAAGGGAAGGAGTGCCATTTTGGAATGCAGACTTTGATGGAATGGTCTGCGGGCATCATGTTGCATTTGCAGAGCCCCTGATGGGCCTAAACAGTGGAAACCCCCCACAAGTGACCCCATTTTGGAAATTAGACCCCCTAAGGAACTTACTGCCCTTGAGAAAGCGTGCTTGTAGTCACGCGAAACGCGCGTCGGGCGTTTGTCCTACCTGGTCCTGGGCTCACTCAGCCTCCATGCATATCTGGTAAGATATCTCCTTAAACTGGCCACTTTAAATTTACCTATGCACACTAGGTGGTCACAATGGACTGATAATGTGGCGCAGTGACCCCCAATTCGGGGGATGGGGAACTAGCAGATATTTGTTATCTATATAGATGTGGTTACTCTCTATATATATTGTTATATCACTTGATATCCTGTGGCTGGGTGTTTTTCCCGGGTTATTCTGTTCTTTCATCTTGTGGTGTCATTTTAATCTTTGTATTTTTGTATTGAATGATATACATGTTAACCAATAAAGACGTATTTTTATTATATTCACCTAGTTACTCAATCTTTCTCTTTGCATGCACCCCTAAGGAACTTATCTAGATGTGTGGTGAGCACTTTGAACCCCCAAGCGCGTCACAGAAGTTTATAAACGCAGAGCCGTGAAAATAAAAAGTCTTTTTTATTTCCACAAAAGTGATTTTTTAGACCCCAATTTTTAGACCCCCAAAGTTGGTAAATAGTGGAAACCCCTCAATTCTTGCTCCAACCCTAACCCCAACACACCCCTAACCCTAATCCCAACTCTAATCCCTAATCCTAACCCTAATCCTAGTTCGCCCTAACCCTAGCCCAACCCTAGCCCAACCCTAGCCCTAACCCTAGCCCAACCCTAACCCTTAACCCTAGCCCAACCCTAACCCTAGCCCAACCCTAACCCTTAACCCTAGCCCAACCCTAACCCTAGCCCTAACCCTAGCCTAACCCTAACCCTAGCCTAACCCTAACCCTAACCCTAGCCTAACCCTAACCCTAGCCTAACCCTAACCCTAGCCTAACCCTAACCCTAGCCTAACCCTAGCCTAGCCCTAACCCTAACCCTAGCCTAACCCTAACCCTAGCCTAACCCTAACCCTAGCCTAACCCTAACCCTAACCTAACCCTAACCCTAGCCTAACCCTAACCCTAGCCTAGCCCTAACCCTAACCCTAGCCTAACCCTAACCCTAGCCTAACCCTAACCCTTATGGAAAACTGAAAAAAAAAATATTTTTTTTATTTCATTATGTGTGCCTATATAAGGGGGTGATAAACGGGGGGGTTATGTACTATTTTTATTATTTTGATCACTATGATCGTTTATCATAGTGATCAAAATAATGAATGGAATCTGCCAGCCGGAGCCAGCAGATTCCCGGCGGGCGCACTGCGCATGCGCCCGCCATTTTCAAGATGGCGGCGCCCATCGGATGACGCTGGCGGGCGCGGGACCACCGGGAGGGGACGGAGGACAAGGGAGAGGTACCGGGAGGGGACCGGGGGGATCGGGGACCCTATTTCTCTATCCTCTGATGTGCGATCACATCAGAGGAAAGAGAAATTAAATGTAAAATCGCTGCTTTTTTTTTTGCGGTCGCCGTTATAGGGTTAATAACGGCGATCGCAAAAGCGGGGGTCGGTAAAAACCGACCGATTCATGTTCTCTGGGGTCTCGGCTACCCCTGGCAGCCGAGACCCCGGAGAAAATCCGACACTGGGGGGCGCTATTCACTTAAATCACAGCGCCGTGAATTAACGGCGCTGTGGTTTAAGTACCCTTAATTACCGCCGTTAAAAGGCGTATCGGCGGTCGTTAAGGGGTTAAATAACATAGGGTACTTGGTAAACACTGTTTTGATCAAAAAAGTATAAAGCTGTCCCACCACGGCAAGGTGTGCCCATTTGAGACAGTAACTACACTAACGAGTCTCTGGGTCCCAAATGGACACCAAGCTTAAAGGGGGCTTTACACATAGCGATATCGCTAGCAATATCACTAAAGCGTCACCGATTTTCGCTAGCGATATCGCTATGTGTGATACTTACCTCCGACCGGCTCCCCCGCTGTCTGTCGCTGATCGCGCGAGATCGGCCGGGTCCATTTCTCGTCGGGCGCTTCCTGCTGGCGCCGATGAGCGACGCGTGGACGCGGGCGGGAGGACGTCAGGATCGCCGCGTCTGACAGGTAAGTAACGACCGCTGCTGCGTCGCTACGTCGCTGTGAGATCTGCCTGTGTGGCAGCTCACTAGCGACCATTTAGCGATGCACCAGTGATCCTGACTGGGTCGTATCGTGGTCGGGATCGCTGGTGCATCGCTAAATGCAAAGGGCCCTTTAGAGGGACTATAAGTAAACTACACAGCTCAGTAGAAAGGAGGCCACACCCTATTTGTACTGAATTCAAAAATACTGAAGAAAAACAAAAAAACTGAACTGAAGTAGACATGAATGACATGCATGATGTAAAAGCATGTTCACACTGGCCATAAAAGCAAGCAAAACCAAAAGAAAAAACAATGTGTGTGCACTTGCTTTTTACTTATTTATTTTCATTAGGGTATACACACACATTGTTTTTTCTTTTGGTTTTGCATACTTTTAAATATGTTTAGCAAGATGGCGACTGCTTACCTCTCCAGCCATCCCTGCTGCCCACTGTTTGGTCCTTCACCACATTGACTCTCCTGCCCAGTGTATATTCTAGGTGGGGGCTTCTGTCCATGAGCGGGTCCTGTAGATCACTGCGCATTCACTCTAGTCCTTGATTTGCAGCCATGCAGAGATGACGTTGCGGAGTATCCGATCCAAGGGCAGAGGGGCAATCTTCCTTCTGCTCCCTTTTGTCCGCTTGCTAAATACTATGATCAAGTTCGATCTCATGAACTTGATTGTAGTATGAGAGCCGGGTGTCCGTATCAGCTGACACCTGGCGGTGACCACTGGGGCACAGTCATACATGTACTGCATCGGTCAGGAAGTCCTTCCTGATCATGACGTTCATGTACTGCAAAGGTCAGGAAATGGTTAATAAAGGATTTTTACATTCATAAAAACTTGAGAGAATCTCTATTCCTCATCTGAGTCAATGGCTACATTTTGACTTTCATATTTATACATTTGGCCAGGCAAGTTATTTGTGTGCACATTGCCTAATTAGTGTGTTTATAGAATAGGTGTGATGCTGAGCTGGAATATGCACTGATATGCAATCAGGGTGCCAGCATATGAAAGTGCTACCACTTAGTTAAACAAGATGTTAAATTTGGAATTGCACCACTAGTAGTCATGAGGAACTGTGACCAAAGTACAGAAAACAGTAGATGTTATGCGAGGCTTAGGTCGAAGGAGGCTGACAAAACCCGGGCCCCTGCGGAGTCCCTCAAACTAGGGAAAACCCTGTCTGACCCTCAACCCAGGGTTTTTGCTAAAGGTGCAAATGCCTGAGCCTCCAGCCTCTCCTTATCTCCTGCTCAGCCCTAAGCTGAACCCTCCACCCTCCACCCAGTGAGTTGTCAAACCACCAAAACCCACACAGTAATGACAGACAGGGAGAACTCAAACCACACCGCGCCGCAAACACACAGGACAATACTATAATGTGAACAGGGCAAAACAAAGCACAAATATAGGAAGGCGAAAAGGTAACAACGGATCATACGACACAAGATATGAATTTCTCTCTCCAACACCTCCACTCCAGACCGGAACCACTTGGCACAAAACACAAGCTATAATCGGCGACGCCCACAGGCCAGCAAGACTATTTAAAGACCGTGGGCGTGACCAAACATCCCACCTGATTTCCAGCTAGATTAACCCCAGATAACCTGAGTAAAATCAAGCCGGCGCCACTGAGGCTATAGTGGACGGAGATGGAACTACCGCTGCCTGCCGGACGCTGTGGTGTGAACAGCGTCCGACATGACAGTACCCCGTCTTCTACGAGGGACCCCAGGGCCCTCAAGACTCATAGGACCCGGCTTGTCCGGATGATGGCGGTGAAAGGAACTGACCAGCCGATCCGCATGTATGTCCGAGGCTGGTACCCAAGACCTCTCCTCCGGACCATACCCCCGCCAGTGCACCAAATACTGAAGAGTACGGCGCAGTACTCGAGAGTCCACCACCTTGGAGACTTCAAACTCTAAATCGCCATCCACCATGACTGGAGGTGGCATCGGCGTCGTGTCCACAGAGCCTACCACCTTTTTCAATAAAGACCTGTGAAACACGTTGTGTATCTTGTATACCGCAGGAAGCTCCAACCGATAAGCAACCGGGTTTATGATGGCAGCAATCTTAAAAGGGCCAATAAATCTTGGACCCAATTTCAATGATGGAATTTTGAGTTTTATGTTTTTAGTAGCTAACCACACCCAATCACCCACACACAGGTCTGGACCTGGCACGCGTCTAGAGTCAGCCACAAGTTTGTATCTTGCACTCATGCTCAGCAATCGCTGTTTCACACTCCTCCAGACCGATGATAGTTGAACTCCTAACCTGTCCTCCTCTGGGACGCCCCCAGAGCCCCCCTGACGCAAGGTACAAAATTGAGGATGGTGCCTATAAACACAAAAGAACGGAGACTCTCCCGATGTTTCTTGGCGGTGATTATTTAATGCGAACTCGGCCAAGGGAAGGAACGTCGACCACTCCCTCTTGGTTGTCAGACACAAAACATCGCAAATACTGCTCCAGATTTTGGTTCATGCGCTCAGTTTGACCATTTGACTGCGGATGAAACGCCGACGAATGAGACAACTTGATCCCCAATCGTGAGCAAAAAGCTTTCCAAAACTTCGCCACAAACTGGGTACCCCTATCAGACACTATGTCCGATGGAACTCCGTGCAGTCTGACCACCTCCTGCACAAAGACCTGAGCCAACGTCTTCGCGTTGGGCAAGGAAGGCAACGACACAAAATGCGCCATCTTCGAAAATCGATCAACCACCACCAGGATGACCGTGTTCCCGGCCGAGGCAGGCAAGTCTGTGATAAAGTCCATGGAGATTTCTGTCCATGGCCTACTAGGTATCCCCAGAGGCTGTAGAGTGCCAGCAGGATGGGTTCTGGGCGACTTGGCCCTGGCACACGTGATGCAAGCTGTCACGTAGGAAACCACATCCTGCCGGATTTTTGGCCACCAGAAGCGGCGCGATACCAGTTCCAAGGTGCCCCTAACCCCTGGATGACCGGCCAGGACCGAGTCGTGGTGTTCCCCCAACACTTTAAGACGAAGATGAAGGGGTACGAATGACTTATTAGCGGGAAGTCCTGGTGGTACCTCCTCCTGGGCCTCGGCAATCTCCGCCTCTACCTCAGTCGTGAGAGCCGAAACCACTACACCTTCCTGGAGGATGGGTACCGGCTCTTCCCGAGGTTCTCCCCCCAGAAAACACCTGGACAAGGCATCCGCCTTGGTGTTTTTCGCCCCAGGATGGTAAGTCACCAGAAAGTTAAAACGTGTAAAAAACAATGCCCAGCGAGCCTGCCTGGGAGACAGACGCTTGGCCGACCCCAGATAGAGCAGGTTTTTATGGTCGGTGATGACTGTGACCTGGTGGGCCGCCCCCTCCAAGAAGTGTCGCCATTCCTCAAAAGCCAATTTGATGGCCAACAACTCCCTGTTACCGATGTCGTAATTCCTTTCGGCCGGCGACAGCTTCTTGGAGAAGTAGGCGCATGGACGCAAATTGCTCAAGGACGAGCCCTGTGACAGTACTGCCCCCACTCCCACCTCAGACGCATCGACCTCCACCGTAAAAGGTTTAGATACGTCCGGTTGCACCAGAATGGGGGCTGAAGCAAAACGGTTCTTCAGAAGCTCAAATGCACGCACCGCATCCTCAGACCAGATAGCGAGATTGGTACCTTTTTTCGTCATGTCCGTGAGCGGTTTGGCTATAGCAGAGAAATTCTTAATAAACTTCCTATAATAGTTGGCAAACCCAAGGAACCGCTGGAGCGCTTTTAGATTACCAGGCCGTTCCCATCGCAGCACCGCTTGCACCTTCGCGGCATCCATTTTAAACCCTGCGGCGGACACAATATATCCCAAAAAAGGCAACTCTTGAACAAAAAACACGCATTTTTCAAGCTTAGCATAGAGCTTATTCTGACGGAGCAGCTGTAACACCTGCCTGACATGCTCTAAATGAGTGTCCTGGTCGCTAGAATAAATAAGGATATCATCCAGGTACACAATCACAAATTTCCCCAGCACATGAGCAAATACATCATTTATGAAATGTTGGAACACAGCAGGCGCGGTTGTCAACCCAAATGGCATAACTAGGCTTTCAAAATGACCCTCAGGGGTATTAAATGCCGTCTTCCACTCATCCCCCTGACGGACCCTTATGAGGTTATATGCCCCCCTGAGGTCAAGTTTGGAAAACCACTTCGCACCAGCCACCTGATTGAACAAATCAGGGATAAGAGGCATCGGGTAGGGATCACGGACCGTAATCTGGTTTAACTCCCGGAAATCCAGACACGGGCGTAACCCCCCATCTTTTTTCTTAATGAAGAAAAACCCCGCTGCTACAGGTGAGGATGAAGGTCGGATGTGCCCTTTACTTAAACTCTCCGCAATGTAGTCCTTAAGAGCTTGTCTCTCCGGACCAGAAATACTAAACATCCTCGCCTTTGGCAATTTAGCCCCGGGTTTTAACCTAATTTGACAGTCATAGGCTCGATGTGGAGGTAGTTCTGAGCAACCCCTCTCAGAGAATACGTCCGCAAAATCCAGCAATGCCTCTGGAAGGCTGGGCTTCACTGCAGACACACATGTGGCCAAGCAATTTTCCTGGCAGAAACTGCTCCACTGGACTATGTCCTGGGTTCTCCAGTCAATCACCGGGTTGTGCTTAGACAACCATGGGAAACCCAGGACTATTTGTGCTGGGAGATTATTGAGTACCTTACATGTAACCCACTCAGAATGTAGGACCCCAATGTGGAGTTTAACCTCAGCTACAAACTCAGTAATCTCCCCCTGTGGGAGGGGAGCGGCATTAATGGTAACAACGCGAATAGGATGAGGGAGTTTTTCGATCTTGAAACCTGCCATGCGTGCAAACTCCTCATCCATGAGATTGGTGGCGGAACCGCTATCCACAAACACTGATATTGGTAGCTCTCTGCCCGCAATAATAACCCTAGCAGGGAGCATACATTGAGATACCATCATGGAGGATATGCATACGCTCAGTTGGGCCTCCTCCATACCCTCTGAGCTTACCAGTTTTCCGCCGGTGCGACTTTCTTTGGTAGCACAGGACAAGCATTTACATAATGATCTCTTTTACCACAGTAAAAACATGCTCCATGCTTCCTGAACCCAGGAACGCGACGCTGCACATGTGATACCCCAGTGATTTGCATAGGTTCCGTGGGCTCATCTGCAGCAACCACACTGGCACCCCTGCTTTCCCCCAGAGGCAGCGTCTCCTGCGCCCCTTGACGCAAACGGCGATCAATACGAATAACCAAACTCATGGCAGATTCTAACGATGCAGGAGTCTCATACATCAGGAGGACCTGTTTAACTCTTTCTGAGACCCCATGACGAAAGATGACAAATTTGCTGCGTTCCCCAGAAAATCGTTCAGGCAGCGGAATCTTAGGCTCTGCACCTGCACCAGCAGAAGCCGCTTGTACATTAGCTACCACCAGGCCCTGCTGCTGAACTGCCCCCTTCAGCTCGGTGACCTGTACGGACAGCGCCGCCAACTGGCGGTTTATGGAAGTCATGGAATCCATGGAAAAATGCGTGGCCGATTATAATGTTATGCGAGGCTTAGGTCGAAGGAGGCTGACAAAACCCGGGCCCCTGCGGAGTCCCTCAAACTAGGGAAAACCCTGTCTGACCCTCAACCCAGGGTTTTTGCTATAGGTGCAAATGCCTGAGCCTCCAGCCTCTCCTTATCTCCTGCTCAGCCCTAAGCTGAACCCTCCACCCTCCACCCAGTGAGTTGTCAAACCACCAAAACCCACACAGTAATGACAGACAGGGAGAACTCAAACCACACCGCGCCGCAAACACACAGGACAATACTATAATGTGAACAGGGCAAAACAAAGCACAAATATAGGAAGGCGAAAAGGTAACAACGGATCATACGACACAATATATGAATTTCTCTCTCCAACACCTCCACTCCAGACCGGAACCACTTGGCACAAAACACAAGCTATAATCGGCGACGCCCACAGGCCAGCAAGACTATTTAAAGACCGTGGGCGTGACCAAACATCCCACCTGATTTCCAGCTAGATTAACCCCAGATAACCTGAGTAAAATCAAGCCGGCGCCACTGAGGCTATAGTGGACGGAGATGGAACTACCGCTGCCTGCCGGACGCTGTGGTGTGAACAGCGTCCGACATGACAGTAGACTACCAGGAAGAGATCTGCAAACATGGACCTTGGTTCCACCATACAGACCTTAAAGATATCCTGTCAGCACAATTTTGTGGTGTAAAGTAAAGACTTGTCTGTAATGGCACTGTAATACTGATTACATTGATATCTTTGGAAACAAAATTTGAAGCTTTCTACTAATTAGATTTTGGTGCATAGGGGCTGGACTGTACACTGGGTCTTCTCCTCGTTGTCTGTGATTCCTTGACCAATCTGTCTGCCTTGTCTTTGCATAACAGGTCACTGCTGAGATTTCAAACAGATGAGGCAGGTCATTCATAGACTGGAGGCAGGTGTAGGGGCTGTAGAATCACAGGCAGGGCGGAGAAGACCCTGCCCCTGTGCAAAAAAATCTAATTAGCAGAAAACTTCAGAGGCTGGTTATAGAGGTAGAATAGAGCAGATTTGCTCACCAAAGGTATCAATTTACCATATTTTTCGGACTATAGAACATACTTTTTGCCCCAAAATTTTTTTGGGAAAATGAAGGTGTGTCTTATAGTCAAAATATACTTACAAATACTGTGGCGGCAGCAGGAGTTGGGCGATTCTGTGGCGGTCTCAGTCCAACGCTGCTGGGAGATGATCACACTCCCTTCCCAGGCTGGTACAGCTGGTGCAGCAGGTATGGCAGGTTCGGCGGTGGTGCTCTGTGGTGCAGGGGGCTCTGCCGACATTTTGAGAAAGCCCGGAGGCCCCGCCCATCCATTGCTGCAATGAGGTGGTCTCCGAGAAAATATCCACTGGGGGTGGCGCATGTGTGGTGCCCCTGAGACTCAGTCACCACAGAGGTACTGCACCTCCTCCTGAGGTGTGGTGCCCCACCATCCAGGTAAGGTGGAGACTCCCGACCACTTTCCAACACCTGCACCCCACACCACAAAGTAGTGTAGCAAAGCACCTTAGTCAGCTCCCTGCTTGGAGTATAGCAAAGCACCCCTTGGTGGCTCCCTGCTTGGAACACGAAACGTGCTGGGAGGTGGGTGGAGCTTAGTTTACATTAAGAGAGCGGGAAGAGTTTTAAGATTTAGTCATTCAGTCATGCAGTGATTCGGTGATCCATTCATTCAGTGATTGGGCACTCAGTCAGTGAGTGAGGATGCAGAAGGACAGAGTGTGAGACAGAGAAGATCCCCGGGGGTGGGATGGATGAAGGAAGTGCAGCAGCAGGCCACAGTGACCTTGGTCTGCTGGCACAAGAAAGAGACATAGAAAGAAAACCTGATTTTCCATAGAAAGAAAGAATTAGTATGGAACGTGAGGAGTAAAAGAGGACAGAGGATGTGGGTTAGAAGAGAACCCTTACTAGAAGTTCTAAGCGCAAGGCCGGGGCCCGGTCCCCGAGTATGGATACTAATGGTCCTGCAGCAGACACCGGAGGAATAGAAGTTAACAATGCTTTATTCCCACATCTGACTTGGGGGCACAACAGCATCAGAGAAGTGAGCCGGGACTAGGTAGCAAGGAGTCCCCGAAGCAGGCTACAGCTGTCTGCCGTACAAGGAGAGATCATAAGAATATTGGACAGGAGGAATCCCAGTGTAACTCAATACTGGGAGTACTTCATTTATAGGCGCTATAAGAGGAGACGTTCAGAAAGGCACATGTTGGCGGAGTGTTGGAAAGGAATATTCCATCTGGCCTGGAGGTTGACTGAGTCCCTGACCCGGAGGACACGGCACAGAGGCAGGCACTTGGATGTACAACAGACTGTGAATAAAGCTTTGGAACTACATGCCCTCCACTTATTCCTGCGCCAACACACCTAGCACCACAACATCCCCATGCCTACCACTGCACGTTTATCTACACTGCCCTGGGACTACAGCTTCACCTGTGGGGAGCTTTAACATCTTTGCTGCACCATACCATCAGTCCCAGAGGATCTGCATGCAGCGTCAGCTTAACACCTCCCTTGCCGAACACCACAGGTGGCCTCACGAACTATCCATCTAATCTACTATATTCCATAATTCAACCTTCCTTTCACTTGGGCGCCCAGGGCCATGGACCGGGTCACCACTGCTGTGACACCTTCCACTCTGAGTTACCGGCCCTGTACCGAGTACCCCACAGCCCTGGGGGGGCGACCCACATGCTCAGATTTAGATCTCGGCAAGGAAATCTCATCTGGAGATCTTGGGACAAGATCTCGCTTCCGAGATCTCAATCTGCCGCGAAGCGGTGTCCTCCTGGAAAATGGCCATCGGGGCGGCGCATGCTCAGATTGAGATCTTAGCAACGATATCACAAGCTCTCGTCTGAGATCTCGGGATGAGATCTTGTTGCCGAGATTTCAATCAGAGCTTACACTGACCCCTCCGGCCATTTTCGCGGACACCACTGCATCACAGCAATGGGGCCTCCGGGCTTTCACAAGATGCTGGCGGAGCCCTGTACCACAGAGCACCACCGCCGAACTTGCCACACCTGCTCCACCAGCCTGGGATGGGATTTCCTGGAGGCCACTGCATCGCAGCAATGGATATGCAGGGCCTCCAGACATTCACAAGATGCTGGCGGAGCCCCGAGCACCACCACCGAACCTGACACACCAGCCGCACCAGCCTGGGATGGGAGTCATATCGCCGGACCACCGAACATCTCCTCTGAGCCCGCTCCACCAGCGCTGCTGATCCCCCTGGGTAAGCTGAATTCGGATTGTAAGACTGATCCCCATTTGACACATTATTTTTTTTCAATATTTTCCTTCTGAAAATTTGGGGTGTGTCTTATGGTCTGGGGCATCTTATAGTCCGAAAAATATGGTAATCTGTGTTACAGCACCATTACAGCCTTGACTTTACCTTATATTAGAAAATCTTGCTGACAGGTCCTATTTAACCCATTTCCAACGTTGAGCATAATAGTACATCCATGTTGGAATCCTTCCCTTTGATGTGGGCTTTGGCGCTGAGCCCACATCTTTCCCGTCACATTTTGAACGGCTGACATATGCCTTTAACAGCCTTGGGTGGAATCACGATCCACCCGCAGCTGTTAACCTGTTAAATGCCTCTTTCAATGTCTGACAGCAGCATTTACTGGAAGCGTGCCAGAAATCCTGCCCATCGGTGACCTCATCACATGATTGCGGGTCATCGATGGGTTGGCATGATAACCAGAGGTCTCCAGCAGACTTCTATGATTGTCATAGCTGGATTGTCAGGCGATCAGACAACTGTAGCTTCTAGTCTCCCATTGAGACTATTGAAGCTTACAAAAAGTAAAAAATAGATGTGTTTAAAATGTTAAAAAATAAAGGAGATATAAAAGTTCAAATCACCACACTTTTGCCCATTCAAAATAAAACAATAAAAAGCAAAATCAAACAATCAAACATACGCATTTTTGGCATCACCGTGTTCAGAATTGCCCGATCTATCAATATAAAAAAATAATTAATCCAATCGGTAAACAGCGTAATGAGAAAAAAATTTAAAACACCAGAATTACGGGTTTTTTTGGTCGCCGCTACATTGCAATGAAATGCAATAATAGGTGATCAAAAGATCATATGTATACCAAAGTTGTATCACTAATAATGTCAGCTAGGTGTGCCAAAAATAAGCCCTCACCTAGCCCTTATTTACGAAAAATAGAGACGATACAGGTGTCGGAAAATGGCACCATTTTTTTTTTAACCTAAGTTTGGATTTTTTTTTCACCACTTAAATAAAGAAGCATCTATACATATTTGGTGTTGATGAACTCATAATGATCTGGAGAATAGTAATAGCAGGTCAGTTTTAGCAATTAGTAAACATGGTAAAAAAAAAGAAAAAAGTGTGGAATTGCACTTTCTTTGCAATTTGAAAGCACTTGGAATTTTTTGCCTGTTTTCAAGTACACGATATGTTAAAAAATTGTATTTTTCAAAAGGACAACTTGTTCCCCAACAAACAAGACTTCACATAGCTATGCTGATGGAAAAATAAAAAAGTTATGGCTCTGAGAAGAAGGGAAGCAAAAAACGAAAACTAAAAATTGAAAAAAGCTCCGGGGGTTAACATGTACAGAAACTGGCCAATACCCCACCACCTTTTGTTTGTAAGGACCCAAATTTAGAGAATGTAAGGGAAGCAAAGGTTTTCGTTTAGGAGCCTGGAAAAGTCAGCAATGGTCCTTGTCCAGCACCGAACAATGTAAAGTGCTAACGAATATGTATGCCCTAACTAACAATTTGAGAAGAGACATATATGCTGACAAGGGACAACAGAACGCTGCCCTGGGCCAATGAACTGGACGTGGTTGCTGACTGTTGTGTCTGTGCAACTGCAGTTTGTGGACAGGAGGCATCAGCGCCTGCTTCCAGAGTGGGAAGGACGTAACACAGGGGAAGGGCCAGTGGCTTCACTGCGTATATGAGCAGTATATGGTGTATGCTAACAGAGGTATTATGTCGAATTTCCCTTTATAAATGGATGGGTAAGATTTTGGAACTAGCAGCACATATCTAGAGCATTTTTCATTCCTCATATTATTTTTCTGTGTAAGTTTAAGCATGTGACAGAAGTTGTCATGCATATATCTCCCTAATGACAATGTGTATATAATTAATGTGTTCTAATGTAACTGCTGCTTACGTGTACCCCACTTATAATAATGTGGTTGTTTTTTTGTATAAGAGTTTTACATCTAATTTTATATGTTTTGATATTGTTACAAGTGTGAGGGAGGTACAGGGCGGTAGTCATGGCTGATAGCATTTGCGCTAGGGCACCCTGCCCTCCCATCACATACACATACTGTCCATAGCTCTGCACACCTGTGGCTTCTTCACCTGCACCGTCAGGGCCCTCTGCACATTTCTGGAGGCTTCCTCGGTCCAGTTTTTCACAAAATGAGCCACAGTCCAAATCAACTTGCGAATAAACAACTTTACTGGTAGTTGTACACAGCATATCTATATTCCCTCCAGCATCAGCATCAGATTTCACATCATGCAACTCTTCCTCTGTCCCTGTCTTTTTCTCTGTGTCACTAAGCTCGCTGGGATGGACCATAGCGTTCGTTTCTCCAGTGTCCTTCCTGTATAGGCTTACTCCATTTGCAAAAATTGTGTGCCAAAGAATGCAATTCCAAAAAAATGCAGCAAAGGCTGCGTGAGCCAAATAAAGTAAAATATAAAGTGCAAATAGTGCTGAGCGGTTAATGTGACAATGTTAGCAGCAAATATGCAAATAGAAGAGATAAGGTGCATCACTAGAATATATTAAAGCTTGTCAGCAGGGCATTATTTACCTAAGGGAAACAATTTTTGCACATATTTTTTTTCCACTGACATTATATATATCTTATTTAACCCCTTAAGCCCCAAGGGTGGTTTGCACGTTCATGACCGGGCCAGTTTTTACAATTCTGACCACTGTCCCTTTATGAGGTAATAACTCTGAAACGCTTCCATGGATACCGGTGATTCTGACATTGTTTTCTCGTGACATATTGTACTTCATGTTAGTGGTAAAATTTCATTCAAATAACTTGCGTTTATTTGTGAAAAAAACGGAAATTTGACGAAAATTTTGAAAATTTCGCAATTTTCCAACTTTGAATTTTTATGCCCTTAAATCACAGAGATACGGCACACAAAAAACTTGATAACTAACATTTCCCACATGTTTACTTTACATCAGCACAATTTTGAAACCAAAATTTTTTTTGTTAGGAAGTTATAAGGGTTAAACGTTGACCAGCGATTTCTCATTTTTGCAACACCATTTTATTTTTACGGACCACATCACATTTGAAGCCACTTTGAGGGGTCTATATGATAGAAAATACCCAAAAGTGACACCATTCTAAAAACTGCACCCCTTAAGGTGCTCAAAACCACATTCAAGAAGTTTATTAACCCTTTAGGTGCGTCACAGGAATTTTTTGAATATTTACAAAAAAAATGAACATTTAACTTTTTTTCACTAAAAAAATACTTCAGGTTCAATTTTTTTTAATTTACCAAGGGTAACAGGAGAAATTGGACTGCAAAAGTTATTGTGCAATTTGTCCTGAGTACATCGATACCTGATATGTGGGGGGGAACCACTGTTTCGGCGCATGGCAGACCTCAGCAGGGAAAGAGCGCCATATGACTTTTTCAATGCAAAATTGGCTGGAATTCAGATCGGACGCCATGTCGTGTTTGGAGAGCCCCTGATGTACCTAAACAGTGGAAACCCCCCAAGTGACCCCATTTTGGAAACTAGACCCCCCAAGGAACTTATCTAGATATGTGGTGAGAACTTTGAACCCACAAGGGCTTCACAGAAGTTTATAACGTACAGCGGTACAATTAAAAAATCATATTTTTTCCACAAAAATGATCTTTTCACCCCCAATTTTTATTTTTCCAAGGGTAATAGGTCCCTAAAAGTTATTGTGCAATTTGTCCTGAGTACACTGATACCCCATATGTGGGTGTAAATGACTATTTGGGCGCATGGCAGAGCTCGGAAGGGAAGCAGCGCCATTTGACGATTTTGGCTGGAATTGAGATCGGACACCATGTCGCGTTTGGAAATCCCCTGATGTACCAAAACAGTAGAAACCCCCCACAAATGACACAATTTTGGAAACTAGACCCCCCAAGGAACTTATCTATATGTGTGGTGAGAACTTTGAACCCACAAGGGCTTCACAGAAGTTTATAACATACAACCGTACAATTACTGTAAGAGCAGTGAGACTATGGAACTCTCTGCCATATGATGTTGTAATGAGTGATTCACTACTAAAATTTAAGAAGGGACTGGATGCCTTTCTTGAAAAGTATAATATTACAGGGTATATACACTAGTCTCCTTAATATTGCGTTGATCCAGGGAGCTAGTCTGATTGCTGTATGTGGAGTCGGGAAGGAATTTTTTTCCCCAATGTGAAGCTTACTGTTGCCACATGGGGTTTTTTTACCTTCCTCTGGATCAACATGTTAGGGCAAGTTAGGATAGGATATGGGTTGAGCTAGATGGACCTAAAGTCTTCCTTCAACCTTAATAACTGTTACTATGTTACTATGTAATTAAAAAATCATATTTTTTCCACAAAAATGATCTTTTCACCCTCAATTCTTATTTTTACACGGGTAACAGGCCCCTAAAAGATATTGTGTAATTTGTCCTGAGTGCGCTGATACCCCACATGTGGGGGTAAACCACTATTTGGGCGCATGGCAAAGCTCGGAAGGGAAGCAGCGCCAGTTGACGTTTTTGGCTGGAATTGAGATCGGACACCATGTCGCGTTTGGAAAGCCCCTGATGTACCAAAACAGTAGAAACCCCCCATAAATGACACCATTTTGGAAACTAGACCCCCCAAGGAACTTATCTAGATGTGTGGTGAGCACTTTGAACCCCCCAGTGCTTCACAGAAGTTTATAACGCCCGTGCGTGAAAATACAAAAATCGTATTTTTTCCACAAACATGATCTTTTAGTCACCAATTTTTTTCATTTTCCCAAGGGTACAAGGAGAAATTGGACAAAGCTGTTGTCCAATTTGTCCTGAGTACGCTGATACCTCATATGTGGGAGAAAACTACTGTATGGACACACGTCGGGGCTCGGAAGGGAAGTAGTGACGTTTTGGAATGCAGACTTTGATGGAATGGTCTGCGGGTGTCAAGTTGCTTTTGGAGAGCCCCTGATGTACCTAAACAGTGGAAACCCCCCACAAATGACCCCATTTTGGAAACTAGACCCCCTAAGGAACTTATCTAGATGTGTGATGAGAACTTTGAACCCCCAAGGGATTCACAGAAGTATATAATGCCCAGGCATGAAAATAAAAAAATCGTATTTTTTCGACAAACATGATCAATTAGTCTCCAATTTTTTTTATTTTCCCAAGGGTAACAGGAGAAATTGGACCCCAAAAGTTGTTGTCCAATTTGTCCTGAGTACGCTGATACCTCATATGTGGGAGAAAACTACTGTATGGGCACACGTCGGGGCTCAGAAGGGAAGTAGTGACGTTTTGGAATGCAGACTTTGATGGATTGGTCTGCGGGTGTCATGTGCGTTTGGAGAGCCCCTGATGTACCTAAACTATTGAAACTCCCCACAAGTGACCCCATTTTGGAAACTAGACCCCCCACGGAACTTATCTAGATGTGTGGTGAGCACTTTGAACCCCCAAGTGTTTCACAGAAGTTTATAACGCCTGGGCGTGAAAATAAAAGAATCATTTTTTTCCACAAAAATGATATTTTTGCCCCCAATTTTTTATTTTCCTAAGGGTAACAGGAGAAATTGGACCCCAAAAGTTGTTTTGCAATTTGTCCTGAGTATGCTGGTACCCTATATGTGGGGGTAAAACACTGTTTGGGCGCATGGCAGAGCTTGGAAGGGAAGGAGCACCATTTGACTTTTTCAACGCAGAATTGGCTAGAATTGAGATCAGACACCATGTTGCATTTGGAAAACACCCGATGTGCCTAAAGAGTGGAAACCCCCCAATTATAACTCCAACCCTAACCCCAACACACCCCTAACCCTAATCTGAGCCCTAACCCTAACCCTAACCCTAATGGGAAAATGGAAATAAATACTTTTTTTAAATTTTATTATTTTTCCCTAACTAAGGGGGTGATAACGGGGGGTTTGATTTACTATTTATGGCGGTTTTTATGTTTGGCGGCTGTCGCACGCTAAAAGACGCTTTTTATTGTAAAAATAGTTTTTGCATCACCACATATTGAGAGCTATAATTTTTCCGTATTTTGACCCACCGAGTCATGTGAGGTCTTATTCTTTGCAGGACGAGTTGACGTTTTTATTGGTACCATTTTTGGGCACGTGACATTTTTTGATCGCTTTTTATTCTGATTTTTGGGACGCAGAATGAACAAAAACCAGCGTTTCATGAATTTCTTTTGGGGGGGTGCGTTTACACCGTTCCGCGTGCGGTAAAATTGATAAAGCGCTTTTATTCTTCGCGTCGGTACGGTTACAGCGATACCTCATTTAGGTCGTTTTTTTATTTTTTAAATTATTTTTGCATCGCTTTATTCTGCGAGCTATAAGTTTTTTATTTTTTTGCGGATGATACTGTATGGTGGCTCGTTTTTTGCGGGACAAGATGACGTTTTCAGCGGTACCATGGATATTTATATGCGTCTTTTTGATCGTGCGTTATTGCTACCAAATAAGTGTACTTTTATTGTTTTTGTTTTTTATTTTCAAAAAATGAATTTATTGGGGAATATTTTTTTTTTTTTTACTAATTTATTTAGCGATTTTTTTAAAATTATTTTTACACTTTTTTTTTTTTTTTTTTTACTTTATAACATAGTCCCAGGTGGGACATCACTGTCCTGTGACAGATCGCTGATCTGTCACATCACAGATCACTGTGACAGATCAGCAATCTGTCACAGGCAGTTCTGCAGACTTCCTCATGCCTGCGCTTTGCAGGCAGTGAGGAAGTCAACTCCCTACAGGCCCCCGAAGGCCCCCGTCGCCATCTTGGATTCGGGGGCCTGTAGGGAAAGAGTCCCCCGCAGCAGCGCTGCACATTGCGCTGCCGTGGGGGGCTCAGGGAAGCACGGAGGGAGCCCCCTCCCTGCCGAAGCTTCCCTTTAACTCCCGGTACACCGCGATCGTGTTTGATCGCGGTGTACAAGGGGTTAACGTGTCGGGGGCGGTCCGTGACCGCCCCTGACACATTGTGCCGGGTGTCAGCTGTGATAATCAGCTGACACCTGGCCGCGATCAGCGGCGCTCACCACGTGGGCGCCGCTGATCGCATTAGACGTACTATCCCGTCCTTGGGTATTAAGTCCCAGGGCACATGGACGGGATAGTACGTCTAATGGCAGAAAGGGGTTAAATTAATTTTCACTGCAATTTGATTCTCACTGGTTTCTTTGACATGTTGTATTTTTAAGGTGCTATCATGTTACGTATACACTCACTGGCCACTTTATTAGGTACACCATGCTAGTAACGGGTTGGACCCCCTTTTGCCTTCAGAACTGCCTCAATTCTTCGTGGCAGAGATTCAACAAGGTGCTGGAAGCATTCCTCAGAGATCTTGGACCATATTGACATGATGGCATCACACAGTTGGCGCAGATTTGTCGGCTGCACATCCCTGATGCGAATCTCCCGTTCCACCACATCCCAAAGATGCTCTATTGGATTGAGATCTGGTGACTGAGGAGGCCATTTGAGTACAGTGAACTCATTGTCATGTTCAAGAAACCAATCTGAGATGATTCGAGCTTTATGACATGGCGCATTATCCTGCTGAAAGTAGCCATCAGATGTTGGGTACATTGTGGTCATAAAGGGATGGACATGGTCAGCAACAATACTCAGGTAGGCTGTGGCGTTGCAACGATGATCAATTGGTACCAAGGGGCCCAAAGAGTGCCAAGAAAAAATTCCCCACACCATGACACCACCACCACCAGCCTGAACCGTTGATACAAGGCAGGATGGATCCATGCTTTCATGTTGTTTACGCCAAATTCTGACCCTACCATCCGAATGTCGCAGCAGAAATCGAGACTCATCAGACCAGGCAACGTTTTTCCAATCTTCTACTGTCCAATTTCGATGAGCTTGTGCAAATTGTAGCCTCAGTTTCCTGTTCTTAGCTGAGAGGAGTGGTACCCAGTGTGGTCTTCTGCTGCTGTAGCCCATCTGCCTCAAAGTTCGACGCACTGTGCGTTCAGAGATGCTCTTCTGCCTACCTTGGTTGTAACGGGTGGCAATTTGAGTCACTGTTGCCTTTCTATCAGCTCGAACCAGTCTGCCCATTCTCCTCTGACCTCTGGCATCAACAAGGCATTTCCGGCCACAGAACTGCCGCTCACTGGATTTTTTTTCTTTTTCGGACCATTCTCTGTAAACCCTAGAGATGGTTGTGCGTGAAAATCCCAGTAGATCAGCAGTTTCTGAAATACTCAGACCAGCCCTTCTGGCACCAACAATCATGCCACGTTCAAAGGCACTCAAATCACCTTTCTTCCCCATACTGATGCTCGGTTTGAACTGCAGGAGATTGTCTTGACCATGTCTACATGCCTAAATGCACTGAGTTGCCGCCATGTGATTGGCTGATTAGAAATTAAGTCTTAACACACAGTTGGACAGGTGTACCTAATAAAGTGGCCAGTGAGTGTATATTGATTTATTTTGGGCAGTGCAGACAGGGATGGATTCGTAGCACAAAAATAGGCAAGAAGAGGTAGTGGTTTGACCAGAGGAGAACTCAGTTAACTTTTCCATATAGCTCCCCCGTACTCGACTAGATAACAGTCCAAATGTGTGTTGTTTCCATGTATAGCAGTTTTTTTTCTGAAATTCCTTCAGACAAAACAACTGTAATGTGCCAAACCAAGCTAAGAAGAGATTAGAACACTGTCAACCTGAGCACCACCAGCGTGCAAAAGCACATGACAGCTAAGCACTCCAGTAGGTGGGTGGATCACCTGAGTACAAAATCTTTGTCTGATGGTGAAACCACTGCCCCAGACATTTAACAGAAAGCAAGAATATCCACCCATCCACAGGCCAAAATGCTAATCACCCACATTGCCAGATTGGTAGCCCTGGAAATGTTGCCGTTTTTACTTGTTGGAACTGAATATTTCCGTGACCTCTTGGTGGTGGCAGTCCCACGGTACTCGATTCCCATCCCACACTATTTTTCCCCGTGTGCAGTCAACGCGCTACATAAGCACGTGTTACACAATATCAGCCATGAACTGGCCAACGCAGTCATAGGAAAGGTCTAATTTGTCACAGACACGTGGACAAGTTCTTGTGGACAGGGACGATACATTTCCCTTATGGCACACTGGCTTCCATCAGAGTTTCAGTCTCCTCCTATTATAGTTCCTGTCTCTACTCCTCCCCATAACTCTCCAGCATGGAGGTCTGCAGCACTGCCTTGGCAAAACGGCAGCACACTCTGCTGAAGCTTATCTGTTTCGGTGATAAAGCTCACAAAGCAGCCAAGCTGTTGAAAGGGATAAAAGAACAGACCGATCAGTGGCTCTCCCCGCTGAACCTCCAACCAGGTCTGGTTATGTGAGATAATGGGTGTAACTTGGTGGCTGCTTTAAAGCTCGGCAAGCTGGTAACCACGTTCCACGTATGGCCCACGTGCTGAACTTTGTTGTACAGCATTTTTTAAAAACATACCCTGACTTGCAGGACCTACTTGCCAAGGTACGGAGTGTCAGCGCACATTTCTGAAAGTCATCTCAGGCTTTTGCCGGGTGAGCTTTGCTGCAGCGGTGCTTTAATTTTCCTCGTCAACGACTGATTTGTGACCTGCCCACACGCTGTAATTCAACCATTCATGATAATAATAAATAATATAAATTTATTTCTATAGTGCCAACATATTCCGCTATAGAAATAGAGGGGACGTGTACAGACAATAAAAGACATTACAGAATAACAATAATCACATAAACAACAGATACCAAGAGGAATGAGGGTCCTGCTCGCAAGCTACAATCTATGAGTAAATATGGGAGACACGAAAGGTGAATGGTAACAATTGCTTTCATTGTTCTGACCAGCCATAATGTAAGAAATTGGGTGTTCATGCAATGCTGCATGAACCGGTTACCAACCATTATGTGTAAAAGTACAGACACAGAGGGTTATTAAATGCATAAAGCATGTGAGAACATGATACAATGATCCTGGTTATGAAGACTATTTTGAATTGGAAACACAGGGATGGTTAGATAAATGTTTTGAGGCAGTAGGCGGTTCAAAATTTGGCACGGTTTAGTGAGCAGCAGAGAGCAGTGTCTGAATTCTAGCTTTTCAATGCCTGTCAGAGTAACACTCACCCCCCCCCCACACATAACAACTGTGAATGGGTGTGGATTGATGACTAGAGTTGAGCGATACCGTCCGATACTTCAAAGTATCGTATCGGATGGTATCGGCCGATCTTTAAAAAAAGTATCGGTATCGCCGATTCCGATACCGGAAGTCCCATTCAAGTCTATGGGACTTCCGGTATCGGAATAAGAAAAACCCTTTCCTGCCCTTGTACAGCCTCTCTGGGGTCTGTACGGGCCTTTCGGGGGGCTGTGCCGGCCTGCCAGGGGGTCTGTGCAGGCTCCGGTGGTCTGTGCCGGCCTGCCGGGGGGCTGTGCCGGCCTGCCGGTGGTCTGTGCAGGCTCCGGTGGGCTGTGCCGGCCTGCCGGGGGGCTGTGCCGGCCTGCCGGGGGGCTGTGCAGGCTCCGGGGGGCTGTGCCGGCCTGCCGGGGGGCTGTGCCGGCCTGCCGGTGGTCTGTGCAGGCTCCGGGGGGCTGTGCCGGCCTGCCGGGGGGCTGTGCCGGCCTGCCGGTGGTCTGTGCAGGCTTCGGGGGTCTGTGCAGGCATCGTCCGATGGGACTACAAGTCCCATCGGGCGATGCCTGCTACCATGACAGTGATTGACACATTAGCCAATGATGGGACAGTAATAGTCCTATCATCCGGCTAATGTGTTGAATGTAAAAAAAAAAAAAAAAAATTACATGCTACATACATACAACATGCATACTACATACATGCTACATTCATACTACATACTACATACATGCTACATACATGCTACATTCATACTACATAAATACTACATGCAACATACATACTACATATATACTACATACATACTACATATATACTACATGCATGCTACATACATACTGCATGCTACATACATACTACATGCTACATACATACTACATGCTACATACATACCACATATATACTACATACATACTACATACATACTACATGCATGCTACATGCATGCTACATGCTACATACATAACACATATATACTACATGCATGCTACATACATAGTACATGCTACATGCATGCTACATACATACTACATGCTACATACTACATATATACTACATGCATGCTACATACATACTACATGCTACATACATACTACATATATACTACATGCATGCTACATACATACTACATGCTACATACATACTACATATATACTACATGCATGCTACATACATACTACATGCTACATACATACTACGTATATACTACATGCATGCTACATACATACTACATGCTACATACATACCACATACATACTACATACATGCTACATGCTACATATATACTACATATATACTACATGCATGCTACATACATACTACATGCTACATACATACTACATATATACTACATACATACTACATACATACTACATGCTACATACATACTACATATATACTACATGCATGCTACATACATACTACATGCTACATACATACCACATACATACTACATACATGCTACATGCTACATATATACTACATATATACTACATGCATGCTACATACATACTACATGCTACATACATACTACATATATACTACATACATACTACATACATACTACATGCATGCTACATACATACTGCATACATACTACATGCTACATACATACTACATACATACTACATGCTACATACATTCATACATATATACTACATGCATGCTACATACATACTACATATATACTACATGCATGCTACATACATACTGCATGCTACATGCATGCTACATACATACTACATACATACTACATGCTACATACATACCACATATATACTACATACATACAATACATTCATACAATACATACATAGACATACAGTACATATAACATAGAGTAACATACTTACCAATACTTGTCACATTGTTCCCCGAAGCCATTGTCTTTTCCGGAATAAATATTAACATAACAAACCACAAAAATACTCACCCACGATCCGAAGCAGTCCACGAGTGTGTCCCACGACGATCTTGGGTAGAGAACTGCAGCATCAGCTGATGCTGCCGTTCTCTACGGGCTGCAGGAATCCAATGACGGAAGGTAGGTATCCTTCCGCACTGTATTCCTCCGCCACTTAAAAAAAAAAAAAGTCCCTAGTCTCACTTTATGCCATTGCTGTGTGGGAAATTCCCACACAGTAATGGCATAAAGTGAGACTAGGGACTTTTTTTTTTTTAAGTGGCGGAGGAATACAGTGCGGAAGGATACCTACCTTCCGTCATTGGATTCCTGCAGCCCGTAGAGAACGGCAGCATCATCTGATGCTGCAGTTCTCTACCCAAGATCGTCGTGGGACACACTCGTGGACTGCTTCGGATCGTGGGTGAGTATTTTTGTGGTTTGTTATGTTAATATTTATTCCGGAAAAGACAATGGCTTCGGGGAACAATGTGACAAGTATTGGTAAGTATGTTACTCTATGTTATATGTACTGTATGTCTATGTATGTATTGTATGAATGTATTGTATGTATGTAGTATATATGTGGTATGTATGTAGCATGTAGTATGTATGTAGTATGTATGTAGCATGCATGTAGCATGCAGTATGTATGTAGCATGCATGTAGTATATATGTAGTATGTATGTAGCATGCATGTAGTATATATGTAGTATGTATGTAGAATCATAGAATCATAGATTCATAGAATCGTAGAGTTGGAAGGGACCTCCTGGGCCATCTGGTCCAACCCCCTGCTCAAAGCAGGATTCGCTAAATCATCCCAGTCAGATGTCTGTCCAGCCTCTGTTTGAAGACTTCCATTGAAGGAGAACTCACCACTTCTCGTGGCAGCCTGTTCCACTCATTGATCACTCTAACTGTCAAAAAGTTTTTTCTAATATCTAATCTGTGTCTCTTCCCATTCAGTTTCATCCCATTGCTTCTAGTCTTTCCTTGTGCAAATGAGAATAAAGTTGATCCTTCTACAATGTGACAGCCCTTTAGATATTTGTAGACAGCTATTAAGTCTCCTCTCAGTCTTCTCTTTTGCAAACTAAACATTCCCAAATCCTGCAACCTTTCCTCATAAGACAGGGTTTGCAGACCGGTCACCATTCTGGTCGCTCTTTTCTGAACTTGCTCCAGTTTGTTGATGTCTTTTTTAAAATGTGGTGCCCAAAACTGGACACAATATTCCAGATGAGGTCTGACCAAAGAGGAGTAGAGGGAAATAATGACTTCACGTGATCTAGACTGTATGCTTCTGTTAATACATCCTAGAATTGCATTTGCCTTTTTTGCTGCTGCATCACACTGTTGACTCATATTCAGTCTGTGATCTATTAGTATACCCAAGTCTTTTTCACATGTGCTGTCACTTAGCCCTATTCCTCCCATTCTATATATGCTTTTTTCATTTTTATTGCCCAGATGTAGTACTTTGCATTTCTCCCTGTTAAAAACCATTCTGTTAGTTGCTGCCCACTTCTCCAGTTTATTTAAATCTTTTTGAATCCTCTCTCTCTCTTCTCTAGTATTAGCTATCCCTCCTAGCTTTGTGTCATCAGCAAATTTAATCAGTTTACCCTCAATTCCTTCATCTAAATCGTTGATAAAGATGTTGAACAATACAGGGCCCAGGACAGAGCCCTGTGGTACCCCACTTGAGACATTCTTCCAACTGGATGTACAGCCATTTACGACCACTCTTTGGGTCCGATCACTAAGCCAGTTATGAATCCACCTAACAGTTGCCTTGTCCATTCCATACTTAGTCATTTTTTCAATAAGGATTGTATGAGAGACTTTGTCAAATGCTTTGCTGAAGTCAAGATATACTATATCTACAGCATTTCCTTGATCCACCCAATCAGTGATACCGTCATAGAAGGAAATTAAGTTAGTCTGACATGACTTATTGGTTAGAAACCCATGCTGACTCTGTTTAATCACTTCATTCTTATCCAGGTATTGACATACATGTTGTTTAATAATTTGTTCAAAGATCTTTCCTGGTATAGAAGTCAGACTCACCGGCCTATAGTTGCCTGGGTCCACCTTCTTCCCCTTTTTGAAGATAGGAACAACATTTGCTCTTCTCCAGTCTTCTGGCACTTCTCCTGTTCTCCAAGAATTTTCAAAGATTATGGAGAGGGGTTCAAAAATTTCTTCTGCTATCTCCTGTATGTAGCATGTATGTAGTATGTATGTGGTATGTATGTAGCATGTAGTATGTATGTAGCATGCATGTAGTATATATGTAGTATGTATGTAGCATGTAGTATGTATGTAGTATGTATGTAGTATGTATGTGGTATGTATGTAGCATGTAGTATGTATGTAGCATGCATGTAGTATGTATGTAGTATGCATGTAGTATGCATGTAGTATGTATGTAGCATGTATGTGGTATGTATGTGGTATGTATGTAGCATGTAGTATGTATGTAGCATGCATGTAGTATATATGTAGTATGTATGTAGCATGTAGTATGTATGTAGTATGTATGTAGTATGTATGTGGTATGTATGTAGCATGTAGTATGTATGTAGCATGCATGTAGTATGTATGTAGTATGTATGTAGTATATATGTAGTATGTATGTAGCATGTATGTGGTATGTATGTAGCATGTAGTATGTATGTAGCATGTAGTATGTATGTAGCATGCATGTAGTATATATGTAGTATGTAGTATGTATGTAGTATGTATGTGGTATGTATGTAGCATGTAGTATGTATGTAGCATGCATGTAGTATGTATGTAGCATGCATGTAGTATGTATGTAGTATGCATGTAGTATGCATGTAGTATGTATGTAGTATGTATGTAGTATATATGTAGTATGTATGTAGCATGTATGTGGTATGTATGTAGCATGTAGTATGTATGTAGCATGCATGTAGTATATATGTAGTATGTAGTATGTATGTAGTATGTATGTGGTATGTATGTAGCATGTAGTATGTATGTAGCATGCATGTAGTATGTATGTAGCATGCATGTAGTATGTATGTAGCATGCATATATGTATGTAGCATGCATGTAGCATGCATGTAGTATGTATGTAGTATGTATGTAGTATGTATGTAGTATGCAGCATGTATGTAGCATGTATGTAGCATGTATGTAGTATGTATGTAGTATATATGTAGTATGTATGTAGCATGTAGTATGTATGTAGCATGTAGTATGTATGTAGTATTTTTTTTTTTTAACATTTAACACATTAGCCGGATGATGGGACTACTACTGTCCCATCATTGGCTAATGTGTCAATCACTGTCATGGTAGCAGGCATCGCCAGATGGGACTTGTTGTAGTCCCATCGGACGATGCTTGCACAGACCCCCGGACATCAGCACAGCCCCCCGGCAGGCCGGCACAGCCCCCCGGCAGGCCGGTACAGACCCCCACAGGGTGCACAGACCACCGGCAGGCCGGCACAGCCCCCCGGCAGGCCGGTACAGACCCCGGGCAGTCCACACAGCCCCCCGGCAGGCCGGCACAGCCCCCCGGCAGGCCGGCAGAGACCCCCGGAAGGCCCGAAATGACGGCGCATCATGATGCGCACACACCGCGCATCATGATGACGTCAGGCTGTCAATCAACTGAACTTCCGATTCCGATGCCGAATTCCGATATTGAAAAAATATCGGAAGTCGGTATCGGAATTCCGATACAGCAAGTATCGGCCGATACCCGATACTTGCGGTATTGGAATGCTCAACACTATTGATGACATATGTGAGGTTCTTCAAAACTTTGAGTACTGCACCAAGATGGTTAGCGCTGATGACGCTATTGTCAGCGTAACCATACTGCCCTCTGTCTATTAAAATATTTGCTGCAGAATCTCAAAGAGGAAGCTGTGAATGCCAAGCAGGTGGCTATGGAGCAAGAATTAGCACACAGCCCAGCCTCACACAATATTCTCAAGCCACATTGGGTGATGACAAGGAACAGGAGGATGAGGAGGAACAGAAGTTTTTGGTCTGCACTACATAGTTGACTCCCAATCCCAGCTTCATGCCTGTCCAGCATGGATGACCTGGAGATGAGGAGGAGGCTATACGTCGTGAGGAGAAGAGGATGGTTAGTGTTCCTCCTGGTGATGAGACTAAATGTTTGACTCTTCATAGTCTGCCACACATGGTAGTGTTCATGTCCAGATTCCTTTCCCAAGACTCTCGCATGAAATACATTTTGCCCAACATGAAATACTGTTTGTGCACCTTTCTTGTGAAGCGATGGCCAGGGGACCACCACAATGCAGATGAGATGCAACCAAAGGGTTAATTTATTTACAGGCAAGGAATGCAGTGCTTAGGAAAATGCAGAAAAAGGGGTATACTATGGAAACAGACAATTTACAAGGATAGTATTCTCTAGCTGGGCCATCAAACAGCATGGAGCACCATCTATCACAGCTCTGTGTATTTATCCAACTGGCAAGACAACACAGTAAAGTAATGTATGATGCTACACTAACTCTAACCAATCTGGCCTTTGCTAACCAGGCCACACGGCTGTCGTGCTCTATATATTGCAGCCTATCCTAAACCCTAGCATGTGCACAGAAGGGGTTAACACTCCCATTAGCGTTGGTATCTCAGTCCATTCCCGGGGGCCTCCAGCTTTGCAAGATGGTGCGCACTTCTTCCTGGAAGCTCTGTGCAGCGTGGTCTTTTCCTTGTCTACAGGTCCAGTGATGCTCCTAGAAACGGTGGATTCCCTCCTCTGGATTCCTTTCTTGTCTTTTCTTCATGGTTCCTCACGACAACACAGGAAAGCCTCCTTGTTATCCCCAGAATAGTTTACAAAGTCACAGTCTCAGACTAAACGTTCTTTTCCTCACAGCTCCAGGCAGGCACATCTGCTTCCTGCAGAAATCTTGGCTTTCAACTCACACACAGAAAAGCAGCCCCTCCCCTCTCCAGTGATGGCAGAAGAAATCACACAGCCTTTACTGCAGGGGAGAGAGAATGTCCCATTGCTCTAACCAAAGGGAGTGCTGTCTCTTAAAGTGGCAGCTTGTCTCTGCGGTCCATAGCAACGCCACCCCCTTACACTTGACCCATGGTACAAAGAGAAATTAACTTCTCACATGTCGGAGGCAGACGTGCAATTTTCAGTGCATGCATGCCAGAGGGCTGTTGTGGAAGACTTGCTAAAAAGATTACCCTTAGGCAACGCTGCTGGCAGAGGTACTGACTCTTTTCATCCACAAGGATTACAGGGGAGGGCCACACACACCAGGTGCAACTCAGGGGTGGAAATGTCCACCAACAGGGCCATTTTCATGAGACTGTCACATTAGCAAGGGCAATCTGTGGGTATAACTATGACGAGAAAGGAAAAGTTGACCAAGATGGTGAAGGACTACTTAAGTGACAATACCAGTGCCCTTCCTTATTCTTCAGTGCCCTTTAACTATTGGTTGTCCAAGCTCCATATTTGGCCCGACCTCTCTTTGTACGCCTTGGAGGTGCTGCATTGCCCTGCCACAAGTGTGTTATCTGAGCAGGTTTTTAGTTTGGCTGGTGCAATCATAACGGATAGGCGCACAAACCTGTCAATGGAAAATGCAGGCAGGCTGACTCTTCTAAAATTGAACAAAGGCTGAATTTCCTCTGACTTTGTAAGCCCTATGGATGACAGCAATGTAATGTAAAAGCATCCCAAATGTTTCTTTTGGGAAGTTATCTTGACATTCATTCCTTACTGTCCAAATCCATTTTATTCAACAAGTACTTAATGGTCATGTATGTATACCCCACGTGGCTAATATTTTGTACTTTGTTTAAACTTGGCACATTGTGCAAAGGTGAAACTTGTACTCGCTATCGATTGCCTTGCTGATGCACTCCAACAGCGGAGTAAAGAAAATTATTGCCACCGCTAAGTTTTAAAGCTTGATTACCGTATATACTCGTGTATAAGCCGACCCGTGTATAGGCTGACCCCCCATAATTTTACCACAAAAAGCTGGGAAAACTTATTGACTTGCGTATAAGTCTAGGGTGGAAAATGCAGCAGCTACTGGTAAATTTCAAAAATAAAAATAGATACGAATAAAAGTAAAATTAATTGAGACATCAGTAGGTTAAATGTTTTTGAATATCCATATTGAATCAGAAGCCCCATATAATGCTTCATACAGTTCATGATGGCCCCATAAGATGCTCCATACAATAAACACCCGATATAATGCTGCACAAAGGTTAATAATGGCCCCATTATTATTATTATTAATCTAATATATAAAGCTCAAAGTGTGTATGTGTGTACGTATGTGTGTGTGTGTGTATGTTTGTATGTCCGGGATAGGCATCCGCACCGTCGCAACTACAGCCACAAAATTTGGCACAGTCACACATCTGGCCCCTATCTACATACTGGGGGAAAAAGTGTGTGCGCGTCAAGCCCCGCCCCTCATTCTGATGTCACAATGCCCCTATTTGCATACTGGGGAAGCAGTGGGTGCGTATCAAGCCCCGCCCCTCATTATAATGTCACAATGGTTGCCATGGCGACGCTGATGTCATCAAAGGTTGCAAGCCCTGCCGCCGCTCATTATGATGTCATAATGGTTGACTATGGAATGGAGGATGTGTGATGAACATATGGGCACAGGACTATGGGATGGAGGATATGTATGACAGGTATATGGGCACGGGACTATGGGATGGAGGATATGTATATGGGCACGGGACTATGGGATGGAGGATATGTATGATGGGTATATGGGAACGGGACTTTGGGATGGAGGATGTGTGATGGGTATATGGGCACTGGACTATGGGATGGAGGCTATGTTTGATGGGTATATGGGCACAGGACTATGGGATGGCGGATATGTATATGGGCACTGGACTATGGGATGGAGGATATGTATGACGGGTATATGGGCACGGGATTATGGGATGGCAGATATGTATGATGGGTATATGGGCACGGGACTATGGGATGGAGGATATGTATGATGGGTATATGGGCACGGGACTATGGGATGGCAGATATGTATGATGGGTATATGGGCACAGGACTATGGGATGGAGGATATGTATGATGGGTATATGGGCACGCGACTATGGGATGGCGGATATGTATGATGGGTATATGGGCACGGGACTAAGGGATGGAGGATATGTATGATGGGTATACGGGCACGGGACTATGGGATGGAGGATATGTATGATGGGTATATGGGCATGGGACTATGAGATGAAGGCTGTATGATGGGTATATGGACACTCGACTATGGGATGGAGGATATGTATGATGGGTATATGGGCATGGGCCTATGGGATCGTGGATATGTATGATGGGTATATGGGCACGGGACTATGAGATGAAGGATGTGTGATGGGTATATGGGCATGGGACTATGGGATGGAGAATATGTATGATGGGTATATGGGCATGGGACTATGGGATGGAGAATATGTATGATGGGTATATGGGCATGGGACTATGGGATGGAGAATATGTATGATGGGTATATGGGCATGGGACTATGGGATGGAGAATATGTATGATGGGTATATGGGCATGGGACTATGGGATGGAGAATATGTATGATGGGTATATGGGCATGGGACTATGGGATGGAGGATGTGTGATGGGTATATGGGCACTCGACTATGGGATGGAGAAAATGTATGATGGGTATATGGGCATGGGACTATGGGATGGAGAATATGTATGATGGGTATATGGGCATGGGACTATGGGATCGTGGATATGTACGATGGGTATATGGGCATGGGACTATGGGATGGAGGATAATTATAATTTGCTATAACTAACCACAGTTAGTTACTATGCCCGGGCAGCGCCGGGCTCTTCAGCTAGTTATTAATATAGCACCATTTATTACATGACGCTTTACATGTGAAAAGGGGAAATATAGACAAGTAGAATAAACATGTGCAAGACAAGGGACACACAAGTACAGAAGGAGAGAGGACCCTGCCCGCGAGGGCTCACAGTCTACAGGATGGGTGAAGATACACTAGGAGAGGGTAGAGCTGGTTGTGCAGTGGTTCAGTAGACAGAGGATCATTGCAGGCTGTTGGCTTGTCAGAACAGGTGGGTCTTCAGGTTCTTCTTGAAGGTTTCCGTTGTTGGTGAGAGTCTGATGTGTTGTGGCAGAGAGTTCCAGAGTATGGAGGAAGCACGGGAGAATTCACATATTCTATGGAGCCCCATGAGATGCTCCATAGAATATGCCCCATATGCTGCTCCATAAAGGTTATGGTCCCATAAAATGCTCCATAGATTATGCACTACAAGATGCTCCATAGATTATGCCCCATAAGATGCTCCATAAAGGTCATGGCCCCATAAGATGTTCCATAGATTATGCCCATATGCTTCCCCATAAAATGCTCCATAGATTAAGCCCCCATAAGATGCTCCATAGATTATGCCCCCATAAGATGCTCCATAGAATATGCCCCATAAGGTGCTCCATAGATTATGCCCCATAAGATGCTCCATAGAGTATGCCCCATAAGATGCTCCATAGATTATGCCCTATTAGATGCCCCATAAGATGCTCCATAGATTATGCCCCTTAAGATGCTCCACAGATTATGCCCCCATATGCTGCCCCATAAGATGCTCCATAGATTATGCCCCCATAAGATGCTTCATAGATTATGCCCCCATAAGATGCTTCATAGATTATGCCCCCATAAGATGCTCCATAAAGGTTATGGACCCATAAGATATTCCATAGATTATGCCCCATATGCTTCCCTATAAAATGCTCCATAGATTATACCCCAAAAGATGCTCCATAGAATATGTCCCATAAGGTGCTCCATAGATTATGCCCCATAAAACGCTCCATAGATTATGCCCCATAAGATGCTCCATACATTATGCCCCATAAGATGCTCCATAGATTATGCCCCATATGCTTCCCCATGAAATACTCCATAGATTATGTCCCCATAAGATGCTCCATAAAGGTTATAGTCCCATAAGATGTTCCATAGATTATGCCCCATATGCTTCCCCATAAAATGCTCCATAGATTATGCCCCCATAAGATGCTCCATAGAATATGCCCCATAAGGTGCTCCATAGATTATGCCCCATAAGATGCTCCATAGATTATGCCCCATAAGGTGCTCCATAGATTATGCCCCATAAGATGCTCCATAGATTATGCCCCATAATATGCTCCATACATTGTGCCCCATAAGATGTTCCATAGATTATGCCCCATATGCTTCCCCATAAAATGCTCCATAGATTATGCCCCCATAAGTTGCTCCATAGAATATGCCCCATAAGGTGCTCCATAGATTATGCCCCATAAGATGCTCCATAGATTATGCCCCATAAAATGCTCCATAAAATGCTCCATAGATTATGCCCCATAATATGCTCCATACATTATGCCCCATAAGATGCTCCATAGAATATGCCCTGTGGGATTACTCTGTTTTGGGGGCATTTTCCCTGGATCGGCCATATGCTTCCCCATAAAATGCTCCATAGATTATGCCCCCATAAGATGCTCCATAGAATATGCTCCATAAGGTGCTCCATAGATTATGCCCCATAAGGTGCTCCATAGATTATGCCCCATAAGATGCTCCGTAGAATGCTCCATAGACTATGCCCCATAATATGCTCCATACATTTTGCCCCATTAGATGCTCCATAGATTATGCCCCATAAGATGCTCCATAGATTATGCACCATAAGATGCTCCATAGATTATGCCCCCATATGCTGCCCCATAAGATGCTCCATAGATTATGCCCCCATAAGATGCTTCATAGATTATGCCCCCATAAGATGCTTCATAGATTATGCCCCCATAAGATGCTCCATAAAGGTTATGGCCCCATAAGATATTCCATAGATTATGCCCCATATGCTTCCCTATAAAATGCTCCATAGATTATAACCCAAAAGATGCTCCATAGAATATGTCCCATAAGGTGCTCCATAGATTATGCCCCATAAAACGCTCCATAGATTATGCCCCATAAGATGCTCCATACATTATGCCCCATAAGATGCTCCATAGATTATGCCCCATATGCTTCCCCATGAAATACTCCATAGATTATGTCCCCATAAGATGCTCCATAAAGGTTATAGTCCCATAAGATGTTCCATAGATTATGCCCCATATGCTTCCCCATAAAATGCTCCATAGATTATGCCCCCATAAGATGCTCCATAGAATATGCCCCATAAGGTGCTCCATAGATTATGCCCCATAAGATGCTCCATAGATTATGCCCCATAAGGTGCTCCATAGATTATGCCCCATAAGATGCTCCATAGATTATGCCCCATAATATGCTCCATACATTGTGCCCCATAAGATGTTCCATAGATTATGCCCCATATGCTTCCCCATAAAATGCTCCATAGATTATGCCCCCATAAGTTGCTCCATAGAATATGCCCCATAAGGTGCTCCATAGATTATGCCCCATAAGATGCTCCATAGATTATGCCCCATAAAATGCTCCATAAAATGCTCCATAGATTATGCCCCATAATATGCTCCATACATTATGCCCCATAAGATGCTCCATAGAATATGCCCTGTGGGATTACTCTGTTTTGGGGGCATTTTCCCTGGATCGGCCATATGCTTCCCCATAAAATGCTCCATAGATTATGCCCCCATAAGATGCTCCATAGAATATGCTCCATAAGGTGCTCCATAGATTATGCCCCATAAGGTGCTCCATAGATTATGCCCCATAAGATGCTCCGTAGAATGCTCCATAGACTATGCCCCATAATATGCTCCATACATTTTGCCCCATAAGATGCTCCATAGATTATGACCATAAGATGCTCCATAGATTAATTCCCCCATATGCTGCCCCATAAGATGCTCCATAGATTATGCCCCCATAAGATGCTCCATAGATTATGCTGCCGCTGCTGCAAATAAAAAAAAATGACATTCTTACCTCTCCATCACTAGGGGCCAGGTTCTGGGGCCCTGAGCAGGCGGGGACAGGTGCCGGTGTCACCGCTGGCTCAGGACCCCCGCACTGGCAATATTCACCTGTCCTCACTCCATCTCTGCACCCGCTCTGTCTCTTCCAGGTCTTCTGTCAGTGACTGTTCAGGCAGCAGAGGGCGCGGCGCACATTAACTACATCACCGCGCCCTCTGACCTGAACATCACAGCCAGAGGACGCGGAGGACATAGTAGCAGGCAGTGATGGACCAGGGACAGGTGAATATTGCATATACTTACCCCATCCTGGCGCGGTGTCTGCAGCTCCCAGGTTCTCCCAGTCTCAGGCTCCATCCTTCAGTGGTCGCGTGGTACCACTCATTAAAGTCATGAATATGCGCATCTTTATGACTTTAATGAGTGGTACCATGTGACTGCTGAAGGAAGGAGTGAAGCGGGGGGCTGCAGAGATGCGCAGGGGGGGTAAGTATGACCTGACACCCCCGCTCCCCCTCCCCGCTGACCTCCTGGCATATATGACTCACGTATAAGCCGAGTGGGGGACTTTCAGCCCCCAAAAATGGGATGAAAATCTTGGCTTATACGCAAGTATATATGGTATCTCTGCTTGGATTGCAGCAGACACATAACTGCTAGATAAAATTACGCTAATTATTAAAACAATAGAAAAATAAATTATTTTTTAGATTGCCTTGCTGACACACTCCAAATCCAGAATAATGAAGATTATTGTCCCTGTTAAATTGTCACATAAGATTATCTCTACCCGGATTATGCCAGTCGCACAACTGCTAGATAAAGATACGCTAGTTTTTACCTCCCAATGTAAGTCTATGGGAAATGCGATTAATGGGTGGGGACTGTGATGCACTGGGCGGGGACTGTGATGCACTGGGCGGGGACTGTGCGAAGACTGTGCCAGGCTATGCGGGACTATGCTGACCTGTGTGGGGACTGTGCCAGGCTATGCGGGACTGTGCTGACCTGTGCGAAGACTGTGCCGGGCTGTGCGGGACTGTGCTGACCTGTGCGGGAACTGTGCCGGGCTGTGCGGGACTGTGCTGGCATGTGCGAAGACTGTGCCGTGCTGTGCGGGACTGTGCAGGGCTTTGCAGGTACTGTGCGGGAGGGACTGTGCTGGGCTGTGTGGGACTGTGGTGGGCCATGCTGGGCTTTGCGGGAACTGTGCGAAGACTGTGCCGGGCTGTGCATGACTGTGCTGGCCTGTGCGGGGACTGTGCCGGGCTGTGCGGGACTGTGCTAGCCTGTGCGAAGACTGTGCTGGGCTGTGCGGGACTGTGCAGGGCTTTGCAGGTACTGTGCGGGACTGTGCTGGGCTGTGTGGGACTGTGGTGAGCCGTGCTGGGCTGTGCGAGGACTGTGCGGGGACTGTGCCATGCTGTGTGGGACTGTGCAGGGCTTTGCAGGTACTGTGCGGGACTGTGCTGGGCTGTGTGGGACTCTGGTGGGCCGTGCTGGGCTGTGCGGAGACTGTGCCGTGCTGTGCGGGACTGTGCAGGGCTGTACGGGGACTGTGTGGGGACTGTGTGGGGACTGTGCAGGAACTGTGAGGGCTGTTGCGAATATTGCGAGGCGAGTAGTGAAATACTCGCGAGTATTCAAGTACCGCGAGTACCGTATTACTGGCCGAGTACCGAATCCTCACGAGTATGCTCGCTCATCCCTACTGATTTTTATATTTTGGTAATGGATCAAACCTTCCCTATTTCACACAGTCTGTTCCTAATACTAAATATTATACAAGACTGTGGAAAATAGCAGAGATCTGCAGCATGTATTTGCAATGATGAGAACACCCAGGTGCCTGCCTTTCACTCACAATCATATTAAATCTCTCCCTACTAAATCCCCACCTAACAAACAACTAATCTTGACAATCTTCAGCTCTTAAAGGGAACCTGTCACCTCTCTTGGCCACTGTAAGATGCGGCCACCACTTTTCAGGGCTTATCTACAGCATTCTATAATGCTGTAGATAAGTCCCCGGTCCGATCTGAAAGATAAGAAAAATAAGTTTTATTATACTCACCCGAGGGAGCGGTCCAGTCCGATAGGTGTCGCAGGTCTGTGTTCGGCGCCTCCCATCTTCTTGCGATGCCGCCCTCCTGCTTGCTTCATCACTCTCCGGCATCGCGTTTCTGTGCAGGCGTACATCTCTGCCCTGTTGAGGGCAGAGCAAAGTACTGCAGTGCACAGGCGCTGGGCCTTTCTGACCTTTCTCAGCGTCTGTGCACTGCAGTACTTTGCTCTGCCCTCAACAGGGCAGAAAAGTGCGCCTGCGCAGGAGCACGATGGCGGGGAGCGACGATGCAAGCAGGAGGATGGTGTCACAAGAAGATGGGAGGTGCCGGACCTGCAACACCCATTGGACCGGACCGCACCTGACCGCCCCCCTGGGTGAGTATAATAAAACTTATTTTTCTTATCTTGCAGGTTGGACTGGAGGCTTATCTACAGCATTGTAGAATGCTGTAGCTAAGCCCTGAAAGGCAGTGGTCGCTACTTATAACGGCCAAAAGAGGTGACAGGTTCCCTTTAAAAGATCTTTTTGGAATCATTAACACTTATTTTAAGCTCCTATCACTCTCCCTAAGCTACTTTCACTCTCCCTGCGCTCAATATAGACTCTTCCTACTCTGTTTCCGGCTGCAATGTACGCAAGATAGCATTGGCAGCCTTTAAATATCCCCTATTACTCTGGAAGGCCAGTCAATCCAGTTTTGCCACACCACACGCATTACTGTGATTGTCAAGCCAAGCAAGTTCATTGGCTGCAAATAAAGCGCAAAACATGCTCGGCGGGTCACTCGAATATACCGAGGTGAATACCTAATTACTAATCGAGTAATAGCCTGAATACCATACTATTTGTGCAAATAACAAATAGTGCCAAATGTATTCGTTCATCACTAGTTATCTGGAGGAGCATGGACTGTGACTACAGACTATACTGGTGGGAGAGGCAAAACCTGTGGGCCAACCAAAAGTTGGAAGACAGTGAGTATCTCCTGGTACAGGGGCAGTGGGACTATTGGCCCCGGAGAGGGGATCTTGTGGAATGGCGACAGTGTATTTTGGTCATATACCTGAATTTGTTGTAAAATGATGGATGTAAGGAATAAAAAATATTGGCATCATTAACCTGCATAGGTGATTATTGCAACCCACAACCTCAATAGCAATAAGGTATATGTAAATTTTATATGCAATAAATAAACAGGAATAATTAATAAGGATTCCTCCTTTTTGCTGGAATTCCAATTTTTTCATTTGGAAGTTTTCCCAGTCCAGAGAAATTAAAGAGGCCCACTCCCAAATTTTTTATCTTGCACTGGACAAACAATAGGGGCTGCAAAGCTGAATAAAAGTTTGTTTTTTAAAAAATTCCTCAACTATGTTGCAGGGATATTGGCAATCAAATTATTTATGACCTAATGAGTTAACCTTTGTTAAATTCAAGTGGGTGCTATCAGAGATTTCACTGGGGGTGTGTACCTCTTCTCATTGTATGATACTGACCAATAAGTAGGTAGCATCACAGTAGAAAAAAACAGAACTCCACAATTACTTAGAGCAGGTTTCTCAGTGTATGAAATGTATGGCAGACAGCCCTGGTTGCCTAGTCTAACCTCTTGTATGATCACAAAGTGCTGCAACTGACCGCCATGTACTGTATAACATCTTTCAGATAAGGTCCCTGTGGGGAGAGAGGTATCACAACAGAGTTTACCTGTGTCACATTACAAACCCATCTATTAGCTCTCCAACTCTCTTAGCACTATTACTTCTTCTAGTGCCTCTCACCCCACACTGCCTGTCTATAGACGTCTGTTGTGCTTAACTTGTACTTCTGCAGTGAGATCCAAAGCTGTCATTACATCTCAGAAAGAAGTAACCTGCCTGTTTTGGACTTCTCCTATGAGGGATATAATGAGATCTTGTTCTACACTCACTGCAGAGTGAGTACAAGTTCATTGAGCCCCACAGACAATAGTGTGATTACATCTCACATACTGAGAAACCTGCTCTAAGCTATGGTGGGGGGTGTGATCTCTAATTCCTTTGGGTATTGCTGCCTGCTTATGATTGGTCAACATCAAACAGTGGGAAAAAGTACACACCCCCAATGAAAAATCCAATTGGACTTAACAAAAATGGCAACTTATTAGGCACCAAATATTTAGATTTCTGATATTTCTGTATTGGAGAGGCAAAATTAAATATGTTGTATGTCAAGTACAGCATGAAAAATTTGATGAAAAGTCTTCTCTAAGTGGTGAGCTGATGACTTATTTTAAATCTTTCCCTATTCTATACCTTTTCTTATATCTGTACTGTATTTAATATTTCATAAAAAATTTTATTGTAAAAAAAAAAAATACAATTATTGACATACAACTGTTTTCCAGCCAGTCTTTTGCTACATTCATTACATTTTACTTTCTTTTTTTTAGATCTAGACATGCCTTTACAGTAAGTATAGTCTCCTCAGTTCCATCCTATTTTCTGGGAAGAAGTAAACAACCTTTAGGGTAAAAACACTTTTCTAAAATCAGGCTCTTCAGTAGAAAATAGCAAAGCTTTTGCTGCATGGTCTACTTGCTCAGGATTAACACAGATACCCAGCACATGTACATTTACCATACCTCAGACATTTGCTACTCATAAAGGTCGATGACCTACCCATTAGGAGTAATTTGTCTCAAGGGCATTTCACCCCAGCTCAGATAATAGCGTACAGCAGAAGCAGCAAATCTTACTCTATTTTATCCACAAGTCTGACTGTAGCTTTGCAATTGTTAAAAGTTATGTATTAAGCTATGTTATCAATAGAGATGAACACCAACTATTTCTATTTCAAGAATCATATAAGAGGGGGTGTAAATGACCATACACAGTGGGAAAATAGATTGTTTTTATAATTTATGTTTATTGATACACACGTGGTCAAAATTGTTGGTACCCTCGTTTAATGACAGAAAAACCCACAATGGTGACAAAAATAACTTGAATCTGACAAAAGTAATAATACATCAAAAATCTATTAAAATGAACAAATGAAAGTCAGACATTGCTTTTCAACCATGCGTCTACAGAATTTAAAAAATGAAACCCATGAAGTAGGTCTGGACAGAAATGATGGTACCCTTAACTTAATATTTTGTTGCACAGCCTTTTGAGGGAATCACTGCAATTAAACGATTCCTGTAACTGTCAATGAGACTTCTGCACCTCTCGACAGGTATTATGGCCCACTCCTCAAGAGCAAACTGCTCCAGTTGTCTCGTGTTTGAAGGTTGCCTTTTACAGATGGCATGCTTCAGGTCTTTCCAAAGATGCTCAATATGATTTAGGTTAGGACTCATAGAAGGCCACTTCAGAATAGTCCAATGTTTTCCTCTTAGCCATTCTTGGGTGTTTTTAGCTGTGTGTTTTGGGTCTTTATCCTGTTGAAAGACCCATGACCTGCGACTGAGACCAAGCTTTCTGACACTGGGCACCACATTTCTCTCTAGAATCGCTTGAAAAATTTGAGGCTTCTGTAATTTTTTTTTAAGATGAAGAAACTTCTACAGATTATTTTGACTGTGTAATTATCATCGTTTTACAGTGACTGCAGATAATGTCTTCATTATCAGAATTTTGGGCTGTGCACATGGATTACTGACATAATCACAATGATGTATTATGATTTACCAATGTGTCCGTAAAAATATTGTCTCTCAGTGATTTTTTGATACGCTGTCCAGAAAAATTAAAAAGTCAAGTTTCCAATTTTGGTGGAGGTAGATTTAAAAAAGGTTGGTGGCAAAGTGCATTAAACTGCTCAGTCATACCCAGGCTGCATCAAACATCTCCTTAGTAGTGTTGAGCATTCCGATACTGCAAATATCGGGTATCAGCCGATATTCACTGTATCGGAGTTCCGATACTGAGTTCCGATATTTTTACAATATCGAATACCGGAATCGGAAGTTCCCATAATGCAATGAGCCAGTTGTGTTAGCCATGTTAACTAATGGCATGGCTGTGATTGGCTGCTGAAATGATGTCATCATGATGCGCGGTCTGTGCGGGCTGCCGGGGGTCTGTGCAGGCCTGCCGGGGGTCTGTGCAGGGCTGCCAGCGGTCTGTATGGGCCTGCCGGGGGTCTGTGCGGGCTGCCGGGGGTCTGTGCGGGCCTGCCGGGGGTCTGTGCGGGCTGCTGGGGGTCTGTACGGGCCTGCCGGGGGTCTGTGTGGGCTGCCGGGGTCTGTGCGGGCCTGCCGGGGGTCTGTGCGGGCTGCCGGGGGTCTGTACGGGCCTGCCGGGGGTCTGTGCGGGCTGCCGGGGGTCTGTGCGGGCCTGCCGGGGGTCTGTGCGGGCTGCTGGGGGTCTGTGCGGGCCTGCTGGGGGTCTGTGCGGGCTGTCGGGGGTCTGTACGGGCCTGCCGGGGGTCTGTGCGGGCTGCCGGTGGTCTGTGCGGGTCTGCCAGGGGTCTGTGCAGGTTGCCGGTGTTCTGTGTGGGCTGCCGGGGGTCTGTGCGGGCCTGCCGGGGGTCTGTGCGGGCTGCCGGGGGTCTGTGCGGGCCTGCCTGGGATCTGTACGGGCCTGCCGGGGGTCTGCGCAGGCCTGCCGGGGGTTGTGTGTGTGTGCAGGCATCGTCCGATGGGACTACAAGTCCCATCGGGCTATGCCTGCTACATTGACAGTGATTGACACATTAGCCAATGATGGGACAGAAGTAGTCCCATCATCCGGCTAATGTGTTGAATGTAAAAAAAAAAAAACATACATACTACATACAGTATATACAACATTCATACAACATACATACATACTACATACATACTTCATATATACTACATTCATACAACATACATACATACTCTACATACATACTTCATATATACTACATTCATACAACATACATACATACATACTGCATACTACATATATACTACATTCATACAACATACATGCTACATAATACATACATACTACATATATACTACATTCATGAAACATACATACTACATACTACATACATACTACCTATATACTACATTCATACAACATACATACATACTAAATACATACTACATATATACTACATTCAAACAACATACATACATACTACATACTACATATATACTACATACATACAACATACATACAACATGCTACATACATACAACATACATACTACATACAATACATTCATACATTCATACAATGCAGACATACAGTCATGGCCAAAAGTATTGACACCCCTGCAATTCTGTCAGATAATATTCAGTTTCTTCCTGAAAATGATTGCAAACACAAATTCTTTGGTATTATTATCTTCATTTAATTTGTCTTAAATGAAAAAACACAAAAGAGAATGAAGCAAAAAGCAAAACATTGATCATTTCACACAAAACTTCAAAAATGGGCCGGACAAAAGTATTGGCACCCTCAGCCTAATACTTGGTTGCACAACCTTTAGCCAAAATAAATGCGACCAACTGCTTCCGGTAACCATCAATGAGTTTCTTACAATGCTCTGCTGGAATTTTAGACCATTCTTCTTTGGCAAACTACTCCAGGTCCCTGATATTTGAAGGGTGCCTTCTCCAAACTGCCATTTTTAGATCTCTCCACAGGTGTTCTATGGGATTCAGGTCTGGACTCATTGCTGGTCACCTTAGAAGTCTCCAGTGCTTTCTCTCAAACCATTTTCTAGTGCTTTTTGAAGTGTGTTTTGGGTTATTGTACTGCTGGAAGACCCATGACATCTGGGGTAGACCCAGCTTTCTCACACTGGGCCCTATATTATGCTGCAAAATTTGTTGGTAGTCTTCTGACTTCATAATGCCATGCACACGGTCAAGCAGTCCAGTGCCAGAGGCAGCAAAGCAACCCCAAAACATCAGGGAACCTCCGCCATGTTTGACTGTAGGGACCGTGTACTTTTCTTTGAATGCCTCTTTTTTCTCCTGTAAACTCTGTTGATGCTTTTGCCCTAATAGCTCTACTTTTGTCTCATCTGACCAGAGAACATTCTTCCAAAATGTTTTAGGCTTTTTCAGGTAAGTTTTGGCAAACTCCAGCCTGGCTTTTTTATGTCTCGGGGTAAGAAGTGGAGTCTTCCTGGGTCTTCTACCATACAGTCCCTTTTCAATCAGACGCCGACGGATAGTACGGGTTGACACCGTTGTACCCTCGGACTGCAGGGCAGCTTGAACTTGTTTGGATGTTAGTGGAGGTTCTTTATCCAACATCCGCACAATCTTGCATTGAAATCTCTTGTCAATTTTTCTTTTCCGGCCACATCTAGGGAGGTTAGCCACAGTGCCATGGGCTTTAAACTTCTTGATGACACTGCGCACGGTAGACACAGGAACATTCAGGTCTTTGGAGATGGACTTGTAGCCTTGAGATTGCTCATGCTTCCTCACAATTTGGTTTCTCAAGTCCTCAGACAGTTCTTTGGTCTTCTTTCTTTTCTCCATGCTCAATGTGGTACACACAAGGACACAGGACAGAGGTTGAGTCAACTTTAATCCATGTCAACTGGCTGCAAGTGTGATTTAGTTATTGCCAACACCTGTTAGGTGCCACAGGTAAGTTATAGGTGCTGTTAATTACACAAATTAGAGAAGCATCACATGATTTTTCGAACAGTGCCAATACTTTTGTCCACCCTCTTTGTTATGTTTGGTGTGGAATTATATCCAATTTGGCTTTAGGACAATTCTTTTTGTGTTTTTTCATTTAAGACAAATTAAATGAAGATAATAATACCAAAGAATTTGTGTTTGCAATCATTTTCAGGAAGAAACTGAGTATTATCTGACATAATTGCAGGGGTGTCAATACTTTTGGCCATGACTGTATACACATACAGTGCATATAACATAGAGTAAATACTTACCATCACTTGTCACTTTGATCCCCGAAGCCAGTGTCATTTCACTGTAAAAAATATTAAATTAACAAACAACCAATATACTCCCTGATCCGCAGAAATCCACGAGTGTCCCACGATGATCTCCTGCAGTGCATCACTGAGAGGTTACTATAGTTCACTGGTCTCACTTTATGGCAAAAGCTGCGTGGGAACTTTCTCACACAGCAATGCCAAAAGTGAGACTAGGGACTATTTTTTTACAGTGCCAGCGGAATACAGTGTTGAAGGATACCTACCTCCCATCATTGTATTCCTGGAGCCCCTAGAGCGGTCGCATCAGCTGTTGCTGTTCTCCACAGGAGATCGTCGTGGGACACTCATGGATTTCTGCTGATCAGGGAGTATATTGGTTGTTTGTTATTTTAATATTTTTTACAGATGACACTGGCTTCGGGGATCAAAGTGACAAGTGATGGTGAGTATGTACTCTATGTTATATGTACTGTATGTCTATATGTATGTATTGTATGAATGTATGAATGTATTGTATGTAGTATGGTGTATGTATGTAGTATGTATGTTGTATGTCTGTAGCATGTTTTATGTATGTTGTATGTATGTAGTATGTATGTAGTATGTACTATGTATGTATGAATGTTATATGAATGTAGTATATATGTAGTATAATTGTAGTATGTATGTATGTTGTATGAATGTAGTATATATGTAGTATGTATGTAATATGTATGTATGAATGTTGTATGAATGTAGTATATATGTAGTATGTATGTAGTATGTAGTATGTATGTATGTTGTTTGAATGTAGTAGATATGTAGTATGTATGTAGTATGTATGTATGTTGTATGAATGTAGTATGTATGTACGTATGTTGTATGAATGTAGTATATATGTAGTATGTATGTAGTATGTATGTATGTATGTTGTATGAATGTTGTATATATGTAGTATGTATGTAGTGTGTAGTGTTATGAATGGGTCACCGAGGAGAATAAAAACAAAACAAGCCAAGCCACAGAAAACCAGAGACGTTGGTAACTATGCAGATTACAGATCCCTGATCTTACCACACAACTAGCAGTAGCCGTGGAGCGTGCCTATGATGTTCCTAGACACCTCGTCACGGCCGGAGGACTACATAAGCCTAAAGCAATAAAAGGGAAAACCAACTGCCCCATAGCAGACCCCAAAGGAATAGATAGCCCCCACACATGTATTGACGGTGAAACAAGATGAAGGCACAAACACAGGCAGGAAAATAGGCTGAGCAAATGATGGGGCCCAAACTAACTAGACAGGAAAGGAAAGGCAAGTCACTGTCTGCAACCTGCAAAAAACCCTACAAAAATAATGTCCAACACTTCTGATAGCAAAATTAACCCTGAAGTCACTAGACTTCTCCCACTATATCAGCACTCTGGAATATTCTGAGTCAGAGCAAAAAGAGACCGAACTAGTAAGGGACAAAATCATCCTCATTCTCAGGTGGCAGATTTCCACCGATCAAACCAGCCACACCACCTCCCGTCACCACCAGAGGGAGTCCAGAAGGGGAACTCACAACTGGTGAGAATGAACTCACAACAGTGTAGTATGTATGTATGTATGTTGTATGAATGTAGTATATATGTAGCATATATGTAGTATGTATGTATGTATGTTGTATGAATGTAGTATATGTGTAGTATATATGTATGTTGTATGAATAGTATATATGAAGTATGTATGTAGCATGTAGTATGTATGTATGTTGTATGAATGTTGTATATATGTAGTATGTATGTAGTATGTATGTAGTATGTATGTTTTTTTTCTTTTTTTACATTCAACACATTAGCCGGATGATGGGACTACTAATGTCCCATCATTGGCTAATGTGTCAATCACTGTCATCGTAGCAGGCATCACCCAATGGGACTTGCAGTTCCATCGGACGATGCCTGCACACACACACACAACCCCCGGCAGGCCTGCACAGACCCCCGGCAGCCCGCACAGACCCCCGGCAGGCCCGCACAGACCCACGGCAGCCCGCACAGACCCCCGGCAGGCCCGTACAGACCCCCGGCAGGCCCGCACAGACCCCCGTCAGCCCGCACAGACCCCCGGCAGGCCCGTACAGACCCCCGAGAGGCCCGTACAGACCCCGCCCACATACACACGCACAGTCTCCGCCCATGCACCGCCCACACTCTTCCCCCATCCCGAACTGGATGTGCAAGGAAAGAAAGGGTTTATTTTCATTCTGATATTTGTGCCTCATTGACTTGCATGGGTTTCCGGTATCGGAATTGGCAATACCCGATATTTTTGGGGTATCGGTCCGATCCAATTCGATCCTATATTTCCCGATATTGGAAGGTATCGCTCAACACTACTCCTTAGCATTTTTAATAAAGAATGATTTTTTATGAATTTGGCACCAATTGTATGAATTTTATTGGAGTTAGATTTCCTACAAGGGCTTGAGCTTGAGCTTGGTTTGAACAGTCTTTTTGCACTGACAGACTTCTTTTAACTCTTGGATAAGCTCTTTTAAAACCTTAAGCCCCCGTTACACTAAACGATGTCCCAGCGATCGCTGGGACATCGTTAGGCTGATCGCTGGTGAGCTGTCACATAGACAGCCCCTCCAGCGATCAGGACCAGCGACGCTGGACGCTGGTTTCTAATGTAAACGTCTGGTATCCAGGAGCAGCGCGACTCCTGGATACCCGCTGTTTACCTTGGAAACCGGCGTACACGCTGGTTTCCAAGGTAAACATCGAGTATCTAGGAGCCGCGCAACTCCTGGTTACCCGACGTTTACCTTCGAAACCAGCGTGTACGCTGGTTTCCAAGGTAAACAGTGGGTATCCTGAATACCCGACGTTTACATTAGAAACCAGCGTCCAGTGTCGCTGATCGCTGGTCTCTCGCCGCCACACGCAGCGATGCGTGCAGGGCAGAGGGAGACCAGCGATCGAAAAAGGGCCCAGGCCGCTCGAGCATGATCAGCGATAACTGGCAGGGGGGCCGGTCACTTATCCCCGTCACACACAGCGATCTTGCTGGCGAGATCGTTGATGTGTCACAAAATCAGCGATCTCGCTAGTGAGATCGCTGTGTGTGACGGGACCCTTACAATTGTTGTTTGTGCTACTGCTGTAATGCAAGGCCATATTGTAGTTATGGGTATCTGATGGGATGCCAAAATAAGTTTTAATGAGCCACCTCACCTTGACTTGGAGATTTAGATTGTGGGCTACAGCATATAATATTTTACTCCAGGTGAAGGAAAGCCTAGTTACAGTTCTGTGCCACTGTATTGCTATATTTAGACTCTTTTCTGTGAATTATGCTTTAATAGAGCAAGGAAAAGATGTGTAATGCATTTCAGAAAATGATTACCTTGTGCACATTAAAAAAAGGACTCATCTCCCTACAGGTCTACCCCTCGGAGGGTATCATTGTATGGACATTAAGCATGATACCAGGCAGAACTAGAACATATGTCTTCAGCCTTACATATTCATTAATTAGCGGTATTCTATATAGAATCCTATTCCAATTATTCTTCATGGCTGATCATACATCAGGGCAATTGATTGCCTAACCTTCCCTCTAATCAATCATTTTGTCTTGACTGTCTCAGAGTCCAACAGTTTGGAAAGAATAATATCTTTCAATCTGTTACATCCACTACTAATAAAAAAAAATGCTGGCTATCAATAACTTTGAGAGTTTCACAAGCAGCTTGTGCCATTGCATATCTGTTTTTTGCTCTATTTTTATGCTCATGGTGTATCCTTTACATCTATTTTCCCTGTTTCATTTCTCTCCCTCTCCATCCCTTACTATTTCTCATCTCAATGATTTGTATTTGGGGGGCTCTCTTCGTCAGAGAATTTTTCCAGCCAGACTACAGGTTCCTGCCTTCCATCTGTTTTATTGAGATACTTCTCCACTGGGTGAAGTGAAGTCAGTCTCTTTACTACTAGAAAATTAAATTAGTGGAAAATAATGTGCACTTTTGGCAGACATAGAATCAGGATAAGAATGCTTTTTTATTGAACATATTTACACAGTTAGTTCTCTATCGGGAAGCAAGAATGAGCCGAGGCTGTGTGCTATGTTTGGGGGATATAAAGGAAAGAAACCATTTATATGGTAAGTATCAATATGTGAGCATTATATGTAATGCAAGTTAAATACATTGTCAGTGTCAGTGTGTATATATATATATACAGTGGGGCAAAAAAGTATTTAGTCAGTCAGCAATAGTGCAAGTTCCACCACTTAAAAAGATGAGAGGCGTCTGTAATTTACATCATAGGTAGACCTCAACTATGGGAGACAAACTGAGAAAAAAAAATCCAGAAAATCACATTGTCTGGTTTTTTTTTCATTTTATTTGCATATTATGGTGGAAAATAAGTATTTGGTCAGAAACAAAATTTCATCTCAATACTTTGTGATATATCCTTTGTTGGCAATGACAGAGGTCAAACGTTTTCTGTAAGTCTTCACAAGGTTGCCACACACTGTTGTTGGTATGTTGGCCCATTCCTCCATGCAGATCTCCTCTAGAGCAGTGATGTTTTTGGCTTTTCGCTTGGCAACACGGACTTTTAACTCCCTCCAAAGGTTTTCTATAGGGTTGAGATCTGGAGACTGGCTAGGCCACTCCAGGACCTTGAAATGCTTCTTACGAAGCCACTCCTTCATTACCCTGGCGGTGTGCTTTGGATCATTGTCATGTTGAAAGACCCAGCCACGTTTCATCTTCAATGCCCTTGCTGATGGAAGGAGGTTTGCACTCAAAATCTCACGATACATGGCCCCATTCATTCTTTCATGTACCCGGATCAGTCGTCCTGGCCCCTTTGCAGAGAAACAGCCCCAAAGCATGATGTTTCCACCACCATGCTTTACAGTAGGTATGGTGTTTGATGGATGCAACTCAGTATTCTTTTTCCTCCAAACACGACAAGTTGTGTTTCTACCAAACAGTTCCAGTTTGGTTTCATCAGACCTTAGGACATTCTCCCAAAACTCCTCTGGATCATCCAAATGCTCTCTAGCAAACTTCAGACGGGCCCGGACATGTACAGGCTTAAGCAGTGGGACACGTCTGGCACTGCAGGATCTGAGTCCATGGTGGCGTAGTGTGTTACTTATGGTAGGCCTTGTTACATTGGTCCCAGCTCTCTGCAGTTCATTCACTAGGTCCCCCCGTGTGGTTCTGGGATTTTTGCTCACCGTTCTTGTGATCATTCTGACCCCACGGGGTGGGATTTTGCGTGGAGCACCAGATCGAGGGAGATTATCAGTGGTCTTGTATGTCTTCCATTTTCTAATTATTGCTCCCACAGTTGATTTCTTCACTCCAAGCTGGTTGGCTATTGCAGATTCAGTCTTCCCAGCCTGGTGCAGGGCTACAATTTTGTTTCTGGTGTCCTTTGACAGCTCTTTGGTCTTCACCATAGTGGAGTTTGGAGTCAGACTGTTTGAGGGTGTGCACAGGTGTCTTTTTATACTGATAACAAGTTTAAACAGGTGCCATTACTACAGGTAATGAGTGGAGGAAAGAGGAGACTCTTAAAGAAGAAGTTACAGGTCTGTGAGAGCCAGAAATCTTGATTGCTTGTTTCTGACCAAATACTTATTTTCCACCATAATATGCAAATAAAATGAAAAAAAAACAGACAATGTGATTTTCTGGATTTTTTTTTCTCAGTTTGTCTCCCATAGTTGAGGTCTACCTATGATGTAAATTACAGACGCCTCTCATCTTTTTAAGTGGTGGAACTTGCACTATTGCTGACTGACTAAATACTTTTTTTCCCCACTGTATATATATATATTTAAAAAAGGAAAAAAATAGGCAGCACTCAAATTAAATGTGAAAACAGTGGATACTTTACTGATCCTCAGGTGGCAACGTTTCAACGGTGACCCGTCTTTGTCAAGCCAAGCTTTTGTTAATTTGGCTGTTTGGACACTGCTGAATAGGTTTTGCACCTACTATATTATTTTGGTAGTGCTGCCCTTTTTTCTTGATTTATATATTGTGAGAATCATGTGGGAATAGTGGATGAGGGCAGGTATATCTCGCCCAGATTCCTTTCCTATGTGGCCTAGTCTGGTCAGTATCGCACCTGCTTACTAATGGATAATGGGAGGTGGATATAAAAGGATGCAAGGTGGTTGTGTGAGTGTCTCAGCCTGGGAACACAGAGAGCCTGTCTGTGTGAGAGACACACGTGAGTGGAAGCAGTGCCCACTGCAACTGTGGTTTGGCTGGACGGGAGAAGCCCGCCAGTTGGTAGTTAGGTTGTCCATTGTTTAGTTAGTGCCGGACAGGCAAGGATTTGTTTTATGTTTTATTTCCTTTTGCATTGCTTTCACCATTAATAAACCTGACCCAGGGTCAGTTACACCCGAATCCCAGCTCTGCGCCTGAGTTTCATGCTGAATGCACGTGACCTTTGACCCCAGCAAAGGCGATACCGGAGTGTTTTATCACATTGTGGTGGAGAACGCGGGCATCACGTTGCAAGCATGAGCATGGAGGACGTGGTGAAAGCGCTGGTACAGTCCACCGCCGTCCAGCAAGAAGCTAATCGGGTGATGATGGCCCAGCTGAAGGAGTTGGTGGACATGACAGTTACCGATCGTTCGCTTCTCCAGCAGGTGGCGCAGCGCTTGGCAAGCTTACCTGAGCTTAACCTGGAAGCCGAGTCGAGAGCGATTCACGTGAGTCGGTACTGGCAGAAAATGACGCCTGATGATGACGTCGAGGCATACCTGACCACGTTTGAACGGACGGCGGTGCGACAAAAATGGCCGAAGGCACGATGGGCCGGCCTGATTGCCCCATTTCTTTTCGGTGAGGCCCAAAAGGCGTATTATGACTTGGAACCTGAAGCTGCGCAGGACTTTGACAAATTGAAAGCCGAGATCTTGGCCCGGCTGGGAGTGACGACCGCTGTCCGTGCACAGAGAGTGCATCAATGGACTTATCAGCCAGATAAACCACCGCGGACACAGATGTTCGACCTGATCCACGTGACGAAGAAGTGGCTACAACCCGAGGTGCTGACAGCGCCAGAGATAATCCAGAGAGTCGTCATGGACAAGTACCTGAGAGCTCTACCGCCAGCCCTGAGGAAGTGGGTAAGCCATGGAAATCCTACGACGGCAGATCAACTGGTGGATCTGGTTGAACGTTACTCCGTGGCGGAAGGACTCCGAGATGACGCTACCCCACCTCGTTCTTCATCATCTCCACGTGGAACCGGTAAGACTGTTCCAGGGAGTAGGGGAGAAGGAAAAATCCCTAAGACAGTGGGGGAGGAAAACGGGACTGCCCGCACTGCGAGGCCGAGAGTAACGAACTATGGTCTAAGCAAGGGGCCCGTTAGGTGTTTCCGCTGCCAAGAGATGGGACATATTGCTGCGAACTGTCCGGTCACTACTGAACCCATGCAGTGCGACGTCACAGACTCTAAAAACCGCATGTCTATGGTTGCACGGGTGGTGAGTGTGAATGCCGGTCAAAAGGATGTGGAAAAACACCTGTGTGATTTAATTGTTGATGGCAAAAATGTGGTGGCATTGTTAGACTCGGGAAGTGTGGTGACTCTGGTGAAGGCCAGTCTGGTGTCAGCCCCGACTGGACCATCAGACAAATTTTCTGTAACGTGTGTGCATGGAGACACCCGTTCGTACCTCACCACGGTCATATGCATTACTACTTCCTATGGGTCTGTGCAACATGAAGTGGAACTCGTCCTGGCGTTATTGCATGATGTTATCCTGGGCCGGGATTTTCCCCACTTCTGGCAATTGTGGGAGAATCAGTTGATACCCCAGGGTAATAGTGTACATGATTCTTCTCCCAGGGCGCGTGTGGGTCCCGATTCCCTGGAAGAGGTCTCCCAGGAAGACTCTGGGGAAGAGTGTGCGGGAAATGACCTGCAGTTCCTGTTTTCAGTCATGGCGGGTGATACGGAGGAGACCGGGGAAGAGGAGGAGGCCGACAGCCGTCCACCTCCCCGTTTGCCGGATTTAGAAGTTCAGAAAGATGACTTCCAAAGCGAGCAAATAAAGGATCCTACCTTTTCTCAGGCTAGGACAAATGTAAAAGTGATAAATGGGGTACCCGTAGAACCTGGCTCTAGGCTGGCATATCCTTACATGGTTCTGGAGAATGATTTACTCTATCAGATAGAGAAAAAGGGGGAAGACACGGTGCAACTATTAGTCGTGCCAAAACCCTACCGGCGGCAGGTGCTGGACCTGGCCCACGGACATGTGATGGGAGGTCACCTGGGAGTCCAGAAAACCACCGAAAGGATATTACACTGTTTTGTTTGGCCAGGCATGCATCACGATATTCGAGTATATTGTGAGTCTTGTCCTGACTGCCAAGCCTCTGCACCTAAGGCCCGTTTCTGTAGCCCTTTGGTACCCCTACCTATTATTGAAGTCCCGTTTGAGAGGATTGGGATGGATTTAGTTGGGCCCCTTCCATGGTCTGCACGTGGACTCCAACATATCCTGGTCATCTTGGATTATGCCACTCGTTACCCGGAGGCCATCCCTTTGCGTAACACGGCCACCAAGACGATTGCCAAGGAACTGGCGCATGTGTTTAGTCGGGTCGGTATACCAAAACAGATACTCACCGACCAGGGGACCCCCTTTATGTCCAGGATAATGAAGGAGCTCTGCCGATTGTTACAAATCAAACCGTTACGCACATCCGTGTATCACCCTCAAACAGACGGGTTGGTTGAACGGTTCAATAAAACTCTGAAGCAGATGCTGAGAAAGGTGATAGACAAGGATGGGAAGAACTGGGACTATTTACTTCCGTATTTGCTTTTTGCCATCAGGGAAGTACCCCAGTCTTCCACGGGATTCTCGCCTTTCGAGTTATTGTACGCCCGACGTCCTCGCGGACTGTTAGACATGGCAAAAGAAACCTGGGAGGGTCAGGTCACTCCGTTTAAAACAGTGATAGATCACGTCACACAAATGCAGGACCGTATTGCAGCTGTTATGCCTATCGTCAAAGAACACACGATACAGGCTCAAGGAGCCCAAAAAAGAATCTATGATAGGGGCGCCAAGATCCGTACGTTTGCACCCGGAGATAGGGTGTTGATCCTGGTCCCCACGGTGGACAGTAAGTTCCTGGCAAAGTGGCAGGGCCCCTTTGAGATCAAGGAAAGAGTTGGTGAAGTAAACTACAAAGTATACCAGGCAGGTAAACGGAAACCTGAACAGATTTATCATGTAAATCTGATAAAGCCCTGGAAGGATCGGTCTGCCTTGTCAGCGGAGCTGGCCCGTCCTGTCTGCTCGCATACCGTACCGGAGGTACGGGTTGCAGAGACTCTCTCGGAGCGGCAAAAGACTGAGGTCAGGCAGTTTCTTCTTCACAACCAAAAGTTTTTCTCAGAAAAACCCGGGCAGACTACGCTAATAAAACATGACATCGTAACGGAACCTGGTGTCACAGTTCACGTAAAGCCCTACCGAATCCCGGAAGCGCGCCGTGAAGCCGTTTCCCGAGAAGTGAAGGCAATGTTAGAGTTAGGTGTCATTGAGGAATCGCACAGTGCTTGGTCCAGCCCGATTGTGCTAATTCCTAAACCGGACGGCACCATCCGGTTCTGCAATGACTTCAGGAAACTGAATGCGGTCTCAAAATTTGATGCCTACCCCATGCCCCGGGTCGACGAGTTAATAGATCGGTTAGGAAAAGCCCGGTATATTACGACCCTAGACCTAACAAAGGGGTATTGGCAGATCCCTCTGGTGGAGGCTGCCAGAGAAAAGACAGCATTTGCTACCCCAGAAGGTCTATTTCAGTATGTGTATATGCCGTTTGGACTGCACGGAGCACCGGCGACCTTCCAGAGACTGATGGATCGAGTCCTGAGGCCACATAGGCAGTACGCTTCGGCCTATTTGGACGACATTGTCATTTACAGCTTGGACTGGGAGACTCATCTCCAGAAAGTACAAGCTGTGATTGACGACCTGTGGGAGGCAGGTCTAACCGCGAACCCCAAGAAATGTCCCATCGGGCTAGAAGAAGCCCGGTATTTGGGGTATGTAATTGGGAGGGGTGTTGTTAAACCCCAGGTTGATAAGATTCAGGCAGTTCAGGACTGGCCACAACCTGTCAACAAGAAGCAGGTGCAAGCCTTCCTGGGGATCGCCAGTTATTATCGCCGGTTCATACCCAATTTTGCAGCCATCGCTACCCCCCTGACGGATCTTACAAAAGGGAAAGACTCCGTCATGATTAAATGGAGTTTAGCGGCTGAAGAAGCCTTCCATAGCCTAAAACGGGCACTTTGCTCTCAGCCCGTACTGGTGACTCCGGACTTCCGCAGTGAGTTTGTGGTACAAACGGATGCCTCTGATACCGGTATCGGGGCTGTACTCTCACAAGTGAGGGACGGAGTGGAACACCCAGTCCTCTATCTCAGCAGGAAGCTGAATAAACACGAGCAAAGGTATGCAGTCGTAGAAAAAGAGTGCCTCGCCATTAAGTGGGCTCTAGAGGCCCTCAAATATTACCTGGTGGGCCAAAAGTTCAGGTTGATCACTGACCATGCCCCTCTCAAGTGGATGCACTTGAACAAGGAACGGAATAGCCGGGTGACCCACTGGTTCCTTGCCCTGCAGGCCTACACTTTTACGGTGGAGCACCGCCCAGGGGTACAGATGGGAAATGCAGATGCCCTGTCCCGAGTGCACTGTTTGGCGGGTGTCATTGCTCGACCGGAGTGGTCTGAGCAGAAGGGGGGGATATGTGAGAATCATGTGGGAATAGTGGATGAGGGCAGGTATATCTCGCCCAGATTCCTTTCCTATGTGGCCTAGTCTGGTCAGTATCGCACCTGCTTACTAATGGATAATGGGAGGTGGATATAAAAGGATGCAAGGTGGTTGTGTGAGTGTCTCAGCCTGGGAACACAGAGAGCCTGTCTGTGTGAGAGACACACGTGAGTGGAAGCAGTGCCCACTGCAACTGTGGTTTGGCTGGACGGGAGAAGCCCGCCAGTTGGTAGTTAGGTTGTCCATTGTTTAGTTAGTGCCGGACAGGCAAGGATTTGTTTTATGTTTTATATCCTTTTGCATTGCTTTCACCATTAATAAACTAGACCCAGGGTCAGTTACACCCGAATCCCAGCTCTGCGCCTGAGTTTCATGCTGAATGCACGTGACCTTTGACCCCAGCAAAGGCGATACCGGAGTGTTTTATCACAATATATATATATATATATATATATATATATATATATATAGGGCCAAAATTACAACTTGAATGATGCCCTGTGTGGTATCTTCTGATGGCACACCAAATAAGGTATATTGCCATACACCGAGGGCTGATGAGGACTAAAATTCAGCCCTGGTATTAAAAAAAAACACAGGCCCATGCAGCCTCAAAAAGTTTGACTAATGCCACAATATAAGGTGAAATATTACCATCACACTATGATCACAAAATCTAACCACATAGTTACAGAATGTCATTATACTGATCAAACACAACTGTACGAAGATCAATATTACCATTAATAATGCAATATTAGGGACAAATAATACTGTCAGACCATGAACACATATTACCAATATATACAGTAGTGATAATACCACCATATTGATTATTAACCAAAACTACTATACTAAGACTGATATACGGTAATCACCACACAGTGATCATGTAATGATAGCTAGCAGGGACTCGCTAGAGAGGTTCATGAAAATTCACTTTCCACCTCCTTATAAAGATGACCCCCATCGAGCCTCTTTATAATAATGACCCCACATTTTAATGATATATATACTAGAGGGGTTAAAGTAGTTACAGGAGACAGGGAGCGTTAGCACAACCTAAGGGGATTCTGGGAAAGTTGTGTCTGTGGATCTCCAGGAGAAAGCCATGACATGGAAAGTCTCCTATCAGACTGAACTAAGATAAGCTGCCAAGACCAGTTCTTTCAGGGAAGTGACTGCCTGAAGCAGAGAGGCAGTAAGGACAGCCAGGAGCGATCATTGTTGCCTCAAAGTAAGAGTGTGAGAGAGATGAGAGCATCAGACAAATTCCCCCCCCACTTCACTGCATGACTGCATATGGTGAGTCCAGTTTTCTCCCTTTTACCATTATCCAATCCTATCTTATCCACATAGCGCTGAGATAACAGTGGGCCTCACACAATCCAAAAGTGTCCACTGTCCAAAAGTGTGTGCAGATATTCAAAATCTCCCTTATCCTCTAGTCACTTTTGTCACAGCAGTGCCATCTAGCCTGTCACATAGCGCTGAGATATCAGTGGGCCTCACACAATCCAAAAGTGTCCAGTGTCCAAAAGTGTGTGCAGATATTCAAAATCTCCCTTATCCTCTAGTCACTTAGGTCACAGCAGTGCCATCGAGCCTGTCACATAGCGCTGAGATAACAGTGGGCCTCACACAATCCAAAAGTGTCCACTGTCCAAAAGTGTGTGCAGATATTCAAAATCTCCCTTATCCTCTAGTCACTTTTGTCACAGCAGTGCCATCGAGCCTGTCACATAGCGCTGAGATATCAGTGGGCCTCACACAATCCAAAAGTGTCCAGTGTCCAAAAGTGTGTGCAGATATTCAAAATCTCCCTTATCCTCTAGTCACTTTTGTCACAGCAGTGCCATCGAGCCTGTCACATAGCGCTGAGATATCAGTGGGCCTCACACAATCCAAAAGTGTCCAGTGTCCAAAAGTGTGTGCAGATATTCAAAATCTCCCTTATCCTCTAGTCACTTTTGTCACAGCAGTGCCATCGAGCCTGTCACATAGCGCTGAGATATCAGTGGGCATCACACAATCCAAAAGTGTCCAGTGTCCAAAAGTGTGTGCAGATATTCAAAATCTCCCTTATCCTCTAGTCACTTTTGTCACAGCAGTGCCATCGAGCCTGTCACATAGCGCTGAGATATCAGTGGGCCTCACACAATCCAAAAGTGTCCAGTGTCCAAAAGTGTGTGCAGATATTCAAAATCTCCCTTATCCTCTAGTCACTTAGGTCACAGCAGTGCCATCGAGCCTGTCACATAGCGCTGAGATAACAGTGGGCCTCACACAATCCAAAAGTGTCCACTGTCCAAAAGTGTGTGCAGATATTCAAAATCTCCATAATCCTCTAGTCACTTTTGTCGCAGCAGTGCCATCGAGCCTGTCACATAGCGCTGAGATATCAGTGGGCCTCACACAATCCAAAAGTGTCCAGTGTCCAAAAGTGTGTGCAGATATTCAAAATCTCCCTTATCCTCTAGTCACTTTTGTCACAGCAGTGCCATCGAGCCTGTCACATAGCGCTGAGATATCAGTGGGCATCACACAATCCAAAAGTGTCCAGTGTCCAAAAGTGTGTGCAGATATTCAAAATCTCCCTTATCCTCTAGTCACTTTTGTCACAGCAGTGCCATCGAGCCTGTCACATAGCGCTGAGATATCAGTGGGCCTCACACAATCCAAAAGTGTCCAGTGTCCAAAAGTGTGTGCAGATATTCAAAATCTCCCTTATCCTCTAGTCACTTTTGTCACAGCAGTGCCATCGAGCCTGTCACATAGCGCTGAGATATCAGTGGGCCTCACACAATCCAAAAGTGTCCAGTGTCCAAAAGTGTGTGCAGATATTCAAAATCTCCCTTATCCTCTAGTCACTTTTGTCACAGCAGTGCCATCGAGCCTGTCACATAGCGCTGAGATATCAGTGGGCATCACACAATCCAAAAGTGTCCAGTGTCCAAAAGTGTGTGCAGATATTCAAAATCTCCCTTATCCTCTAGTCACTTTTGTCACAGCAGTGCCATCGAGCCTGTCACATAGCGCTGAGATATCAGTGGGCCTCACACAATCCAAAAGTGTCCAGTGTCCAAAAGTGTGTGCAGATATTCAAAATCTCCCTTATCCTCTAGTCACTTAGGTCACAGCAGTGCCATCGAGCCTGTCACATAGCGCTGAGATAACAGTGGGCCTCACACAATCCAAAAGTGTCCACTGTCCAAAAGTGTGTGCAGATATTCAAAATCTCCATAATCCTCTAGTCACTTTTGTCGCAGCAGTGCCATCGAGCCTGTCACATAGCGCTGAGATATCAGTGGGCCTCACACAATCCAAAAGTGTCCAGTGTCCAAAAGTGTGTGCAGATATTCAAAATCTCCCTTATCCTCTAGTCACTTTTGTCACAGCAGTGCCATCGAGCCTGTCACATAGCGCTGAGATATCAGTGGGCATCACACAATCCAAAAGTGTCCAGTGTCCAAAAGTGTGTGCAGATATTCAAAATCTCCCTTATCCTCTAGTCACTTTTGTCACAGCAGTGCCATCGAGCCTGTCACATAGCGCTGAGATATCAGTGGGCCTCACACAATCCAAAAGTGTCCAGTGTCCAAAAGTGTGTGCAGATATTCAAAATCTCCCTTATCCTCTAGTCACTTAGGTCACAGCAGTGCCATCGAGCCTGTCACATAGCGCTGAGATATCAGTGGGCCTCACACAATCCAAAAGTGTCCACTGTCCAAAAGTGTGTGCAGATATTCAAAATCTCCATAATCCTCTAGTCACTTTTGTCGCAGCAGTGCCATCGAGCCTGTCACATAGCGCTGAGATATCAGTGGGCCTCACACAATCCAAAAGTGTCCAGTGTCCAAAAGTGTGTGCAGATATTCAAAATCTCCCTTATCCTCTAGTCACTTTTGTCACAGCAGTGCCATCGAGCCTGTCACATAGCGCTGAGATATCAGTGGGCCTCACACAATCCAAAAGTGTCCAAAAGTGTGTGCAGATATTCAAAATCTCCCTTATCCTCTAGTCACTTTTGTCACAGCAGTGCCATCGAGCCTGTCACATAGCGCTCAGATATCAGTGGGCCTCACACAATCCAAAAGTGTCTAGTGTCCAAAAGTGTGTGCAGATATTCAAAATCTCCCCTGTCCTATAGACACCTTGTACCTTGTTTTACATTACTATATAGTTTGTTGGATTTTGTCTACATTTCTACCAAAAATGAGGAAGGCTGGTGGAAGAGGCCGTGGAATTGGGCGGGGGTTGGCAGCTGGTAATGATGGTGTTGGTGGTGGATCTGATGGTAGTGGCAAGAGCAAAATAGGACCGAATGCAGGAGGTGCTGACCCTGCGTCATCGTCTGGCTACATAAGGCCTTGAACGCTTAGTTTTCTAGGAGTTGGCAAACCGCTTTTAAAGCCAGAGCATCAGGAAAAAGTTTTGTCTTACATTGCTGACTCAGCCTCCAGCTCTATCGCCTCCTCTTCTTCAGTTGTAAAAAGTAAAAGCACTGAGTCGTCATTGGAGGCTCATGTTCATGAACCACACCTTTCCTTGTGTCCTTCACCCCAACCAAGATTGAAGGATGACGCTGGCCATACTACTGATTACTCCATGGAGCTGTTTTCACATACCATGCCTGGATTATCAAGTGAAATGGTGAATTACCCAGGCCAAGATGAATCTGACATGGAGTGCACTGATGCACAGCCGCTGATGGATGATTCTGCTGGTACATTCACTCAAAGCACTACATTGTCCTCGCAGTGTACAGAGCCAGATTCTGACCCTGATGAGACTCAGGTGCCCCTTCCCGCACACTATACCACCATACACGGTGACACAGAGGAAGGTGCACATGACATAGAAGAGGAGGTGATGGATGACCCAGTTGTTGACCCAGATTGGCATCCATTGGGGGAAGAGGGTGCTGCTTCCAATAGCTCAGATGAGGAGCATCCACAGCAGACATCGACATCGCAACAGCTGTTATCTGGCAGGCCCGGAGCACTCCAAAGACAGGTTCCAAACATCAAAAGAGTTGCTGGACAGCTTGTCCAGAGGGTCAAAAGATCACAGCGTGCTAGGCCGCAAAATGTCTGCCAAAGCAGGAAGAGTGCAGTGTGGCACTTTTTTGAACAAAATCCTCATGATCAGGCCAAGGTTATCTGTAAGAAGTGCGCAAAGACCTTTAGCAGAGGGAAAAATCTGAAAAATTTGAATACCAGTTGCATGCTTAGACATTTAACCAGCATGCACTTGCAAGCGTGGACACAACACCAAACCTCAAGTGCCACATGTGCAACTGATCACAACGAAGGTAGTCAGCAACGCTACATTGTTTCCCCCACTGTAAGCCCACCGGTTAGCACAGCAGCAAATGTTGAGGTGTCGTTGCAAGACCACAGCAGTCAGGGAATCCCACTGTTATATCAACGAAAGACTGATTCTAGGCCATCAGAAAGAACACCAACTCCATCACCATCATCATCCCTCTCTCAGTCCGCCCTGTCCACTGCTACTTCCACCATATGCAGCTCTCAAGTCCAGCTCACCCTCCCAGACACTATGAGTAGGTCAAGAAAGTACTCAGTCTCTCATCCGCGTACACTGGGTTTGAACGCCCACATTGCCAAACTAATCTCGTTTGAGATGATGCCCTTTCGGTTGGTGGAAAGCACAGCTTTCCGCGAACTCATGGCCTATGCAGTACCACGCTATGACCTACCCAGTCGCCACTTCTTCTCTCGCAAAGCCATCCCAGCCCTCCACCATCATGTGAAAGACCGCATTGTCCATGCACTCAAGCAGTCAGTGAGCGGAAAGGTGCACCTCACAACTGATGCATGGTCCAGTCAGCATGGCCAGGGCCGTTACGTGTCCATCACTGCACACTGGGTTAATGTGGTGGATGCAGGGTCCACAGGGGACAGCGGTGGTGGGACAGTGCTGCCTAGCCCACGGTATAGGAAACAGTTGGCTGTAGGCGTTCGACCCTCCTCCTCCTCCTCCTCCTCCAGAAGCGAAAGCTCGTCCACAGAGCGCAGTCGTACGAGCACTCCATCTGCAGCTGCCACTGTTGCACACGATGTGTCCCCCTATCGAGCAGCTAGTGGAAAGCGTCAGCAGGCTGTGTTGCAGATGATGTGTTTGGGCGACAGACACACCGCCGAGGTGCTGGCCGAGTACTTGAAGCGACAAACTGAGTCATGGCTGGGCAGTGTACATCTTGAGGCAGGCAAGGTAGTTAGTGATAACGGCCGTAATTTTGTGGCAGCCATAGCCCTTTCAAAACTCAGCCACATACCTTGCTTGGCTCACACCTTGAACCTGGTGGTGCAGTGCTTCCTCAAAAATTATCCGGAGTTAACAGCCCTGCTCCAGAAGGTGCGAAGACTGTGCGCGCACATCCGCCGGTCGCCTGTACACTCCGTTCGTATGCAGAAGCTGCAGCGATTGCTCCACCTTCCCAACCACCGCCTCATTATCAACATTGCAAAAAGGTGGAACTCCACCCTGCACATGGTGGAGCGGCTGTGCGAGCAGAGGCAGGCCATAATGCATTTGTGGGAGGATACACGGCCAGGCACTTTGAGAGCAGACATGGAGGTGACAGGTGTGCAGTGGTCGAAGCTGAAAGACCTTTGTAAAGTCCTTCAGTGTTTTGAGGAATGCACACGGCTGGTAAGCGCAGACGACGCCATCCTAAGCATGAGCATCCCACTTATGCGTCTGCTCATGCAAACTTTGACGCACCTTAAGGAGCAGGCGTCTGCAGCCAATGTTGATGAGGAGGAAGAGGAGGAGGGAATCCTTGATGACATTCAGCCATTGTCTGCTCAGGGACCTCTCCTGGACGAGGTGGAGGAAGAAGAGGAGGAGGAGGATGATGATGGGGATGATTACTTAGGGGAGGAGGATGCATCTCGTGGGGCAAGTGAAAATGTTGGCGTGGCAAGGTCTGGTACAGGGTTTGTGCGTGACTGGAGGGATGTGGATTTGCCAGAAAGTGCTCCTCCACCCAGCACTCGCAGTGCATCATTGACACCGGGAACATTGGCCCACATGTCAGATTATGCCTTGCGGATCCTAAAAAGGGACCCCCGCATTGCCAAAATGATGAACGCTGACGACTACTGGTTGGCCAGCATCCTGGATCCACGCTATAAAGGCAAATTACAAAACATCATGCCACAGGAGAACCTTGACCTAATATTGGCTAATAAACAAGCAACTCTGGTAAATCGGTTGCTTGAGGCATTCCCAGCACACAGCAGCGGTGATGGTTCTCACACGAGCCGTACGGGCCGGGGGCAGCTTGGCAGAGGTGTTCGTGATGCACACAGCAGAAGTGGCGTTGGAGACAGGGGTTTCATGACAATGTTGTGGACTGATTTTTCAAATACCGCTCACACAACTGGTAATACTGCATCGATGGAAAGTGACAGGAGACAGCAGTTGTCAACTATGGTTACAAACTACTTTTCCTCCCATATCGATGTTCTCCCACACAGGTCATTCCCCTTTGACTATTGGGCCGCTAAACTGGACACCTGGCCTGAATTGGCCCAATATGCCTTACAGGAGCTCGCTTGCCCAGCTGCAAGTGTGCTATCGGAAAGAGTCTTCAGTGCAGCTGGGTCAATCCTGACAGAAAAAAGGACCCGTCTGTCAACCCAAAATGTGGATGATCTAACCTTCATTAAAATGAACCATGCATGGGTTTCCAAGGATTTTGTCCCACCTTCCCCTGATGACACATAGGGTGACAGAAAAATGGCTTGCTTTGGTCCACCTCTTCCTGGTACTTCACCTATTTCGCCTTTTGCATCAGCTGAATGTCCAACATCAACATATGCCATTTTCTAAAACTCCCTAACTGTGCTGCCTCCCCCCCCATGGCCGGGGTCACCACCAAGCGCACGACACCGTGCGAGTGCCGTTGCCCTGGACAGGTGGGTAGGCCGACTCTTGGGCGCGGGCACTGGCACAGGGTCCCTCATAGTGCAATCAAGTGTCTCTGACGGTGGTGGTGCACACCCGCCGTCAGACACACCGCTGTACTATGAGGGGCCCAGTGCCAGTACCGACGCCCACGAGTGGGCCCCCCTTGCTTGGGCAGGGCCCCAGCATTTGCAATCTTTACCTCTCCCTGCTCCTCCGCTGTGTAATCTGGGCCGTCAAATCCATACTGTGCCTGACACCGTCTGAGCCTGCCTCCTGATGTATAGACATATATTTTGAATGTGTACGCTATCCATACATGTAATCCGGGGATACGGTACCCTTTCTAACCTTTGTGCAATCACGTGCAATCCATACTGGGCCTAACACCGTCTGAGCCTGCCTCATGCTGTATAGACATATATTTTGAATGTGTACGCTATCCATACATGTTATCCGGTGATATGGTACCCTTTCTAACCTTTGTGCAATCATGTGCAATCCATACTGGGCCTAACACCGTCTGAGCCTGCCTCATGCTGTATAGACATATATTTTGAATGTGTACGCTATCCATACATGTTATCCGGTGATACGGTACCCTTTCTAACCTTTGTGCAATCACGTGCAATCCATACTGGGCCTAACACCGTCTGAGCCTGCCTCATGCTGTATAGACATATATTTTGAATGTGTACGCTATCCATACATGTTATCCGGGGATACGGTACCCTTTCTAACCTTTGTGCAATCACGTGCAATCCATACTGGGCCTAACACCGTCTGAGCCTGCCTCCTGAGACATATATTTTGAATGTGTACGCTATCCATACATGTTATCTGGGGATACGGTACCCTTCCTAACCTTTGTGCAATCACGTGCAATCCATACTGGGCCTAACACCGTCTGAGCCTGCCTCATGCTGTATAGACATATATTTTGAATGTGTACGCTATCCATACATGTTATCCGGTGATACGGTACCCTTTCTAACCTTTGTGCAATCACGTGCAATCCATACTGGGCCTAACACCGTCTGAGCCTGCCTCCTGAGACATATATTTTGAATGTGTATGCTATCCATACATGTTATCCAGGGATACGGTACCCTTTCTAACCTTTGTGCAATCACGTGCAATCCATACTGGGCCTAACACCGTCTGAGCCTGCCTCATGCTGTATAGACATATATTTTGAATGTGTACGCTATCCATACATGTTATCCGGGGACACGGTACCCTTTCTAACCTTTCTGCAATCACGTGCAATCCATACTGGGCCTAACACCGTCTGAGCCTGCCTCCTGAGACATATATTTTGAATGTGTACGCTATCCATACATGTTATCTGCGGATACGGTACCCTTTCTAACCTTTGTGCAATCACGTACAATCCATACTGGGCCTAACACCGTCTGAGCCTGCCTCATGCTGTATAGACATATATTTTGAATGTGTACGCTATCCATACATGTTATCCGGTGATACAGTACCCTTTCTAACCTTTGTGCAATCACGTGCAATCCATACTGGGCCTAACACCGTCTGAGCCTGCTGCCTGAGACATATATTTTGAATGTGTACGCTATCCATACATGTTATCTGGGGATACGGTACCCTTTCTCACCTTTGTGCAATCACGTGTAATCCATACTGGGCGTGAGAATGGCTGGCGAGCTGTTAAGCAAGCTACAGCACCTGTCCAGACAAGTACAGGGATTCCCTAGCGAGGAGACTTATTTGATTGTTTTCAATGTTGGGACAGCAATTTTTGGGGAGCACTGTACTCTGGAGAATGATAGATGGGGCCCACCATACACTGGAACATTCCAAAGGTGGACATCAGACACTGGAGCAGCATTTACAGGGCCCATTATACACTAGAGCATTAGAAATGGGGCCCATTATGTTTGGAGCATTATTTGGGCCCATAAGACAGTGGAGCTTCATCCATGGGGACCAACATATACTGTAGCATTATGTGGAGCTCATCATATACTGTTTCAAACATTATATGGGACCAATGATTCTGTATGGAGAAATAGATGGGCCTCGTCATGAGATGTAAAAAGTGAGGTATTTTTCATTGGACTATACCACTATTTCTCTGCCGTATCGGAGCATGATGAGTTGTGGTATGTGTTAAAGGGGCGCTCTTTCGCCCAGGGCACATGAAAACCTGGAGCCAGCCCTCCCCCCCACAGTTTGTAGCCAAATAACCCCCATTTTTTAGTGCGTAACTTGTATTATGAAGTTAATTAAGGTTGACAAGCTTAAGAAAGAAGAATTGATGCTTTTGGCATTCAAATGGGCACTGTAGGTGTGTTTCCTGTCCTCCTCTCACTGCCGACTTTTATTCCCCATTGACTTACATTGGGTTTCGTGTTTCGGGACGACCCCGACTTTTCCCTATAATCGGACGATCTTGCTCGACTCGACTTTTGGAAAAGTCGGGTTTCACGAAACGAAACGCGACCCTAAAAAACCAAAAGTCGCTCAACTCTACTGATGACTATTAAGAATTCAGTAATTAGACGCTCTAGGCTATGGTGGAACAAAATGTTTCTAGAGAAATACCTTTCGAACAAAATGATTCCTAGAGGGCTAAGGATTCGTGTAACTCCTACCTTCCCCGTAGAACATGATGTATTTATTAAAAAATGGGAGGAAGCTTGCAATAGCTGCTCTTTTATTCTTATGCAGCTTTTGATTAACCTAAATAGCTCCAATATTAGTGAATTGGATAAACTCATTGATGATACACAAATAGGTCTGGATACTGATTGCCCTAAAGAGAAATTGCAACAATTCAATAATGAGCTAGAGAAATCCCTTGATGGACTTGCTAAGAAAATCCAGGAGACTCAACTCTCCAAATATAACAGGGATGTAAAGGACTATCAGAGTAATAAAGTCTATTTGTGGAAGAAAACCTATCCGAATCTATCCCGCATACCATCTAATACCTCACTTACATCAATAAGTGGACAGTCTGATTTGTCTTCTTCTGGCACAGCACGTCTACGAGACCATTCATACCACCCCTATAGAAGGCAATATGGTCATCAAACTGGCTTGGACAAAAGGGATAATAGGGTAATTAACCTTAGTCAGTATGTACTATCTCCCTCCGATCTGTTTCTCTTGGGTAGGGGCTTCTCTTTTTCACCTACTCGGGAATTTGATACTTTTGCCACTGTCAAAGATTTAAACCTGTTTGCCAGGTCATTACTGCTAAAGAGGCATTTCTTCAATGATGTTAATAATATTCTTTTCCCCACAGAGGAGGAACAAAAGGCCCTGAGAGCCTTGGAGGAGCTGGCGGTGGAACATGAGGGAGGTAAGATCCCCCCATCTATCCGTCCACGATCCAAGAAGTTCCCCCCCCTGGCTACTTGTACGAGTGTTGACCTCTTTGTCCAGGTGGCGACTCGTGAACTTTCCCAGATTCCTAAATTTATCAGGGATGATAATTTGACCAGGGAGGAACGTGTTAGACTTAGATATTTTCAGAATCTTCCGGATGTGGTGCTGAAGCCGGCCGACAAAGGGGGTAATGTCGTCCTGTGGCCAACTAAGTTATATGAGAAGGAAGCTTATCGCCAGTTGAACAATAGCATTTGCTATAAAAAACTGACGTATAATCCCCTTAGTGCATACTCTAATCAATTGGAGAACATTATCAAAAGGGCCACACGGGACGACATTATCACCAAGGAGCTGGCTTCAGCGCTACTGGTTAGTGAGCCCACAGTGGCCACATTCTATTTATTACCAAAGGTCCATAAGGATCTGAGATCGCCACCTGGTCGTCCTATTGTGTCAGGGAGGGGTAACTTCTTGGAGCATGTCAATCGTTGGATCGATTTCCACCTCCAGCCCCTTGTCACGACTCTCCCTTCTTATTTGAAGGATACAGGGGAATTTTTGCGCAAGGTTGATGGCCTATGCCTTGAGGGTGAATCCTTGCTAGTTTCAGCGGATGTGGAGTCCCTATATATGAATATCAGACATAAAGATGGCATTGCCGCAGTTCGGTTTTGTCTTCAAACCTCTAATTTGTCGAGTGGTTTGAGGGGACTCCTGCTGGAACTGCTTGAATTCACCCTCACGCACAATTTCTTTGTGTTCAAGGGGTCTTTTTTCCTGCAGCTCCAGGGGACAGCCATGGGCGCGGCCTTCGCGCCGGCCTATGCTAATCTGTTCCTGGGGCTGTGGGAGAGGGACCTCTTCCAGTCGGACCGGATGGTGTCGATAGACCGTGTCCCCTTTTGGACGCGGTATATCGACGACATCCTGTTCGTCTGGCAGGGCACGGCCATCGATCTTGCACAATTTGTTGAGTGCCTCAATAGCAGTGAATTGAATATTACCTTGACCTGTGAATGGGATAGTACCAAAATTAATTTTTTGGATGTCTCCATTTCCAAAGATAGGAGTGGCAATGTAAACACGGACATTTTCCGTAAGCCAACTTCTACTAATACATTATTACACGCCTTATCCTGTCATCCACACCATATGGTAGCATCCATTCCGACAGGACAATTCCTCCGTTTGAGACGGTTGTGTTCATCGGATGTGGATTTTGAGAAGCGGGCTGAGGAATTAAAGTTACGATTCCTGGAGCGTGGGTATAGTAGGCGGGTTATTAAGAAGGCTTATCACAGGGCCAAGTATTCTAACCGTAACCATCTGCTATATAAAAAACAGGCTAGGGTACCTGAGGGTGAGAATCAATGTAGATTCATCACCACGTACCATCCATGTTCGGATCGTGTTCGGGCCGTACTAACAAGGGCATGGCCTATTTTACAAGTAGACCCTATAATTCGGAAATTTCTACCCCAACGTCCATTGATTACTTTTAGACGTGCTAAGAACCTACGTGATCTCTTGACAAGAAGTCATCACGTGGGGTCACAGCCACAAATGTTTCTGGATACCGCTTCTTTTGGGGGTGGTTGTTTTCCTTGTGGCCGCTGTGTGGCATGCCCTAACGTGGATAGATGTGATCATTTTTTCAATTCCGGCGGTACAAGAAATTTCAGAATTAAAAACAGATTACGTGTACCACAAGATATGTTGTCTATTTTGCCACCTGCCCATGTGGGCTAATCTATGTGGGGATGACAACTAGACAACTAAAAGTCCGGATTAGAGAACATGTTTTGGGTATACAGGCCGCCAGCGGTCACGACGAGACAACCACCCTCAAAACCATGCCCAAACATTTTAAGCTGTTCCATCAATGTAAAAGCAATCTTTTACGTGTACGGGGAATTGACGTTTTGTATATCAACATCAGAGGTGGGAATTTGTCCAAACGCCTTGGTCAGCTAGAGAGTAGATGGATCTGGACTCTTGATACTGTCCAGCCACTAGGACTGAATGAGAACCTCAGCTTTTCGCCATTCCTTTAGTCGTCGATTCACTGTGCTGGTCTTTCTCCCGCATATATTTATTTTATGTGGTTTTAACAGTTTTTTTGTTATGTTCTAGGTGTTTTGCCTTCTGAATATTGTTTCCCGTGCCTGGTTATCCCCACGGACGCTCATCGCCGGTTTACTGACATGGCATTGGCCCATATGTCTGCAGCCGCCACAAACCCCCCCCTCCTCCCCACAACCCCCCCTTCTTTCCCCCCCTTTTCCCTCTCCTTCCCCTCCCACCCTACCAATAACCCCCTGACCCCCCCCCTTTTTCTTGTGTTTGGGGGTATATATATATGTATATACATATGTATCATTATGTATCATGGTTTCTTGTATATATGTATGTATCTGTAATTTGTTATTAGACAATAATATGTCTTTATTACACGTACAAGTTGGTACATCTAGTGCTGTTTATTAAAATTACATTGCTGTATACTTGCATATATGTTTCTTTGGTCGTATGCATGTACATTTATTTTGGGGTTGTTTTCATTCCCCCCCCTCCCCCCCCTTCTTGTATTTGGGGGTATATATGTGTATGTATATGCATATGTATCATCATGTATCATGGTTTCTTGTACATATGTATGTATCTATAATTTGTTATTAGACAATAATATGTTTCTATTACACGTACAAGTTGATACATTTAGTGTTGTTTATTAAAATTACATTGCTGTATACTTGCATATATGTCTCTTTGGTCGTATGCACGTACATTTATATTATATTTTGGGGTTGTTTTTCTTGTATCTTGTATATTTTATGTCCGGGGGGTTGCTATCTCTATCTCTATGGACGGTGTATGTATGTTGTCAGGTGATGGTTATGGAACCCCGTACAGGATCTATCATCAGCTTCTTTATAGGGTGCTATGTGGAACGGAATTTACCTTTTACTAAATGGTTTATATCAAATAATCCTGTCTCTGCTAGCATATGGCACCTTTTATTGATATACATTTCTTTGATTTACGTCCTATATGCTTTTGTCGGTGTTTGCCCATCTTCCTGCCAGTACTGGCAATGGTGTGTCCTGGCCCTCCATTTCAATGCGCTTGCACTCTGCTGGTGTGCGTCGCTGGCTCGCAGCTCAGCGGTGCGCCGACATCCGGGTCACGTGGCGCCCGCGTGACTCTGATCTCGGCTGCCCGCATGAGCGCGATCTCGCGTTCGTGACGTCACCAGAGGGCCACGCGGTTGCAATGGTGGCTTCCGGGTCCGGGAGTATTTAAGGACCATTTCTATGCCTGTGACCTTATGCCCCTTGATAAAGGCACGCCGAAACGCGCATTGGGGCGGGTGGGACGTGGAGGAAGGCGGCCATTCTGCTTGCAGGTACTTGAGCTCCTTTATTGTTCTCATGCACATTTATTTGTTATCTGCGTGCCTGACATATATGGCCATATTTAGGTCTTGTTGACTTCACTTGTGTCAGGTTTTCCTTAGTGCTATTATGCACATATGGTTGTTGTGCTGTTTACCTGCATTATATGATGATGTCATGTACCTGCGTTCTATCTCTATTTTGCCACTGTGCATATATGATTTTTGTGCTATGATGTCGCTATATATCTGCCTTCTTTCATACCTACCCTGGGCCTCACATATGTGGTTTGAATGACCTTTACATCTTCCAACCCCCACTTGTATTTGTCTGTCTGTATGATTTTTATGTATTAATAAAATTCTTTCAGTTTTATTCTTGACCTCAAGACTGTTTCTGCCCTCTGTCTATGACAGTTTTAACAATGACAACTTGTCCTCTGGTAAATGACACTCCATCTTTTCCGAATCAATTAATATGCCCAAAAAACTTATAACGGTCTTAGGGCCTTTTGTCTTCTCGGTTGCCAACAGCACCCCAAAATGCTCCGCCATCCAAACCATGGCTGCCAACGCATTCCTACACAACGATGAAACCGGGGGACCGATAAAAAGAAAATGATCCAGGTAATGAATGATCGATTGCACGCCTGCAACATCCCTTACCACCCATTCCAGAAAAGTGCTAAACATCTGGAAAAGTGAACAAGAAATTGCACAACCCATCGGCAAACACCTATCGAGGTAGAAATCCCCGTTCCAAAAACAACCCAACAGCGGGATACTCTCCTCATGAACCGGCAATAAACGAAAAGCCGATTCAATGACGATCTTTGCTAACAGAGCCCCTGAACTGTAACTTCGCACCCAATGTACTGCCGTATCAAACGAGGTATGTTCCACCGAACACAACTCTTTATCAATACCATCATTAACTGACAAACCTTTTGGGTATGATAAATGCTGGATCAAATGAAACTTGTTCGGCTCCTTTTTCGGCACTACCCCCAAAGGGGAAACAATCAAACAAGCTACTGGTGCAGTGGGGAACAGACCAGCCAACCTGCCCAGCTCCACTTCCTTTTTCAACTTCACATCCACTACCTCCGCATGCATTGCTGCCGACCGCAAATTTTTAACCGAGAAAGGAACCATGTGGCCGGGAGGGGGGATCCTGAAGCCCTCAACAAAACCCTTCCAAATAACATTGGCCTCCACCCGAGCCGGGTGCCTATTTAGAAAGGGGGCCATCTCTTGAATTCTCACCAGGCTCTCCCCCTTTACCGGTACCCATGTGTGGCTTACCCTTCCCCTTTTTTAAACATTTTGCAGCCCCGTGGGAGCTACCATTGCAGTGGGAGCACATGTGCTTGAACTTGCAGCTGTTCCCGTACTTACACTGCCCGTCATTAAATTGCCAGCACGTTCCAGACTTTTCCTTTCCTCCCTAGATTGCCTGACCACCACTTCCGTGTCCTGCCTGCTGATTGCCACTGCCCCCACTCCCGTGAAAGGACTGCCCATACCTTACTGGAGCCATCACCTTCCACCACAACCCGATATCCTTCTGATCCCATTTTATCTCCGGCCGCACCGCCTTCCTCTGTCTAAACTGCTCATCGTATCATAGCCACGCCTGACCCCCATAAATACGATGCACCTCCCCAATAGCATCTAGATAGCAAAACAGGCCAAAACAATTTTCTGGAAACTTTCCACCTATGACACTCGCCAAAATAGTGAATGCCTGCATCCAGTTTACAAAAGTCTGTGGAATCAACTGCTACCTCCGCTTTTCCTCCTCTTCTTTTCTACTATCGTCCTTCTTCCCCTTTTCCAGGTTAAATTTTTCCAACGGAAGGAGGGAGAATATCTCGACATACTCGTCCCGCCAAATCTTTTCCTTCACCTCTTTCTTTAATTGGGCACCCAAAGGCCCCTCAAAGCACACATAAACCTCTCCCTTAGCCCTATCGTCCAGTTTTATCTTGTCTCCCTTGTCCGTCTCCATTTGCACTGGAACTGATACCCCGCCGATGACCTTTTGTCACACTCAACCTGGCGTAACGCCTCTCCTTCTGTCTGAGTGCCGGACCCCCGACCCACTAACCATGCCCCCACCGGAGATGGGGCTGCCTCCCCAATTACCCCCCCTCAAGTCTCCTCAAAATTTGTGACATATTATTCAAAATATCCCTCAGCCCGGGCACTTCAGCCCCGCTAGGCCCGCTACACCCCCTCTGCTCCCTACTAACCCCTAAACTACCCCCAACCTCCTGCAATATGGCCCCTGCGGGCGACAGACACGACATGGAGCCATACTCACATAGCTGTGCAGGTGCTGTGTCCCCGCCAGCCGAATGTCCAGAATCCCGACGTCCTCCATGATCCTGATGTTCACTGCCTGAGCCAGTACCATCGGACCCTCTCCGCTGCTCCCTGCCCACGTGCCTGGCCTCCTCATCACCAGGGGGACCTGAGCACGTGACTCCTGGTGCTCCATGGATCTCCGGCCCGAGCGGGACCTGTGTCGATCCCCAGACCCGGACCAGCCTGTCCGGTCCGTATCACCCTCCGGCTGACTGCCAGACAGCTGCCCATTGCTGCCCGCCTCTCTTCCTGACCTGTATCCAGTGCTGGGGCCAGGCAGGACATCCTCATACTGCCCCCTCCTGCCCGCTGTGCCGCTCTGTCTGGCACCCCGTCTGGCAGGCCCTCCGGAGCGGACCTCCACCGGAGCACCCGCTGTGTAGCCTGCTGACGCCATCCTCACAGACGCCGCCTCTGGCCGCTGACTTCCTCGCCACTGCAACGCAGGCCTGCCGCGGCCTGCTCCTGTGCCTGTGGGCCGGCCTGGCGCCGCTGCGTCCCGCGATGCTTCGGCTCCAGCCCGCGACATCCTCACTTCCTGCCCGGCCTGCTGTTCCGGCACGGCTCCCGCTCTTTGCCTTGCTGCGCCCGCAGGCTGGCTGGGCGGATTCCTGCCAGGACGGGCGCTGAGGGGGGAAGCTGCCCCGGTACTCGCGCTGCCTGCAGGATCCCTGGAGGGGCTCCTCAGCCGGTGCCTGCTGCGCACAGTCACCTCCGGTGACAACCTTTCAGGGGGCCTTGTCCTTCTGCCCCACTGGCTAGTTCCTGATGTGTCCACCGCCCTGAGGAGAGAGGACAGCTGGGACTGAAGCCATCCTCCCCTCCTGGACCGGGCCACATCCTGGAGCCTAGACATGAGCAGATACACGGTCTCCATTCTTCTACTGTGCTTTCAGGTGGGTCTTCAGTTCTCTGCTCCCTGATGCCGAATGCGGTTTTCCCGTACTTTCTCCCCACTACCCCCAGGCCATCCCCACCCAGAACTCCTCCCATGACCCCGTCCCAGCCATTCAGGTCACCAAGGCCCAAACAAGTTTGAAAATTTGCCCTCCCATTGCAGTCATGGGGGGCTTCCTCTCAAGCTGTGCCCTCCCCAGCCCCCTTCTTGATGAAGGTACAGTGCAGCTCTGTGTAATGACACTGTGTGGAGAGAGGTTGTTTGTGAAGAGACTTTCATGTGTTTGCTGGAAGGATTGTATGAAGAGAAGCGATTCTGTGTGATGGAAAGAAACTTAACTAAAACCTTATAATGAACCTATGCCAGGAAACTGTTACCTCATATCCACTGTGAAAGATTCTGATTAATAGTCTCCTTTGTAAAATCCCTTCAAGAGTCCAAAGAATTCACGTTCCTTTGTCCTGCCTCCATATACTGAGTGGCGGACATAAAACCTATATAATAATTATCCAGTATGGTTTAACCCCTTCACCACCTTGGGTTTTTCCATTTTTGGCTTTCCGTTTATTGCTCCACTTCTTCCTAGGGTCATAACTATTTTTATTTTTCCATCAGTATGGCCATGTGAGTGTAAGGGAGGGACAGGACTGTAGTCGTGACCTGCATTCTGGTGTCAGCTGTGTCCAGTCCTTCCCCTACATGAAACAATACTATTCTTCTTGGCATACCTGCATCTCCAGATTCAGCTTTACCCGGGCACTTCCCAGATCATAACGGTCCCTCTTCTAGGCGACCTCCATCAATGGAGACACAGTCCGAGACAACTTTAACACTTTCTTTACTTAGGATTTTACATGTTACATCCACAGTTGGTACATCATAACAATTGCTTGCTTCCTCATCTTTCCCTTTCTTGTTGTCACTTCTGTGCAGTACACGCCTAGTCCAGACCATACTAGACTGCTTCCCAGTTCCTTTCTAGCCTGACCTCACTATAATGACATTTCCTTCAGCCTGTTTCGCCCCAGACATGAATTTATCATTCACTACATTTGGTGACCCCTGTTGAAGCATCCGGCCTGTCTGTACCAATATTGTCAAAGCTTCAACTCCTTTCATCTCCTTAGTCCAGCCAACTTCTGCCCTAAAAACATTGGCCCAGGCGGTAAGACGCCACATCTTCCTTTTCCTGTTCTGACCCACTGCTAAGGCATGCATTAGCCGTGGATAACGTGGGCAATAATGACTTAACATTACGTGGCTGGCAAGCCACGAGTCCGGACCTATAGCACCCTGGCCCCATCTGACTAAACCACACTTCATCACTATCCTTAACTCTCAGCAGCCCCTCCTACAATATACCCTCTAAGAACCTCCTATCAGGCCCCACTAGTGTACCCCCATCTAGTGGTACGCAACATAATTACAACTTCTCGGTCTATAGGGGAAACTATATACTAAGAGTGGCCTCCTTTATTGTCCCAAGGAGGATACACTATCTTTCCCTGACTGTAAATATACAGAGAACACCTAATATGTAAGCAATATTATAAAACATGAATGCAAGGCAATATATACAGTTTCCTATACAACTGTAACACATTCAACTGGCAATACCATAAGCAATGAGCGGTAATACAAACTTATACATGTAACAGTGCCGCAGGCAATTATCATAAAGCACATCCGTAAACATTTAGAACTGGAAGACAATCAGAGGGAAGGGGAGCATGAAAGACATCATATTACACTAGGGCTTGCTTTTCGTGGGACAAGTTGTACTTGTGAATGATACCATCGGTTTTACCATATAACATACTGGAAAATGGAAATAAAATTCAAAGTGTGATGAAATTGCAAAGGAGTGCAATTCCACAATAGTTTTTTTTGTTTTTTTACCATGTTCACTAAATACTAAAACTGACCTGCCATTATGATTCTTCAGATCATTGCAAGTTAATGGATACCAAACATATCTAGGTTCTTTTTTATTTAAGTGGTGAAAAAAAATCCATCTCTCTATATAAAAATCAATGTGTGTGTGTGTGTGTGTGTGTGTGTGTATCACCAACCAATCACGAAGCATCTTTCATTTCACCAGAGCTGTTCAAAAGAAGCTAAGCTGTGATTGGTTGCTATGACCAAGTTTTCCTTGCAACCAATCACTAACCATCTCTCATTTCACCAGAGCTGGTTAACAGTAGCTGAACCTGATTGGTTGCTATACGCAAGTTTTCCCACTTGACAACACCTCAGCAAACACTGACACATGGGAGAAATCTAGCATCCCCAGGAACATAAGCTACAGCCATCGTCTGTCCCCCAGAAAGGAGCAGTGAGTACATGACAGAAATGAATCCCCCCCTCCCTTGTGATATCATTAAGTGACACACATGAATGTAGGAAAGTGCACTTATTAAATGTCATGTGGATTTAATATTTTCTCACATGCACTTTTATGCATTATTGATGTGTTACTGTGCTCTGATGCTGTGAGTTTTTTTAAAGTGCTACTTTCCCCATAATTCACCTGAATATACCCATATAACACGTAATGCTGTTCCCATAACAACCCATTAAATATGATACTATACTGCATGCAGATGCTGTACATCCATGAGCAACTCAGTCGGACAAATTACAAGTTGACCTGGGATCTTAGTGAACCATGTTTCTGTGCAATTTCACTACTCTACTTTTACTGGCTTTGACGAGATGATGTGGGATATTAGGGATAGTAGTCCGGCAGCGCTGGCTGACGAGATAGTGTGGGATATTATAGTGAATGTGGCTATGCGGAGTGGGCGGGGCTCTACACTCAGCTTTACATATATAACGATGTGGGATAATAGGGGTAGTTGTCCGGTGGCTCTGGCTGACGGGATGATGTGGGATATTAGGGGTAGTAGTTCAGCGGCTGTGACGGGATGATGTGGGATATTAGGGGTAGTTGTCCGGAGGCTCTGGCTGACGGGACAATGTGAGATATTAGGGGTAGTAGTCTGGCGGCTGTGACGGGATGATGTGGGATATGAGGGGTAGTAGTCCGGTGGCTATGGCTGATGAGATGATGAGGGATATTAGTTGTCCGGTGGCTCTGGCTGATGGGACGGTATGGGATATTAGGGGTAGTAGTCTAGTAGCTCTGGCTGAAGGGGATGATGTGGGATATAATAGTGAATGTGGCTATGTGGCATGGGCGGGGCTATACACTCAGCTTTGCACACTAACTAATCGTAACTGTAACCATAGTTAGTTACTATGCCCGGGCAGCGTCGGGCTCTTCAGCTAGTTTATAAAAGTTTGTAAAAAAAAAAAAAAAAAAGTCGACATTTTCTGAGGCCTGTAGCATCTCCATTTTTTGTGATCTGGGGCTTAATGAGGTCTTATTTTTTGTGTGCTGAGCACATATCATATAAGTGTACAGTAGATACGATCTTTTGATCTCTCTTTATTGTATTTTAATGCAACGTTGTGGCAACCAAAAAAACTTAATTCAGGCATTTTAATTTTTTTATTGTTATGTCGTTTACAGATCGAATTAATTAGTTTTATATATGGATAGATTGCGTGATTCTGAATGCCATGAAACCAAAGAAGTGTTTTTTCTATTTTTTTTTTTTAACTGTTATTTTAAATGGGGTGAATGGGGGTGATTTAAACCTTTCATTCTTTTTAAATTTGTAAATATTTTTAGAATATTTAGAACTGAGACTCCTAAGTCCTCTCAATTCTAAATATTCTTCTATCTACTGGCTAACACAGCAGAGCTTCAGCCAACCCATCGGCGACCAGCGGTAATATGACAAGAATGCTGATCGGCAGGGTTTGTGACGCGCTCCCAATGCGATCATGTTAAATGCCTCTGTCAGAGATTAGCAGAGGCACTTAACATGTTGACAGCCTTGGTTGACGATTCCACCTGCGGTTGTTAGGAGCACATGTCAGCTCATTTCATGCCAGAAAAGTTGTGGGCTTCTAGACAGAGCCCGCAGCAAATGGGGAGGCGACTTTGGATGTACCTGTATGTCCAAGGTCATAAAGATGTTAAGAAAAATCAATTCCAAAGCTTCTACTATACTTTGCAATGTTAAACATGTACAGCACACAGGCGGCACATGGATGACAATTCGGAGCTTGAGAAGGTGGATGGGGTGCAGGAATTGGTGTACAAGGAGGAGGAAACCCTCATCGAACTAGGGCCGCAATAATAATAATAATAAATTTTATTTCTATAGTGCCGATATATTGCGCAGCACTTTACATTTCAGAGGGGACTTGTACAGACGATAGACATTACAGCATAACAATAACCACATAGATCATGACAGATACCAAGAGGAATGAGGGCCCTGCTCGCAAGTTTACAATCTATGAGGAAAAAAGGGGAGACACGAAAGGTGGGTGTTAACAGTTGCCTTCATTGTTTGGACCTGCCATAATGTTAAGTGTGTAACAGTACAGACACAGAGGGCTAATAGATGCATATAGCATATGGGAACATAATGGGGGGAACCTGGTTATGGTAAAACTTTTGACTGTGCCACACAGGGATAGTTAGGTTAATGTGTTGAGGCGGTAGGCCAGTCTGATTAAATGCTTAAAATTGTAGGGGTTGGGGACTAATCGTATTGACCTGGGAACTGCATTCCAAAGAATTGGCGCAGCACGCGTATAGTCTTGGAGATGGGAGTGAGAAGTTCTGATTATTGAGGATGCTAACATCAGGACATCAGCAGAATGGAGGGCATGGGTAGGGTGGTAGACTGAGACAAGGGAGGAGATGTAGGGTGGTGCTGAGCCGTGGAGTGCTTTGTGGGTGAGAGTAATAAGTTTGTACTGGATTCTGGAGTGGATGGGTAGCCAGTGTAATGACTGGAACAAGGTAGAGGCATCGGTGTAACGATTGGCGAGGAATATGATCCTGGCTGCAGCAATCAAAACAGATTGGAGGGGGGAGAGTTTGGTAAGAGGGAGACCAATTAGAAGAGAGTTACAGTAGTCCAGACGAGAATGAATAAGAGAAACAGTAAGAGTTTTTGCGGAGTTGAAAGTAAGAAGAGGTCGAATTCTTGAAATGTTTTTGAGGTGCAGATAACAAGAGTGAGCCAGTGATCGGATGTGAGGGGCGAATGAAAGCTCGGAGTCAAGTAGGACCCCAAGACAGCGGGCATGTTGCTGGGGAGTATTTGTGGAACCACACACAGAAATGGCAATGTCGGGCATAGGTGCATTAGTGGAGGTAGGAAACACAAGGAATTCAGTCTTTGACAGGATAATTTTCAGATATAGTGAGGACATGATGTTAGACACAGCGTTTAGACAATCGCTGGTGTTTTCTAAAAAGGCAGGCGTGATGTCAGGAGAAGAAGCATATAATTGGGTGTTATCAGCATAGAGATGGTAATGGAAACCAAATCTACTAATTGTTTGACTAATAGGGGCAGTATACAAAGAGAAGAATAGGGGGCCTAGAACTGATCCTTGAGGAACCCCAACAGTAAGTGGAAGATGTGGGGATGAGGAGCCAGCCAAAGATACAGTAAAGGAGCAGTCAGAGAGATAGAAGGAAAACCAGGAGAGAACGGTGTCCTTGATGCCGATGGAGTGGAGCATAGTGAGGAGTTGGTGATCCACAGTTTCGAATGCTGCAGAGAGATCCAAGAGAATTAGCATGGTGTAATGACCATTTGATTTAGCTGTTAGTAGATCATTAGAAACTTTAGTGAGGGCAGTTTCAGTAGAGTGTAAAGAGCGGAAACCGGTTTGGAGTGGGTTGAGAAGAGAGTTATCTGAGAGATAGCGGATAAGACGGAAGTGGACCAGACGTTCGAGGAGTTTAGAGATGAAGGGAAGATTAGTGACAGGTCTATAGTTAGCGACACAGTTTTGGTCAAGGGATTTTTTTTTAAGTAATGGCTGTATGATGGCATGCTTAAATGAGGAGGGAAAGATACCAGAAGAGAGAGAGAGAGGGTAAATATTATAATTAGGTGAGTGGTGACAGCAGGGAAAAGGGACTGGAGGAGATGTGACGGAATTGGGTCACTGGTGCAAGTGGTTAGGCGAGAAGATGCAAGGAGCCTGCTTACTTCTTCTTCTGCAACTGGTTCAAAATCAGAGAGTGAGCTAGATGCAGTGGGGGAGGAAGGAAAATGCATGGTATCCTTGGCATCAGTAGCTTGTGTGCCATCCCAGAGTCCAACTTGGTCCTGCCCTCCACAAAGTTTACTCATTGTGCCGTTAGGAAAATGTAGCATCCCTGACCACAAGCATTTGTCCACATGTCGGTTGTTAAGTGGACCTTCTCAGCAACTGCATTGGTCAGGGCATGGGTGATATAATAGGACACGTGCCTGTATATGACAGGGACCGCACACTGGAAAAATAGTGGCTGCGTTGGGGGCGAGTACCAAGGGTTGGCCACCACCATGAGATTGAGGAAAGGCTTAGTGTCCACAAACCTATACAGCAACATTTCCAGGGCAAGCAGTCTGGAAATGTGCCCATTTAGTGTTTGGGCCTGTGGGTGGGTGGCTGGGCATTTGCGTTTGCATTCCAAAGCCTGGGGTAGTGACAGCTGAACGCTGCTCTGGGACAAGGAAATGGACGTGATTGCTGATGGTGTTTTTGTGCAACAAGTGCAGGGCAGGAGGCATCCATGGCTGAGTCTTGAATGGAAGATTGGCAAGCATGTAGCACAGGGGAAGGGGCAGTGGAGTCACCTGCAGACACCAATTGTGAACCCAGACGTTCGGCTCACCTATTTGGGTGCTTTGATGATATGTGCTTGAGCATGCTGATGGGGGTCAGGCTAGCAGGAGTCAGGCCCCTTGTGATCTTGGTACAGCAAAAGTTGCAAATGACCCTTGTTTTCTCATCTGCACTTTCTTTAAAGAAGCACCAGACTGGGGAATCCCAAACCTTTGGCCTGGGAACTTTCAGTGTATGGGTGCTCTGAGGAACAGTTGCCTGCCTTCTCCCTCTGGCCACCCCAGTGCCTCTTCCTGCATATTTCAGTGCTGCAGATCGCCACCTGCTCTGCTCTGCTGTCCTCGCTCTGACTGTTGTGACCCAGGGTTAAAACCCCAATAGCATTTCCTCTGCCCCACTTAACCATAATAAATCAAACTCCGAAACCAAATGATGGGTGAAGGTCGGTCACAGCTTTATTGAATGTTTTCTTAACAACCATTTTAAAGGCACTTCACTTCTCTTAAAACACGCTCGCCGCCAAATGCCTTGCTCTGTATTCGCAGGCAAGTCGGCCAGCGAGCCGTAACTTTGTGCCAATCCTTGTTTCACCGCTGTGACTTGAAAACTACAATAAATAGAAGAAAATGAACATTAGTAAACAATCATAACAAAAAGGGAGGGAGGGTGGGACAAGCACTTCCAGGATCCGGTCAGAAGGAAAGAGGGAGGGCGGCCACGGATCTGGTGCTATATAACCACAGGAAGGGGTTGTGCTAACCCCTACCCAATCCCATTAGCCCCATAACATTAATACCCCGCCCCAGCATGACATGGGTGGGCGAGCTCCATTAACCCATAAGGGAAGGGGAAGGGAGGAAAGGCACGGCAGTCAGTGGCACTCTCCTTAGTCAGTACAGTGCCTACCTGACTGTTGTGACCCAGGGTTAAAACCCCAATAGCATTTCCTCTGCCCCACTTAACCATAATAAATCAAACTCAGAAACTAAATGATGGGTGAAGGTCGGTCACAGCTTTATTGAATGTTTTCTTAACAACCATTTTAAAGGCACTTCACTTCTCTTAAAACGCGCTCGCCGCCAAATGCCCTGCTCTGTATACGCAGGCAAGTTGGCCAGTGAGCCGTAACTTTGTGCCAATCCTTGTTTCACCGCCACGGAGGATCCTGGTTTTTAAACAGGACTCCGACCCCCACCCATCAATAGCAAAGCTTGCTCTACTCCATCTTGCAGACCGGATAAGAAGATATCGAGCCCGATATCGTTCAAATGGACCCCGTCAGGCCTTAGCAGGGCACTGCTATCCCCTTCCAGTTGTCTGTGTCGAATGACCACACCAAACCTCTCGCGCACAAACCTAGAAACATGGGCATTGATTGACCTCCTTGTGCGCTCAACTGCCATACCATCCCGAGCCCCTTGCCACACCGCCCTCGGGACAATCTCAGACCACACTAGCACCAGTTCCGGGAAAAAACTATGAAAGCGTTCTTTATCAGCCCGCATCATAGTTAAAAGCTCCGCCACCTTATACGAGCACAGATCGTTGCCCCCCACATGTAAGATCAAAATGGTCAGCCCCCGAGCTCCTCTCGCGATCGAAACAACCTCTGGTAACACTTGCGGCCACTGCAAGTCCCTAATGCCTCTCCACATGAAAGCAACATCCCGGAATCCCAGATGCCTTCCTCCTGGGCGACACTCGGCCCGCTGTGCAGCCCATAAAATATTAGAGTATTCCAGCAACCAGACAGTCGGTCTGATGGAACCTGCAGGAAAAGAAAACATTAATACAACAAATCCGGATGTATATAATGAGCAAAGCATGCTGATCTCCATCTCCCTATCCTCTGAACTTCGGCATCAGGAAGGCCCTCCTTGGCCGCCTCCGTAGCGGCCCCAATGCGGAATGAATGAGTGCCATACTCACCAGCAGGAATTCCTAACCCCTTCAAATATCTGTTAAACACGGCCTGGAATTGGTACCTGGTTAAAGGTAGATAATCTGCATGCGTGAAGAAAAAACTACCCCCTTTTCTCATAACCACATATGCCTTAAGCAACGCGACCGGACACATCGAAGATTTTGCAGCATGCAGCAAAACCCAAGAACCCCGACCCAACGGATCAGTCTTCGATTTACGAATTCTCACGCGCACCGACTCCTCCAAAAAAACCACATCCTCAAACCGCAAACCACACCCCAAATCGAGCTTTGAACGCGGAACCAACTCCCCGACCCTTAGAGCCCCAAAAAACGCTAATTCAAAAGCAGCGGACACAAGAGCTGCTTCAAAAGCGGAACTGCACACTTGATCCGCAATAGCTATAAGTCGACTAAGGAGAGCTAGAGGCACCGGACGCCGACACTCAGTACTAGGCTGGACCCTCCTCCAACCCTTCATAGCCTGCCTAACAATAAAACATTTCGTAACATCAGACCAGCCAAATAACTGAAAATGAAAAGCAACACCAGACAAGTACTCAATCGTAACTTGCAATCTCGAATTCTCACACACCTGAACCGGTCTGTGACCCGCTAACTGGCACCATTCCATCCATGCCTTACCATACGCTTGCCACGTCGACTGGGACACCGAGGAACGAACAAGGGACATCAACTGTTCCCGACCACATCCCACAGAATCGGCGGGCAACTGAAAACCTCCGGGAGGGCATGGTGACCAAGATCCGTGAAAACCTGTAAGTCAGAAGAATCAGAAAAATTAGAAAACAAACCATCAGGGCCCTGTTTGAGTTGCGCCCGAAACCAAAAGTCTACGAAGAAGGGCCAAAACCTGCGGAGACTTGGAGGACATGTGATTGATATAGCGAGCCACCCCAGGATTAACCGTCCTAAAATGAATCTCCTGATTGCACAGCAAATTACCCCACAACTCAATCGAGACGGCGATTGGAAAAATCTCGCAAAGGGTTCTGTCATGGCCAAAACCCAACCTGGCCCAAAACTCTGGCCAAGCCTCACTACACAGTCAATGCCCAAATCTTGTCATGAAACCCACAACTCTGTCCTCTGATGCAAACAAATTCAAGTCCTGTGCCGTCCGGCATGGTAACATGAAGCAAGTGTGACCATTGAATGTTTGCAAAAAAGAAAGCCACACCTCCAAATCCGCCTTCATGGCCCTTGTAACCCACACCCTGTGGTGTGGGCTAGAGGCTCCTTTCATAGCCAACGACAGTCGTCGTGAGAACGCCCTGCCTACCGGCATAACTCTGCTCGCAAAGACCAACAACCCCAACAGTGATTGCATTTGCAAGAGGGTAACCTTCCGAACTGACATGAAACCCTCAATCAACGAGACCAATTTTTGAATCTTTTCAGCGGGTAGCCGATACACCATCGCTACCGTATCAATTTCAATGCCCAAAAATGACAACATTTGAACCGGGCCAATGGTCTTTTCCAGTGACAAAGGAACACCGATATTCTGCGCGATTGACTTGAACGTGGAAAGCAACCTGTCACATACATCCGAGGAATTTGGGCCAACAAAAAGGAAATCATCCAGGTAATGCGTGACGGACCTTTTTCCCGATTCCCATCTCACTACCCATTCCAAAAAAGAACTAAAAAGTTCAAAATAATAGCAAGAAATTGAACATCCCATGGGGAGACACATGTCAAAATAAAATTCCCCATCTACCTGACAACCCAACAGATGGAAACAATCCGGATGCACGGGCAACAAACGAAACGCCGAATCGATATCCGACTTTGCTAACCATGCTCCTTCCCCCGTGCTCCTAATCAAAGCCACAGCCCTATCGAAAGATGCATAAGATACTGACGCATCGTCGGGAGAAATACCATCATTCACCGAAAACCCCTTTGGGTGCGATAAATGGTGAATCAAACTAAAGGAACCCGGGTCTTTCTTCGGGACCACTCCCAAAGGTGACACCCTAAAATCCTGAAAAGGCGGGGATAAAAACGGACCGGCCATCCTACCCAGTGCTACCTCCTTCTGCACCTTCGCCAACAAAACATCCGGATGATCACGAGCAGACTTCAAATTTGCCGAAAAACCGGGGGACCTATGCAATTTAAACGGGATGAAAAAACCTTCTGAAAACCCAAAACGCAGCTGACCTGCTGCGTCCTTGTTAGGATACCGGTCTAACCATGGCTCCATCGCGACTACGCTCACCGGTGTCTTTCCTCTCATTTTGCTGCGGCTTGACCGGCAGCTTTCCCGTAGGGCGGGAACACTTAGACGCCGGGTGGGAACCTCCACATGCCGAACACTTATGTCGGAATTTGCAGAGGCCATAAAACCTACTGTGTCCCTCATTGAACAACCAACAGGTACCGGGTCTCCGCACGACCACTGAACTGGAACCTGTTGATCCTTGTCCAGCAGCCGCTGATGGAAAGGGATACTGCTTCTGAGTCATCATAAGACGCAACCAAACCTCAGTTGCCTTTACCCCCCAGCCAATTTCTGGGTGGAGGGCTAACCGTCGCCTGAATTCCTCATCATACCTCCACCACGCCGACCCACCGTGAGCCTTGTATGAGTTGTAGATCATATCCTGATAGATAAACAGCTCGGAGCAGCGGCCCGGGTGCTTCTGCCCCATAATGCAACCCAATACAGCAAAAGCTTGCAACCAATTGTTCATAGTTTTCGCCAACTTTTGGCGCACTCTCTCCGAAAACCTCTCAACCGGCCTCCTTTCCTTGTCCACGGTGTGCTGGTCCACCGAAACCAACGACCAAATATCTACATAATCATTGCTCCAAATCTTCTTCTTAGTGTCATCATCTATATGCGACCCTAGCACACTAAGCCCGCAAAACATGGTATCCTTATACACCCCCGCTAGTGGGGCATCCACCTTATGACACTCCTTTGCCGTACCAGCCGTGGGGGGCAATTGCCCGATCAACGCTCTCAAAACAGATATCATAGCTGCATTATCCATACTTGGAGAACCCAACAGGGAACACTCACCCTGATTGACCGTTGGAGGAGGGACTCCCGTAGGTGGAGGAACTCCGGCTCCCGGATAACCCGCCGGAATGTTGATGCCATGACTTGCAGCCTCGGGAGTTGCGCTCAGCTCCACCAGGCTGTAAGTCCTTGAACGAGCCCTCGACTCCCGATGCTCGGGAGGAGGACCACGAACATGCTCGGGACTTGCAGACGTGCTGGACACCTCTGACAACGAAGATGGAGAGCCACGTCTCGAGGACCGGAGACGACCACGGGAGGAACCTTTGCGGCCGGAGTACCTAGATCTTTTATGACGCCGCTGCGATGCATGGCGCCCATGGCAATGCGACTGCGGGGATGAAGAATAAGAGGAGGAGGAAGAGAATATCTGGCATCTACGCCTGTCTCGCCTCCCCCTCAAGGGACAGTCATCTACTGCAGCAGCCATGGAAACTTCCCTGCTACCACCAGTTACGGCAGTAGCCGGAGCCGGGCCCTGAACATCCCCGTGGACCTCACCTCTATGCGGTGCAGGAGCAAGCACCACAGCGCTCAGCGTACCCAACCCCCCCAGAGGAGAGGATGCCTGGCTAGCCCCTGCGACAGATGCCTGTGATACACTGACCTGCCCCCGCTCCTCCATCCCGGGCACTAAGGGCCGCTCAGGCTGCTCATTAATCTGCTCCCCTGCTGAACCAGAGGAGGATGCACTGTGCCTACCACCCATGGTGACTCCCGTTGCCCTGATCGGGTTAACCCCCCTTGGCTCCAAACCCAAATCCCTCCCCCAACCGATATTAATCTGGGCACCTGCCCTGGGGCCGCCACCTCCCTGACCCCCTGCCGAGATGCCGCACTGAGCCGCCGAGCACTTCTCCCACGTGCAGAGTCCGCTGCACATTCAGCGCCGCCGGACCGGAAGTCGGGGGGCGGTGACTTCCGCCTAGCCGCCGTCGCCGGGAAACCCCAGCCAACGCCAGCGAGGCATCGCGCAGCCGCAGAGGAGGGCAGGATTGCCTCCCTGCAGCCCCGCCGTCGCCGGCTGCTCTTGCTGTAACACAGCGGCGGCGGTCGGACCAGACCGCAATGAAGTCGCGCCAGGACCGGGCACCTCATTAGAAGCTGGAGCCTGTGAGGCCGCCAGGTGAGCGCCGATCCCCGCTAGGACGCCATGTAGCCAGGGCTCTCCCTCCTGCAAAACCGTAGGTGCAAAGCCTCTAACAATGGGTCAGTCATAATACCGCCGGACAGTGCTTGGACAAGCACTTCCAGGATCCGGTCAGAAGGAAAGAGGGAGGGCGGCCATGGATCTGGTGTTATATAACCACAGGAAGGGGTTGTGCCAACCCCTACCCAATCCCATTAGCCCCATAACATTAATACCCCGCCCCAGCATGACATGGGTGGGTGAGCTCCATTAACCCATAAGGGAAGGGGAGGGGAGGAAAGGCCCTACAGTCAGTGACACTCTCCTTAGTCAGTACAGTGCCCACCAGAATGGCACCTTCCCAAGTTGGGTAAGTGACTTCATTGTCCACCACCTCATCTTCCACTTCTGCACTCTTGTTCTCCCGACTTTTTGACTTAACAACATCACTTGTTGGCAACTGTGTCTCATCATCATCTACCTCCTGAAACACTATTTGCCATTCCCCACTGTTGTCTTCTTCTGACCATGATTACTCAAATATTTTGGCATCACTACACATGATCTCTTAATATTGCTTAACCCCTTTCTGTCATGTGACGTACTATCCCGTCCATGTGCACTGGGACTTAATTCCTAGGGACGGGATAGTACATCACAGCGATCGTGGTGAGCGCCGCTGATCGCGGCCAGGTGTCAGCTGATTATCACAGCTGACACCAGGCACAATGTGTCAGGGGCGGTCACGGACCGCCTCCGCACATTAACCCCTTGCACACCACGATCAAAGACGATCGCGGTGTACCGGGGGTTAAAGGGAAGCATCAGCAGGGAAGGGACTCCCTTGGTGCTTCCCTGAGCCCCCCACAGCAGCGCAATGTGCAGCGCTGCTGCGGGGGCTCCATCCCTGCAGGTCCCCGAATCCAAGATGGCGACGGGGACCTTCGGGGGCCTGCAGGGAGCTGGCTTCCTCAGTGCCTGCAAAGCGCAGGCATGAGGAAAGCCTGTGCAGTGCCTGTGACAGATCGCTGATCTGTCACAGTGATCTGTGATGTGATAGATCAGCGATCTGTCACATGACAGCTATGTCCCCCCTGGGACAATGTAAGAAAGTTAAAAAAAAAGAAAAAAGTGTAAAAATACTTTTAAAAAAATCGCTAAATAAATTAAAAAAAAATATTCCCTAATAAATTCATTTTTTGGAAATAATAAAAAAAAACAATAAAAGTACACATATTTGGTATCACCGCGTCCGTAACAACCCACCCAATAAAACTGTCCCACTAGTTAACCCCTTTAGTGAACCCCTTAAAAATTTAAAATAAAAATAAAAAACTAAGCAAAAAATAATGATTTATTATCATACCGCCAAGCAAAAAGTGCAATAACGTGTGATCAAAAAGACTCATATAAATATCCATGGTACCGCCGAAAACGTCCTCTTGTCCCGCAAAAAATGAGCTGCAATACAGCATCATCAGCAAAAAAATAAAAAAGTTATAGCTCACAGAATAAAGCGATGCAAAAATAATTATTTTTTATATAAAATTGCTTTCATTGCATAAAAGCACCAAAACATAAAAAAACGACCTAAATGAGGTATCGCTGTAACCATACTGACCCGAAGAATAAAACTGCTTTATCAATTTTACCGCAGGCGGAACGGTGTAAGCGCACCCCCCAAAAGAAATTCATGAAACGCTGGTTTTTGTTCATTCTGCGTCCCAAAAATCAGAATAAAAAGCGATCAAAAGATGTCACATGCCCGAAAATGATACCAATAAAAACGTCAACTCGTCTCGCAAAAAATAAGACCTCAAATGACTCGGTAGGTCAAACTATGGAAAAATTATAGCTCTCAATATGTGGTGATGCAAAAGTTATTTTTACAATAAAAAGTGTCTTTTAGCATATGACAGCTGCCAAAAATAAAAACCCGCTCTAAATAGTAAATCAAACCCCCCGTTATCACCCCCTTAATTAGGCAAAATAATAAAATTAAAAGAAAATGTATTTATTTCCATTTTCCCATTAGGGTTAGGGCTAGGGTTAGGGCTATGGTTAGGGCTGAGATTAGGGTTAGGGGTGTGTTGGGGTTAGGGTTGGAGTTATAATTGGGGGGTTTCCACTGTTTGGGCACATCAGGTGCTCTCCAAACGCAACATGGCATCTGATCTCAATTCCAGCCAATTCTGCGTTGAAAAAGTCAAACGGCGCTCCTTCCCTTCCAAGCTCTGCCATGCGCCCAAACAGTGTTTTACCCCCCCATATGAGGTATCAGCCTACTCAGGACAAATTGCAAAACAACTTTTGGGGTCCAATTTCTCCTGTTACCCTTAGGAAAATAAAAAATTGGGGGCAAAAATATCACTTTTGTGGAAAAAAATGATTTTTTTATTTTCACGCCCGGGCGTTATAAACTTCTGTGAAGCACTTGGGGGTTCAAAGTTCTCACCACACATCTAGATAAGTTCCGTGGGGGGTCTAGTTTCCAAAATGGGGTCACTTGTGGGGAGTTTCAATAGTTTAGGTACATCAGGGGCTTTCCAAAAGCACATGACACTCGCAGACCATTCCATCAAAGTCTGCATTCCAAAACGTCACTACTTCCCTTCCGAGCCCCTACGTGTGCCCATACAGTAGTTTTCTCCCACATATGGGGTATCAGCGCACTCAGGACAAATTGGACAACAACATTTGGGGTCCAATTTCTCCTGTTACCCTTGGAAAAATAAAAAAATGGGGACTAAAAGATCATGATTGTTGAAAAAATACGATTTTTTTATTTTCACGCCCAGTCATTATAAACTTCTGTGAAGCACTGGGGGGTTCAAAGTGCTCCCACACATCTAGATAAGTTCCTTAGGGGGTCTAGTTTCCAAAATGGGGTCACTTGTGGGGGGTTTCCACTGTTTAGATACATCAGTGGCTCTCCAATAGCAACATGACACCCGCAGACCATTCCATCAAAGTCTGCATTCCAAAACGTCACTACTTCCCTTCCGAGCCCCGACGTGTGCCCATACAGTAGTTTTCTCCCACATATGGGGTATCAGCGTACTCAGGACAAATTGCACAACAACTTTTGGGGTCCAATTTCTCCTGGTACCCTTGGGAAAATAAAAAAATTGGTGACTAAAAGATCATGTTTGTGGAAAAAATAAGATTTTTTTATTTTCACGCCCGGGCGTTATAAACTTCACAATAACTTTTAGGGTCCTGTTACCCTTGGAAAAATAAAAATTGGGGGTGAAAAGATCATTTTTGTGGAAAAAATATGATTTTTTAATTGTACGGCTGTACTTTAGAAACTTCTGTGAAGCCCTTGGGGGTTCAAAGTTCTCACCACACATCTAGATAAGTTCCTGGGGGGTCTAGTTTCCAAAATGGTGTCATTTGTGGGGGGCTTCCACTGTTTTTGTGCATCAGGGGTTTTCCAATCGCGACATGGTGTCCGCTCTCAATTCCAACCAAAAAAGTCAAATGCGCTGCTTCCCTTCTGAGCTCTGCCATGCACCCAAATAGTCGTTTACACCCACATGTGGGGTATCAGCGTACTCAGGACAAATTGCACAATAACTTTTAGGGTCCTGTTTTCCTTGGAAAAATAAAAATTGGGGTTGAAAAGATCATTTTTGTGTAAAAAATATGATTTTTTTAATTGTACCGCTGTACGTTATAAACTTCTGTGAAGCCCTTTTGGGCTCAAAGTTCTCACCAAATATCTAGACAAGTTGCTTGGGGTGTCTAGTTTCCAAAATGGGGTCACTTGTGGGGAGTTTCCACTGTTTAGGTACATCAGGGACTCTCCAAACGTGACATGGCGTCCGATCTGAATTCCAGCCAATTTTGCATTGAAATAGTCAAACTCCTTCCCTTTTGAGCTCTGCCATGCACCGAAACAGTGGTTCCCCCCCACATTTCAGGTATCAGTGTACTCAGGACAAACTGCACAGTAACTTTTGCAGTCCAATTTCTCCTGTTACCCTTGGTAAAATAAAAAAAATTGAATCTGAAGTATTTTTTTTGTGAAAAAAAGTTAAATGTTCATTTTTTTTTAAATATTCAAAAAATTCCTGTGATGCACCTGAAGGGTTAATAAACTTCTTGAATGTGGTTTTGAGCACCTTAAGGGGTGCAGTTTTTAGAATGGTGTCACTTTTGGGTATTTTCTATCATATAGACCCCTCAAAGTGACTTCAAATGTGATGTGGTCCGTAAAAATAAAATGGTGTTGCAAAAATGAGAAATCGCTGGTCAACTTTTAACCCTTATAACTTCCTAACAAAAAAAATTTTGGTTCCAAAATTGTGCTGATGTAAAGTAAACATGTGGGAAATGTTACTTATTAAGTTTTTTGTGTGCCGTATCTATGTAATTTAAAGGCATAAAAATTCAAAGTTGGAAAGTTGCGAAATTTTTAAAATTTTCGCCAAATTTCAGTTTTTTTTCACAAGTAAACACAAGTTATTTGAATGAAATTTTACCACTATCATGAAGTACAAAATGTCACGAGAAAACAGTGTCAGAATCACCAGGATCCATGGAACCATTTCAGAGTTATAACCTCATAAAGGGACAGTGGTCAGAATTGTAAAAATTGGCCTGGTCATGAATGTGCAAACCACCCTTGGGGGTTAAGGGGTTAATGCAGGGTGAGAGGTCAGAATCAATAAATAGAAATGTAAAAAATAAAAATACACATAAATGGTATTGTTATCTTTGTAAAAATCTGATCTATTAAAATATAAAGAAAAATTAAGTAATGTGAAAAAATAAAAACAAAACACCTGAATTATGTTTTATTAACTGCTGAAACATTGCAATAACAGGTGATCAAAACATCATATCTACCCCAAAAATGGTATCAGGAAAAATGTCAGCTCAGGGCACAAAACACAAAAAAAAGCCCTCACACACCACAATATCCCAAAAATTGAAAGCACTAGGTGTTTCAGAATATGGCGACGCAAGCAAAGTTTTTGTTTTTTTTTAATAAATTTCCAATTTTTTTCACCACAAAAAAACTATACATGTTTGGTAACTGCCTAATTGTACTGACCTTGATAATTATATTGCCAGGTCAGTTTTACTGTATAGTGAACATGATAACTTTGGAAATGGGATTTTTTTTCCCATTTTACAGTTTATCACATGATAAAATACATGATGTAATTCAAAAGTACAACTTATCCTGCAAAAAAACAAGCTCTCATATGCTATGTGGAGGGAAACATGAAAAAATATATGGCTTTTGGAAAAAGGGGAAGAAAAAACAAAAATGAAAAAAATGGATAATTGCGCCGGGGGTGAAAGGGTTATTAAATAGGCAACTCCTATTCTCAGCGCAATTGGTCTAATATACACAGCTGCTGTTATGTACCTGTCATGTACAGTGCTAGTGCCATTAAATTGAGTAGTCTATGATTCACAATGCAGAACAAAGTCTTGAGCTAAAATGTTAATGATCAAGTTCTTGTGGTTTGATGTACACAAGCGCTGCTGTAAATGACACTGATGACCTGTCCTGTGTGACGGCATCTTTTATGTCAGTTCTGTATATACGTAACATGTTGGAGAAGACGCTGCTCAGTCAATGGATGTGACAGTGATAACATATGAATGGGCGCGTGTGAGTGTGTGGCCCAGGTTATATCGAAGTTGGATGAATTATGCTGTTCTTCACCCATTTCACTTATCTGTCTAGGTGGCAGATGCAAATAGTTTAGGAAATGAGATTGCTGGGTGTTCATTTCCCCAGATCAGCAAAGTAAGAGCATCTCTGGCTGGTCTCTGCCAGGAGCCTCTGCGCCATCCATCACTTCACATCCAATAAATTAAAGTGCTATTAAAATTCAATGGTAATTGTTTTTCATGTTTCAGAGACAGGAGCCCTTAAATTTCAATTTGTTTAGCAGATGATGAATCCGTGTTGAGCAGTGTTTCTTGGAGGGGGTGCAAAATGACTGAACGGGTGAGCGCAGCCTATCTCCAGAATTGTCATTGGCACTTTCAGGTCCATTTATCAAGGTTGCCCATGTGCGTATACACGGTAATATGCTACAGTTAAACTTGAACATACAGAAGCAAATGGAAAAATAGAAAGAAAAAATATTTACTCAAAGGCATAGTTTACTGTCTCCCGACCACTCTCGAGGCTGAAATGAACACTTTTATGCTGCTGATGGTCAATTTCATAAAGTAGGTCTAACAAACTTTAAAATAGTTGCTGATCTTCTAATAAGCAGTTTCCAAATAGCACAGCTCATTCATATATAGAAGACAAGTAGCAACACTGAATTCTATATGTTCACATGAGATCTTTAATTTAACAGTGGAGAGAAATGACAACTTTACCTACAGTAAGTCCCAAGTGCTGTAACATCCATCTGTATTTTAGGCTCAATACATATTGTGAATCTTGCATTAAGCATATACAGTATGTCAGAAAAATCTTTGTAGGAAACCACAGCAGACTGTACTTTGCACCACTGCAAAATTATGTGTGGGCCCTTTTCTTCTTAAAATGACAGCATATTTCTCGTTGTGAAGTTTGCATTCACCAGACAGATGATCGGTGAGCTTCATAACAGTAGCCGCACCAGAGGAACATGTAAGTTATTGAGTGAGTGTGGAGAGAAGTGCCATGTCAGACAAAGCTGACAGAATGGTGCTTGTGTGTGAGGGACTGTGATACTCTGAGGCTTCATTCACATGTCAGTACTTTTGCATCAGTATTTCATCAGCATTATTATGCCAAATCCAAGAGTGTCTCCAAAACACAGAAAATGTGTCATTTTTTTAATTAAAGTTTTCCTCTGTAAGTTCAAGTCTTGGCTTTGGCATACAAGCACTGATGCAAAACTATTGATGAGGAGAGAAGAATGTAAAGGGCCAGTAAGACTACTAATGCATATTTATACAAAAATAGATACTGTATCTGAGAGAGGTGTTATTATGACTAGAGATGAGCGACTTTTCCTTTTTTCGGGTCGAGTCGGGTTTCATGAAACTCGACTTTCTAAAAAGTCGGGTCGAAAGAAATCGGCCGTCTATAGGGAAAAGTCGGGGTCCGACTGAAACATGAAACCCAATGCAAGTCAATGAGGAAGCAAAGTCGGCAGGGAGTGGAGGAGGACAGGAAACACACCTACAGTGCCCATTTCAATGCCAACAACATCAAATCTTATTACTTAAGCTTGGCAACCTTAATTTACTTCATAATAATAGTTACGCATTGAAAACTGGGGGTTATTTGGCTCAAGTTGTGGGGGGGTAGGGCTGGCGCCAGGTTTTCGTGTGCCCTGGGCCAAAGAGTGTCAGTGCACCCTTTTAACACATACCACAATTCATAATGCTCCAATAAGGTACAGAAATATAGGTATAGTACAATGAAAAATACTTCACTGCTTACATGACATGACTGATATCTATTTTAAATTCTACAATAGCTCAAAAACCGGACAGTATATTACTCCATACAGTATTATGGCCACCACCTAGTGCGCCATACAGAATAATGAGCCCCATATATTTCTCCATACAGAATAATTGGTCCCATATAATGTTCCATACAGTATATGATGAGCTCCACATAATGCTACAGTATATGTTTGTCCCCATGGATGATACTCCACTGTCTTATGGGCCCAAATATTGCTCCATATATAATGGGCCCCATTTCTAATGCTCCAGTGTATAATGTGCCCCATAAATGCTGCTCCAGTATCTGATGTCCCCCATTTGGAATGCTTTAGTATATGTTGGTCCCCATAGACGATGCTCCAGTGTGTTATGGGCCCAAATAATGATCCATATATAATGGGCCCCATTTATAATGCTCCAGTGTATAATGGGCCCCATAAATGCTGATCCAGTGTCTGATGTCCCCCATTTGGAATGCTCCAGTATTTGATGGGCCAAATGGATGATGCTACAGTGTATGATTGGCCCCATATATCATTCTCAAGTGTATATTGCTCCCAAAAAATGCTCCCAACATTTAAAAAAATGAAATACCTCTCCTCTCTGGGCACTGCTCTACTCTGGACTCCTCAGAATTGCCATTTTAAAGCTCTCTGCACTGGTCCTGTTTCAGTACAGGGCATACAGATGTGATGTCATCGCACTCTGTAACCTGAATGTCACTGTCAGGAAAGGCAGAGGACGTCAAGGCGGTGGAGCAGGGAGAGGTAAGTATTGCAAGTCCTGTGGCCCTGAGCAAGCATGTGGGGCCCACTCATGGGCGATGGCACTGGCACAGGGCCCCTCATAGTACGACGGTATGTCTGACGGTGAGTGGGCCCTCCCACCGGCAGAGACACTTTTGCATACTATGAGAGGCCCTGTGCCACTGCCGTCGCCCACGAGTAGGACCCCCCACCTGCTCAGGGAACCGACACTTTCATCTGCACCTTCCTCTGTGTCACCGTGTAAGGTGGTATAGTATGCAGGAAGGGGCACCTGAGTTTCATCAGGTGTCACATTCTGGCTCTGTAGAGTGCGAGGGAAATGTAGTGCTGTGGGTTATTGTACCAGCAGAATCATCTAGCAGTGGCTGTGCTCAGTGCACTCCATCTCCAATTCATGTTGGACTGGGGAATTCAGAATTTCACTTGATAACACAGTTATAGCCTGTGAAAAGAGCTCCATGGAGTAATCTGAAGTGTGGGCTGCCACATCCTTCACTTTTAGTGGGGGTGAAGGAGACAAGGAAAGGGGTGGTTCCTGACCAGAAGCCTGCACTGATGACTCAGTGCTTGCATTTTTTTAAACTTCAGAAGAGGGGGCAATAGAGCTGGAGGCTTTTTCGGCAATGTAAGGCAAAACCAGTTCCTGATGCTCTGGCATTAAAAGCAATTTACCTACTCCCAGAAAAGAGAGCCTTAAAGGCCTTCTTGTGCCAGCTGATGACGCAGGCTCAACACCTCGTGCCTTAGCTGCTATTGTGCTTTTGGCAATACCAGCAGATGCACCACCACAACCACCATCAGTACCAGCTGGCCCCCCACACCCACGTCCACGGCCTCTTCCACCATACATAATAATTTTTGTGAAAATGGACTAAAAATACCAGCAGATATATGGTACTGTTTCAGAAGCGGACAGCTCTATACAGTCTAGGGATAATTGAAAATCTCCGTATATATTTCATAAGTCAGAAACAGATGGTCACAAGCTCAGTATGGATTAGACAATAATATAAAAATTTGCAAAAGGGTAGAGTATCACTAGATACAAGGTATATATAGTATAATTTAAACATAATGAATCTCCGTATACATTTCAAGAGGCAAACCTAGATGCTCTCAGGCCCAGTATGGATCCGACAACATTATAGAAAGTTGAGAAAGGGTACTATGGCACCCCTGAGGGTACGGTCACCACAGAGATACTGCATCTCATCCAAAGGTGTGGTATCCCACCCTCAGGTAAGGAGGGATCACCACTCAAGACTCCTAACCCTGCACTCAACACACACATATTAGTCAGTGCTTTCTGGCCTCATCTCAGACTGACTAGGAAGGGGTGTTGGGGGTTAGTGTGTAAGGTAGGTACAGTGGGAGGAGCTTAGGTAGTGGAGTGATTCTGGGCATCCAATCAGAGAGAGCAAGCTGACAGTTGATGGGTGGAGCTAGTCTGAGGTAAATGGATCTTTCTAGAGAGTTGTCAGTCAGTGACAGGACAGAGTAAGAGCAGGATTGCTGTGAGAGGCTGAGGCTCAGAGAAGAGAAAAATCTTGTCCAAGCTCCTAGACTGGAAGGAAGGGGTCCTTGGGGCACTGGAAGTGCAATAAGCCACCTGTGAAGGCTGTTTCTGGAGAAGGAAGAACCAGGCCTCGTTGGGGAAGGTGTCTTTTGAAGGTAGTGGAGAAATACAGGGCTCAGCAAGAAAGACGGAGGCTGAGGTAACTTTAAGTGCCTCAGTCGCAGCCGCATTCAATACTCAAAAAGGCAGCAGTTGGAATAAAGGACCCCGGAGCCTGACCCACGTCGCCAGGTGTGATCCGTGCCTGCCGTCTTGGGACACTGCGAAGGCCCACAGCAGGAAGGAAGGGAGAGATCAGCGCAGAGACATGGCCTAGAAAGGATACACAAGGAGGAGTCTTGAACAGGTGTTCCTGATCTACCTTTGAGTTTGCCGGACCCCTCCCTCGGATGACACAGTACCAATCGGGTCATCTTGTGCACAAAACTTTTGAGGAAAAACTCAGAAACTGCACCAGAAACTGTGTCCTTGGTGGCTTTTACAACTCACCTGCTACACACGCTACACTCACCATCACCGTCAACAGCTCACAAACACCATCTCAACTGCTCTGGGATACAGCTATGCCCGTGGAGCGCTTCATCATCTTGTCTGCTTTAACACCGGCACAGAGGATCTGCATTGCAGCGTCGGCTACCCTAGCCGAATACAACGGGTGGTGTCACGATCCCTCTTTTCCAAATTAATTATCATACCATCTTCCCCCTCATCTGAACTGTCATCTTCTTTATTGGACACCCAGGGCCACGGACCGGGTTCTAATCACCACCGTGACATACTTCCCCCCTTCAAAGAGCCTGAAAGGCCCGGTACTGAGTAACCCCCGGCCCTGCGTGGTGCTTCATTTTAACACCAGATAACAGGGATATATTGTATAGTTTCAACATTATAAATCTATGTATATATTTGAGGAGGCAGACACAGATGCTGTCATGGCCAGTATGGATTCGCCAACAAGCTAAAAAGTAGAAAAATGGTACAGTATCACCAGATCCAAGGTATATATAGCATAGTTTCAACATTCAAAATCTCCGTATTTATTTCAGGAGGCAGACACAGACGCTCTGAGGCCCAGTATGGATTACAGTACACAACAATATAAAAAGCAGTAAAAGAGGAATGGATCCCAAGCGTACGGCTGTATATAGTGTTGGGGTCATTTGGTGATCTACATATATATTTCAAGAGTAACACACAGCCTCTTACAGGCTCAGTATGGATCACACCATAATATAAAAAGAAGATCCGCAAGAAATAATCACACATGTGTGCCAATGTTCCATGTGTCAATGATGCACTTTGAGTGGTGGGTGGAGGAGGAATTTTGGTCACAAAGGGTACTGGATCAACAGATACAAGGTATATATAGTCTACTTAAAATACAAAAAAATGTCCGTATGTATTTCAGGAGGCATTCACATATGCTTAGATGCTCAGTATGGATTTGACAATAATGTAACAAGTTGAAAAAGGGTACAGTATGACCAGATACAAGGTATATATAGTATAGTTTAAACATTCTAAATCTCCGTAGACATTTCATGAGGCAGACACAGACGCTCTCAGTCCCAGTATGCATTAGCCAATAAAATAAAAAGTATAAAAAGGTTACTGTATCACCAGATACAAGGTACATATAGTATTGTTTAAACATTATAAATCTCCTTATTTTTTTCAGGAGACAGACACAGACGCTCTCAGGGTCAGCATGGATTACGCAATATAAAAAGCAGTAAAAGGGGTAATGGATCAGAAGTGTACAGCTGCATACAGTGTTGGGGTAATTGTGAATCTCAGTAGATATTTCCAGAGTCAGAAATAGACTCTCACTGGCCCAGTATGGATTAAACTACTATTTAAAAAGCAGTAAATGGTTAAGGTATCAGAAGCGTACAGTTGTATACAGTGTTGGGTTAATCTTAATTCTACAAATATATTTCTGGAGTTACAGACAGACATTCACAGGCTCAGTATGGATTACACAAGAATATAAAAACTTGAAAAAGGGTAATGTTTTACAATCTGTCAGCTGCATACAGTGTTGGTGTCATTTTAAATCTCCTTATATTTTACCAGAGTAAGACACAAACTCTCACAGGCTCAGAATGGATTACACCTGAACATAAAAATGAGAAAAAGGGAATTGTATTCGAAACGTACACCAGTGTACAGTGTTGGAGTACTTTGAAATCTTTGTTTATATTTCAGTGTCAGTCTGCCAGTCCAGACTCTCCACTAGAGGATGGTAGATGGATAAAAGGGCAGACGTAAAGTCGAGTGATTTTAGATGTTTTTGAATTTGTAATCACGGGAAAACCTCCCGGGAGAATTGGCAGAGGCGATGCTGACCCTCAATAACTTTAACTGTGGATACAGCTAAAACGCAAATTAGTGAAGAAAGGGTTGCTGTATCGCAGTAGCGTTGATCCAATCACTGTAACTCGTCTTGCATCAAATTGTGATCACAGGGAGAGCTGTAGACATGGTCCTCACTGACTATCATGATCTGTCTGGTCACTTTGGAGTGCAAAACACACAAGCCACAGGCTGTAGGGGATTCCATTGGATTGCCATGACTGGACACATTGAAAAACGGTGGCAGGAATGTCACACGTCTGTGACTATGAAAAATGTGAAAGGTCATCATAAAGCACCATTGCATCTGATTGGGAGTTGATGTCCATTACAAACGGTAGCCGTTAGTAATCTGAAGGTAGAGGCCAGCAGGACAGGACATAGCTACATCTTAACCATGATCGATCAGTACACCAAATTTGTAGTGGCCGTCCCTGTGATGGATTTAACTGGCCAGACTACACAGCAGTGGAGCAGGGATAGGCAAGTATTGCAAGTGCTGTGTCCCTGAGCAAGCAGGGGGGACCCACTCGTGGGCGCCGGTACTTGCACAGGGCCCCTCATAGTACGCCAGTGTGTCTGACGGCGAGTGGGCCCCCCCACCATCAGAGACACTTTATTGTACTATGAGAGGCCCTGTACCAGTGCCGTCGCCCAAGGGTTGGGCCACACACCTGTTCAGGGCAACAGCACTTGCCCGGGTGCGGCAGGTGTTGACCCCGGGCCTGGGGTGGGGGAGCAGCCCATTTCAGGTGGTTTAAAAAATGGCATATGTTGATGTGTAGGCTGGACTTTCAGCTGCTGCAAATGGAGGAATTGGAGAACTCAGAGGAAGAGGAGGACAAAAGCGAGCCTTTTATCTGGCAACCTATGTGTTATCAGGGGAGGGTGGGACAAAATCACCATGCATGGTTCATTTTAATGAAGGTTAGATCATCAACATTTTGGGTTGACAGACGGGTCCTTTTTTCTGTCAGGATTGATCCAGCAGCACTGAAGACTCTTTCAGATAGCTCACTACCAGCAGGGCAAGCGACCTCCTGTAAGGCATATTGTGCCAATTCAGGCCATGTGTCCAGTTTTGAGGCCCAATAATCAAAGGGGAATTACCTGTGAGGGAGAACATCGATATGGGAGTAGTTTGTAACCATAGTTGACAACTGCTGTCTCCTGCCACTTGCAATCGATTCTGTATTAGCTGTCGTGTGCGCGGGACTTAAGAAATCAGACCACAACATGGTCAGGAAACCCCTGTCTCCAACGCCAGTTCGGCTGTGTGCACCACGAACACCTCTACCATTTTTCCCATGGCGGCTCATAGGAGAACCAGCTCCACTGCTGTGTGCTGGGAATGCCTCAAACAACCTGTTTACCAGAGTTGCTTGCTTGTTCGCCAATATTAGCTCTAGGTTCTCCTGTGGCATGATGTTGTGTAATTTGCCTTTATAGCGTGGATCGAGGATGCTGGCCAACCAGTAGTCATCATCCCTCATCATTTTGGCAATGCGGGGGTCCCTTTTTAGGAACCGCAAGGCATAGTCACACATGTGGGCCAATGTTCCAGGTGTCAATGCTGCACTGCCAGTGGTGGGTGGAGGAGCACTTTCTGGCAAATCCATGTCCCTCCAGTCACACACAAACCCTGTACCTGACTTCGGCACGCCCACATGTTCTCTTGCCCCTGAGAAGCATCCTCCTCCCCAAAATAATCATCCCCCTCATCCTCCTCCTCATCTTCCTCTTCTTCCTCCACCTCGTCTATGACATTTCCCTGACCAGACAATGACTGACTGTCATCAAGGCTTCCCTCCTCCTCCCCCTCCTCCTGTTGCTCCTCAGCTGCAGACACCTGATCCTTGATGTGCGTCAAAGTTTGCATGAGCAGACGCATAAGTGGTATGCTCATGCTTATGATGACGTCGTCTGCACTTAACAGCCGTGTGCATTCCTCAAAACACTGAAGGACTTTACAGAGGTCTTTCAGCTTTGACCACTGCACACCCGACAATTCCATGTCTGCCCTCAAACTGCCTGCCCGTGCATCCTCCCACAAATGCATTACAGCCTGCCTCTGTTCGCACAGACTCTCAACCATGTGCATGGTGGAGTTCCATCTTGTTGCAACGTCTATGATTAAGCGGTGCTTGGGGTGGTTGAGTGATCGCTGCAGCTTCTGCATATGACTGGAGTGGACATTTGAGCGATGGATGTGCAAGCACAGTCTTGGCACCTTATGGAGCAGGGCTGTTAACTCCGGATAATTATGTAGGAAGCACTGCATTACCAGGTTCAAGGTGTGAGCCAGGCAAGGTATGTGTGTGAGTTTTGAAAGAGCTATGGCTGCCACAAAATTCTACCCATTATCACTGACTACCTTGCCTGGCTCAAAATGTAGACTGCCCAGCAATGACTCAGTTTGTCGATGCAAATACTTGGCCAGTACCTCCACGGTGTGTCTACTGTCGCGCAAAGACATCATTTTTAAAACAGCCTGCTGCCGCTTACCACTAGCTGTTCGATAGTGGGACACCTCATGTGCAACACTGACAGATGTGGATGGAGTGCTCGTGCGACTGCGCTCTGTCGACGAGCTTTCGCTCCTGGAGGAGGAGGAGGGTCGAACGCCTACTCCCAACTGTTTCCTATACCGTGGGCTAGGCAGCACTGATCCACCACCACTGTCCCCTGTGGAGCCTGCATCCACCACATTAACTCAGTGTGCAGTGATGAACACGTAATGGCCCTGGCCATGCTTACTGGTCCTTGCATCTGTTGTGAGGTGCACCTTTCCACTCACTGATTGCTTTAGTGCATGGACAATGCGGTCTTTCACATGCCGGTGGAGGGTAGGGATGGGATGCTGATGGTACGTCATAGCGTGAGACAGCGTAGGCCATGAGCTGTCGGAAAGCTTTGCTTTCTACCAAACGGAAGGGCATCATCTCTAATGAGATCAGTTTGGCAATGTAGGCGTTCAAAGTCAGTGTATGCGGATGAGAGGATGAGTACTTTCATGTCCTACTCAGAGTGTCTGGTAGGGTGAGCTGGACTTGAGAGCTGCATATGGGGGAACTAGCATTGGACATGACGGACTGAGAAGGGGTTAGTGATGGTGAAGGTGTTGATGGCCTAGATTCAGGGTTTCCTCACGAAAATATTGTTTTTGCGTGACTGGTTTGGCCTAGCGATGACACCTCAACATTTCTTGATGGTGGTGTGCTTAGCGGTGGCCTTACAGTGGGGGTAGCGATGGAGCATTGCCAGCTAACTTGAGTCGGAGCAAGTGCACGTGTGCTACCTGAGCTTTTGTAGTCAGTCAAGACTTGCAAGTGCATGCTGGTTAAATGTCTAAGCATGCAACTGGTATTCAAATTTCTTAGATTTTTCCCTCTGCTAAAGGTCTTTTGGCACTTCTTACAGATAACTAGAGTTGAGCGAAACGGGTCGAAAAAATTCAAAAGTCGCCGACTTTTGGCAAAGTCGGGTTTCATGAAACGAAACCCGACCCTAGGATGAGGTCGGCCACAAGGTCGGCGACTTACGCGCCAAAGTCGTGTTTCAAAAGTTTGTTTTGCGCTCTTTTTCAGCCAATCAGGATCCACGGACACTGTGGGCAACGTGATGACATAGGCACGGGTCACCACCATCTTTCAGAAGGGCATGCAAGTGATTGGCTTGCTTTGGTGGGCGTCACAGGGGGTATAAAAGGGCGTGCACGCCAACCGCCATCTTACTTCTGCCGATCTCAGTATAGGGAGAGGTTGCTGCTGATTCTGTAGGGAGAGCGTTAGGCAGGGAAGAAGACCGAAAAACTGCTTCTGCTGCTAGCGATTTGGCCTGCACAACACACCAGTCACTGTGTGTGCAGTGCAAGGGGAGGCTATATAGTGGTGTATCAGTGGTGTTGGTTGTTGGGCTGCCTTCTAAGGCTTCCTGACAGGCTGGCATTGCTGTTTACCCACTGCTCCGCAAACTGCTTTTTTAAAAGCAATCCAATCTCCCTTATCCTCTAGTCACTTTGGTCACAGCTGTGCCATCGAGCCTGTCACATAGCGCTCAGATATTCATTGGACCTCAAACTGCTTTTTTAAAAGCAATCCCAATTTTTTTTTTTTGTCCTGCTGAGAAGAAAAAAAAACTGCTTCTGCTGCTGATAGCAATTTGGCCTGCACAACACACCAGTCACTGTGTGTGCAGTGCAAGGGGAGGCTATATTGTGGTGTATCAGTGGTGTTGGTTGTTGGGCTGCCTTTTAAGGCTTCCTGACAGGCTGGCATTGCTGTTTACCCACTGCTCCGCAAACTGCTTTTTTAAAAGCAATCCAATCTCCCTTATCCTCTAGTCACTTAGGTCACAGCTGTGCCATCGAGCCTGTCACATAGCGCTCAGATATCAGTGGGCCTCACACAATCCAAAAGTGTCCAGTGTCCACAAGTGTGTACAGAGATTCAAAATCTCACTTATCCTCTAGTCACTTAGGTCACAGCTGTGCCATCGAGCCTGTCACATAGCGCTCAGATATTCATTGGGCCTCACACAATCCAAAAGTGTCCAGTGTCCAAAAGTGTGTGCAGAGATTCAAAATCTCACTTATCCTCTAGTCACTTAGGTCACAGCTGTGCCATCAAGCCTGTCACATAGCGCTCAGATATCAGTGGGCCTCACACAATCCAAAAGTGTCCAGTGTCCAAAAGTGTGTGCAGAGATTCAAAATCTCACTTATCCTCTAGTCACTTAGGTCACAGCTGTGCCATCGAGCCTGTCACATAGCGCTCAGATATTCATTGGGCCTCACACAATCCAAAAGTGTCCAGTGTCCAAAAGTGTGTGCAGAGATTCAAAATCTCACTTATCCTCTAGTCACTTAGGTCACAGCTGTGCCATCGAGCCTGTCACATAGCGCTCAGATATTCATTGGGCCTCACACAATCCAAAAGTGTCCAGTGTCCAAAAGTGTGTGCAGAGATTCAAAATCTCACTTATCCTCTAGTCACTTAGGTCACAGCTGTGCCATCAAGCCTGTCACATAGCGCTCAGATATTCATTGGGCCTCACACAATCCAAAAGTGTCCAGTGTCCAAAAGTGTGTGCAGAGATTCAAAATCTCACTTATCCTCTAGTCACTTAGGTCACAGCTGTGCCATCGAGCCTGTCACATAGCGCTGAGATATCAGTGGGCCTCACACAATCCAAAAGTGTCCAGTGTCCAAAAGTGTGTGCAGAGATTCAAAATCTCACTTATCCTCTAGTCACTTAGGTCACAGCTGTGCCATCGAGCCTGTCACATAGCGCTCAGATATTCATTGGGCCTCACACAATCCAAAAGTGTCCAGTGTCCAAAATTGTGTGCAGAGATTCAAAATCTCACTTATCCTCTAGTCACTTAGGTCACAGCTGTGCCATCAAGCCTGTCACATAGCGCTCAGATATCAGTGGGCCACACACAATCCAAAAGTGTCCAGTGTCCAAAAGTGTGTGCAGAGATTCAAAATCTCACTTATCCTCTAGTCACTTAGGTCACAGCTGTGCCATCGAGCCTGTCACATAGCGCTCAGATATCAGTGGGCCTCACACAATCCAAAAGTGTCCAGTGTCCAAAAGTGTGTGCAGAGATTCAAAATCTCACTTATCCTCTAGTCACTTAGGTCACAGCTGTGCCATCGAGCCTGTCACATAGCGCTCAGATATTCATTGGGCCTCACACAATCCAAAAGTGTCCAGTGTCCAAAAGTGTGTGCAGAGATTCAAAATCTCACTTATCCTCTAGTCACTTAGGTCACAGCTGTGCCATCGAGCCTGTCACATAGCGCTCAGATATTCATTGGGCCTCACACAATCCAAAAGTGTCCAGTGTCCAAAAGTGTGTGCAGAGATTCAAAATCTCACTTATCCTCTAGTCACTTAGGTCACAGCTGTGCCATCGAGCATGTCACATAGCGCTCAGATATTCATTGTCCTCACACAATCCAAAAGTGTCCAGTGTCCAAAAGTGTGTGCAGAGATTCAAAATCTCACTTATCCTCTAGTCACTTAGGTCACAGCTGTGCCATCGAGCCTGTCACATAGCGCTCAGATATTCATTGGGCCTCACACAATCCAAAAGTGTCCAATGTCCAAAAGTGTGTGCAGAGATTCAAAATCTCACTTATCCTCTAGTCACTTAGGTCACAGCTGTGCCATCAAGCCTGTCACATAGCGCTCAGATATCAGTGGGCCTCACACAATCCAAAAGTGTCCAGTGTCCAAAAGTGTGTGCAGAGATTCAAAATCTCACTTATCCTCTAGTCACTTAGGTCACAGCTGTGCCATCGAGCCTGTCACATAGCGCTCAGATATCAGTGGGCCTCACACAATCCAAAAGTGTCCAGTGTCCAAAAGTGTGTGCAGAAATTCAAAATCTCCCCTGTCCTATAGACACCTTGTACCTTGTTTTACATACTATATAGTTTGTTGGATTTTGTCTACATTTCTACCAAAAATGAGGAAGGCTGGTGGAAGAGGCCGTGGAATTGGGCGGGGGTTGGCAGCTGGTAATGATGGTGTTGGTGGTGGATCTGATGGTAGTGGCAAGAGCAAAATAGGAACGAATGCAGGAGGTGTTGAGCCTGCGTCATCGTCTGGCTACATAAGGCCTCGAACGCTTAGTTTTCTAGGAGTTGGCAAACCGCTTTTAAAGCCAGAGCATCAGGAAAAAGTTTTGTCTTACATTGCTGACTCAGCCTCCAGCTCTATCGCCTCCTCTTCTTCAGTTGTAAAAAGTAAAAGCACTGAGTCGTCATTGGAGGCTCATGTTCATGAACCACACCTTTCCTTGTGTCCTTCACCCCAACCAAGATTGAAGGATGACGCAGGCCATACTACTGATTACTCCATGGAGCTGTTTTCACATACCATGCCTGGATTATCAAGTGAAATGGTGAATTACCCAGGCCAAGATGAATCTGACATGGAGTGCACTGATGCACAGCTGCTGATGGATGATTCTGCTGGTTCATTCACTCAGAGCACTACATTGACCTCGCAGTGTACAGAGCCAGATTCTGACCCTGATGAGACTCAGGTGCCCCTTCCCGCACACTATACCACCATACACGGTGACACAGAGGAAGGTGCACATGACATAGAAGAGGAGGTGATGGATGACCCAGTTGTTGACCCAGATTGGCATCCATTGGGGGAAGAGGGTGCTGCTTCCAATAGCTCAGATGAGGAGCATCCACAGCAGACATCGACATCGCAACAGCTGTTATCTGGCAGGCCCGGAGCACTCCAAAGACAGGTTCCAAATATCAAAAGAGTTGCTGGACTGCTTGTCCAGAGGGTCAAAAGATCACAGCGTGCTAGGCTGCAAAATGTCTGCCAAAGTAGGAAGAGTGCAGTGTGGCACTTTTTTGAACAAAATCCTCATGATCAGGCCAAGGTTATCTGTAAGAAGTGCGCAAAGACCTTTAGCCGAGGGAAAAATCTGAAAAATTTGAATACCAGTTGCATGCTTAGACATTTAACCAGCATGCACTTGCAAGCGTGGACACAACACCAAACCTCAAGTGCCACATGTGCAACTGATCACAACGAAGGTAGTCATCAACGCTACATTGTTTCCCCCACTGTAAGCCCACCGGTTAGCACAGCAGCAAATGTTGAGGTGTCGTTGCAAGGCCACAGCAGTCAGGGAATCCCACTGTTATATCAACGAAAGACTGATTCTAGGCCATCAGAAAGAACACCAACTCCATCACCATCATCAACCCTCTCTCAGTCCGCCCTGTCCACCGCTACTTCCACCATATGCAGCTCTCAAGTCCAGCTCACCCTCCCAGACACTATGAGTAGGTCAAGAAAGTACTCAGTCTCTCATCCGCGTACACTGGGTTTGAACGCCCACATTGCCAAACTAATCTCGTTTGAGATGATGCCCTTTCGGTTGGTGGAAAGCACAGCTTTCCGCGAACTCATGGCCTATGCAGTACCATGCTATGACCTACCCAGTCGCCACTTCTTCTCTCGAAAAGCCATCCCAGCCCTCCACCATCATGTGAAAGACCGCATTGTCCATGCACTCAAGCAGTCAGTGAGCGGAAAGGTGCACCTCACAACTGATGCATGGTCCAGTCGGCATGGCCAGGGCCGTTACGTGTCCATCACTGCGCACTGGGTTAACGTGGTGGATGCAGGGTCCACAGGGGACAGCGGTGGTGGGACAGTGCTGCCTAGCCCACGGTATAGGAAACAGTTGGCTGTAGGCGTTCCACCCTCCTCCTCCTCCTCCTCCAGAAGCGAAAGCTCGTCCACAGAGCGCAGTCGTACGAGCACTCCATCTGCAGCTGCCACTGTTGCACACGATGTGTCCCCCTATCGAGCAGCTAGTGGAAAGCGTCAGCAGGCTGTGTTGCAGATGATGTGTTTGGGCGACAGACATACCGCCGAGGTGCTGGCCGAGTACTTGAAGCGACAAACTGAGTCATGGCTGGGCAGTGTACATCTTGAGGCAGGCAAGGTAGTTAGTGATAACGGCCGTAATTTTGTGGCAGCCATAGCCCTTTCAAAACTCAGCCACATACCTTGCTTGGCTCACACCTTGAACCTGGTGGTGCAGTGCTTCCTCAAAAATTATCCGGAGTTAACAGCCCTGCTCCAGAAGGTGCGAAGACTGTGCGCGCACATCCGCCGGTCGCCTGTACACTCCGTTTGTATGCAGAAGCTGCAGCGATTGCTCCACCTTCCCAACCACCGCCTCATTATCGACATTGCAACAAGGTAGAACTCCACCCTGCACATGGTGGAGCGGCTGTGCGAGCAGAGGCAGGCCATAATGCATTTGTGGGAGGATACACGGCCAGGCACTTTGAGAGCAGACATGGAGTTGACAGGTGTGCAGTGGTCGAAGCTGAAAGACCTCTGTAAAGTCCTTCAGTGTTTTGAGGAATGCACACGGCTGGTAAGCGCAGACGACGCCATCCTAAGCATGAGCATCCCACTTATGCGTCTGCTCATGCAAACTTTGACGCACCTTAAGGAGCAGGCGTCTGCAGCCAATGTTGATGAGGAGGAAGAGGAGGAGGGAATCCTTGATGACATTCAGCCATTGTCTGCTCAGGGACCTCTCCTGGACGAGGTGGAGGAAGAAGAGGAGGAGGAGGATGATGATGGGGATGATTACTTAGGGGAGGAGGATGCATCTCGTGGGGCAAGTGAAAATGTTGGCGTGGCAAGGTCTGGTACAGGGTTTGTGTGTGACTGGAGGGATGAGAATTTGCCAGAAAGTGCTCCTCCAACCAGCACTCGCAGTGCATCATTGACACCGGGAACATTGGCCCACATGTCAGATTATGCCTTGCGGATCCTAGAAAGGGACCCCCGCATTGCCAAAATGATGAACGATGACGACTACTGGTTGGCCAGCATCCTGGATCCACGCTATAAAGGCAAATTACAAAACATCATGCCACAGGAGAACCTTGACCTAATATTGGCTAATAAACAAGCAACTCTGGTAAATCGGTTGCTTGAGGCATTCCCAGCACACAGCAGTGGTGATGGTTCTCACACGAGCCGTACGGGCCGGGGGCAGCTTGGCAGAGGTGTTCGTGGTGCACACAGCAGAAGTGGCGTTGGAGACAGGGGTTTCATAACAATGTTGTGGACTGATTTTTCAAATACCGCTCACACAACTGGTAATACTGCATCGATGGAAAGTGACAGGAGACAGCAGTTGTCAACCATGGTTACAAACTACTTTTCCTCCCATATCGATGTTCTCCCACACAGGTCATTCCCCTTTGACTATTGGGCCGCTAAACTGGACACCTGGCCTGAATTGGCACAATATGCCTTACAGGAGCTCGCTTGCCCAGCTGCAAGTGTGCTATTGGAAAGAGTCTTCAGTGCAGCTGGATCAATCCTGACAGAAAAAAGGACCCGTCTGTCAACCCAAAATGTGGATGATCTAACCTTCATTAAAATGAACCATGCATGGGTTTCCAAGGATTTTGTCCCACGTTCCCCTGATGACACATAGGGTGACAGAAAAATGGCTTGCTTTGGTCCACCTCTTCCTGGGACTTCACCTATTTCGCCTTTTGCATCAGCTGAATGTCCAACATCAACATATGCCACTTTCTAAATCTCCCTAACTGTGCTGCCTCCCCCCCCATGGCCGGGGTCACCACCTAGAGCACAACACCGTGCGAGTGCCGTTGCCCTGGACAGGTGGGTAGGCCGACTCTTGGGCGCGGGCTCTGGCACAGGGTCCCTCATAGTGCAATCAAGTGTCTCTGACGGTGGTGGTGCACACCCGCCGTCAGACACACCGCTGTACTATGAGGGGCCCAGTGCCAGTACCGACGCCCACGAGTGGGCCCCCCTTGCTTGGGCAGGGCCCCAGCATTTGCAATCTTTACCTCTCCCTGCTCCTCCGCTGTGTAATCTGGGCCGTCAAATCCATACTGTGCCTGACACCGTCTGAGCCTGCCTCCTGAGACATATATTTTGAATGTGTACGCTATCCATACATGTTATCCGGGGATACGGTACCCTTTCTAACCTTTGTGCAATCACGTGCAATCCATACTGGGCCTAACACCGTCTGAGCCTGCCTCCTGAGACATATATTTTGAATGTGTACACTATCCATACATGTTATCCGGGGATACGGTACCCTTTCTAACCTTTGTGCAATCACGTGCAATCCATACTGGGCCTAACACCGTCTGAGCCTGCCTCCTGAGACATATATTTTGAATGTGTACGCTATCCATACATGTTATCCGGGGATACGGTACCCTTTCTAACCTTTGTGCAATCACGTGCAATCCTTACTGGGCCTAACACCGTCTGAGCCTGCCTCCTGAGACATATATTTTGAATGTGTACGCTATCCATACATGTTATCCGGGGAAACGGTACCCTTTCTAACCTTTGTGCAATCACGTGCAATTCATACTGGGCCTAACACCGTCTGAGCCTGCCTCCTGAGACATATATTTTGAATGTGTACGCTATCCATACATGTTATCCGGGGAAACGGTACCCTTTCTAACCTTTGTGCAATCACGTGCAATCCATACTGGGCCTAACACCGTCTGAGCCTGCCTCCTGAGACATATATTTTGAATGTGTACGCTATCCATACATGTTATCCGGGGATACGGTACCCTTTCTAACCTTTGTGCAATCACGTGCAATCCATACTGGGCCTAACACTGTCTGAGCCTACCTCCTGAGACATATATTTTGAATGTGTACGCTATCCATACATGTTATCCGGGGATACGGTACCCTTTCTAACCTTTGTGCAATCACGTGCAATCCATACTGGGCCTAACACCGTCTGAGCCTGCCTCCTGAGACATATATTTTGAATGTGTACGCTATCCATACATGTTATCCGGGGATACGGTACCCTTTCTAACCTTTGTGCAATCACGTGCAATCCATACTGGGCCTAACACCATCTGAGCCTGCCTCCTGAGACATATATTTTGAATGTGTACGCTATCCATACATGTTATCCGGGGATACGGTACCCTTTCTAACCTTTGTGCAATCACGTGCAATCCATACTGGGCCTAACACCGTATGAGCCTGCTTCCTGAGACATATATTTTGAATGTGTACGCTATCCATACATGTTATCCGGGGATACGGTACCCTTTCTAACCTTTGTGCAATCACGTGCAATCCATACTGGGCCTAACACCGTCTGAGCCTGCCTCCTGAGACATATATTTTGAATGTGTACGCTATCCATACATGTTATCCGGGGATACGGTACCCTTTCTAACCTTTGTGCAATCACGTGCAATCCATACTGGGCCTAACACCGTCTGAGCCTGCCTCCTGAGACATATATTTTGAATGTGTACGCTATCCATACATGTTATCCGGGGATACGGTACCCTTTCTAACCTTTGTGCAATCACGTGCAATCCATACTGGGCCTAACACCGTCTGAGCCTGCCTCCTGAGACATATTTTGAATGTGTACGCTATCCATACATGTTATCCGGGGAAACGGTACCCTTTCTAACCTTTGTGCAATCACGTGCAATCCATACTGGGCCTAACACCGTCTGAGCCTGCCTCCTGAGACATATATTTTGAATGTGTACGCTATCCATACATGTTATCCGGGGAAACGGTACCCTTTCTAACCTTTGTGCAATCACGTGCAATCCATACTGGGCCTAACACCGTCTGAGCCTGCCTCCTGAGACATATATTTTGAATGTGTACGCTATCCATACATGTTATCCGGGGATACGGTACCCTTTCTAACCTTTGTGCAATCACGTGCAATCCATACTGGGCCTAACACCGTCTGAGCCTGCCTCCTGAGACATATATTTTGAATGTGTACGCTATCCATACATGTTATCCGGGGATACGGTACCCTTTCTAACCTTTGTGCAATCACGTGCAATCCATACTGGGCCTAACACCGTCTGAGCCTGCCTCCTGAGACATATATTTTGAATGTGTACGCTATCCATACATGTTATCCGGGGATACGGTACCCTTTCTAACCTTTGTGCAATCACGTGCAATCCATACTGGGCCTAACACCATCTGAGCCTGCCTCCTGAGACATATATTTTGAATGTGTACGCTATCCATTCATGTTATCCGGGGATACGGTACCCTTTCTAACCTTTGTGCAATCACGTGCAATCCATACTGGGCCTAACACCGTCTGAGCCTGCTTCCTGAGACATATATTTTGAATGTGTACGCTATCCATACATGTTATCCGGGGATACGGTACCCTTTCTAACCTTTGTGCAATCACGTGCAATCCATACTGGGCCTAACACCGTCTGAGCCTGCCTCCTGAGACATATATTTTGAATGTGTACGCTATCCATACATGTTATCCGGGGATACGGTACCCTTTCTAACCTTTGTGCAATCACGTGCAATCCATACTGGGCCTAACACCGTCTGAGCCTGCCTCCTGAGACATATATTTTGAATGTGTACACTATCCATACATGTTATCCGGGGATACGGTACCCTTTCTAACCTTTGTGCAATCACGTGCAATCCATACTGGGCCTAACACCGTCTGAGCCTGCCTCCTGAGACATATATTTTGAATGTGTACGCTATCCATACATGTTATCCGGGGATACGGTACCCTTTCTAACCTTTGTGCAATCACGTGCAATCCATACTAGGCCTAACACCGTCTGAGCCTGCCTCCTGAGACATATATTTTGAATGTGTACGCTATCCATACATGTTATCCGGGGATACGGTACCCTTTCTAACCTTTGTGCAATCACGTGCAATCCATACTGGGCCTAACACCATCTGAGCCTGCCTCCTGAGACATATATTTTGAATGTGTACGCTATCCATACATGTTATCCGGGGAAACGGTACCCTTTCTAACCTTTGTGCAATCACGTGCAATCCTTACTGGGCCTAACACCGTCTGAGCCTGCCTCCTGAGACATATATTTTGAATGTGTACGCTATCCATACATGTTATCTGGGGATACGGTACTCTTTCTAACCTTTGTGCAATCACGTGTAATCCATACTGGGCATGAGAATGGCTGGCGAGCTGTTAAGCAAGCTACAGCACCTGTGGTTTGCACACGTAAGTTTTTCATTTTTTCTGGAATGACGGTTAGGCCTAATTCCGGAACTGCAGTTGACCTGCACTTACTGGGAAATCATTGTTCGCGGGTAATAATTGTAATCAGTGATCCCCATCACTAACGTTGTTCAGCGGGTTATCTGCACCTGTAAGCGACAAACGCTGGCCTTTTCAGTGTAGCGCACATGCAGCCACGGACATATAAGGGCATGACACACCAGTTATTGGCCAATCTCATGTTCCAGAGCCTCACGTGTCCCTCTAGTAAGCCGGACTTGGACCGCGGGGCATGACGGAGTCTCGTTCGTTAACGGAATTAAGCTTGCAATGTGTGCATCTGTTCTGTAGCTGGCATGGTTGAGGTTTCCCAGGTGGAGTCGAATTTAACCGTAGGCTCCACTCCTGGTGGTGCCCTTCTGGACATTCCTTTAAGGTTCAGCTTTGCAACCATACTGCCCACGTAAAACAAACACTTTGCCTTCATGAACGCTGTTTGGAGGATCATGACTCGTGGGAATAACGCCGCCCAATCAGTTAACCTGCAAGAGAGATCGTTCGTTGCTCCCAAGCATGACATCACACTCCCTAGGAAGAAGGTAATGCCACTGTGGCGACCGTACTCCTGGGGGCGACACAAGTGCACTGATGCCCAGCCACTGCTCGATGAATCTGCTGGTACATTGACCCAGACCACTACATTCCCCTCGCATGCTACACGGCCTGAATCTGACCCTGATGAAACTCAGGTTACCCTTCCCATATACAGTTCCATCTTACACGGTGACAAAGAGGAAGCTGCAGATGAAAGTGCAGGTTCGGCCCACCCGCCATCAGACACACCACCGTACTATCAGAGGCCCTGTGCCAGTGCCGTCGCCAACGAGTGTGCCCCCCCTGCTTGCTCAGGATCACAGCACTTGCAAGGTTGAAATACTGTGCAGTGAGATGGAAGATGGGGACGACGAGGAGTCCAGACTAGTACAGGGATTCCCTAGCGAGGAGACTTATTTGATTGTTTTCAATGTTGGGACAGCAATTTTTGGGGAGCACTATACTTTGGAGAATGATAGATGGGGCCCACCATACACTGGAACATTCCAAAGGTGGACATCAGACACTGGAGCAGCATTTACAGGGCCCATTATACACTAGAGCATTAGAAATGGGGCCCATTATGTTTGGAGCATTATTTGGGCCCATAAGACAGTGGAGCTTCATCCATGGGGACCAACATATACTGTAGCATTATGTGGAGCTCATCATATACTGTTTCAAACATTATATGGGACCAATGATTCTGTATGGAGAAATAGATGGGCCTTGTCATGAGATGTAAAAAGTGAAGTATTTTTCATTGTACTATACCGCTATTTCTCTGCCGTATCGGAGCATGATGAGTTGTGGTATGTGTTAAAGGGGCGCTCTTTCGCCTAGGGCACATGAAAACCTGGAGCCAGCCCCCCCCCACAACTTTAGCCAAATAACCCCCATTTTTCAGTGCGTAACTTGTATTATGAAGTTAATTAAGGTTGACAAGCTTAAGTAAGAAGAATTGATGCTTTTGGCATTCAAATGGGCACTGTAGGTGTGTTTCCTGTCCTCCTCTCACTGCCGACTTTTATTCCCCATTGACTTACATTGGGTTTCGTGTTTCGGGACGACCCCGACTTTTCCCTATAATCGGACGATCTTGCTCGACCCGACTTTTGGAAAAGTCGGGTTTCACGAAACGAAACGCGACCCTAAAAAACCAAAAGTCGCTCAACTCTACAGAATACCTTTGCGTCATCAGTAGGATTTTGTTCAAAATAGTGCCACACTGCACTCTTCCTACTATTGTACAAATTTTCAGGGCTTGCCCACTGTGCTAATTTTACCGTCTAGCCAAGCAGTCCTGCAACTCTTTTAGTTTTCTTGCCAAGTTTTTTGACAGCTATGGGCCTGCAGGATAACCGCTCCTGCGATGACAATGCCTGCTGCGGATCCTTCTCCTGTTCTGAACTAAAGTCACCAGCACCCTCTTCCCCCAATGGATGCCAATCTGGCTCAACAACTGGGTCATCCATGACCTCATCTTCAATGTCATCTGCACCTTCCTCTGTACCTTCCTCTGTGTCACCGTGTAAGGTGGTATAGTATGTGGGAAGGGGCACCTGAGTTTTATCAGTGTCTGATTCGGGCTCAGTAGACTGCCAGGGCAATGTAGTGCTTTGGGTGAATGTACCAGCAGATTCGTCTAGCAGTGGCTGTGCATCAGTGCACTCCATGTCAGATTCATCTTGGACTGGGGAATTCAGGATTTGACTGGATAACCCAGGAATGGTATGTGAAAAGAGCTCCATGGAGTAATCTGAAGTGTGTGCTGCAGCATCCTTCACATTTGGTATGGGTGAAGGACACAATGAAAGGTGTTGTTCCTGACCAGAGGCCTGCACTGACGACTCTGTGCTTGCAGTTTTTGTAACTTCAGAAGAGGAGGCAATAGAGCTGGAGGCTGTTTCGGCAATGTAAGCCAAAACCTGTTCCTCATGCTCCGGCTTTAAAAGCAGTTTACCTACTCCCAGAAAAGGGAACCTTGAAGGCCTTCTTGTGCCAGATGATGACGCAGGCTCAACACCTCCTGCCTTAGCTGCTATTGTGCTTTTGCCAGAACCAGTCGATGCACCACCACCACCATCAGTACCAGCTGCGCCCCCCGCCCACATCTGCGGCCTCTTCCACCAGACTTCCTCATTATCAGGATCCTGACAGCGCCGGCATACAGCCTCCGCTGAGCAGGGACTCACCCGCACTGTAGGGACCCCTGAGTACAGGAACAGCCAGAAAGTAGAGATGCACAGGACCTGAACGCTGAAGGTTAGCAAGCCAGCATAGGACCTACGGTCATGTGACTGCAAGGGGGTGGGACTTAGCGTCCTGCTTTCAGAGAAGATAGAAAACTCAGAGTCGGGCAAAACGGAGTTCACACACAGTACGGGCAAACGAGGTACAGGAGGGATAAACAGACGGGAGGTCAGACAAAGCCAAAGGTCATACACAAGAGGGCGGTGCGGTACCAAAGGGACGAGCAGAGAGTAGTCGAGTCACAAGCAGAGAGTCATACACGAGAGAGCGGTGCGCTACAAGAGGGGCAGGCAGAACTCGTAACAGTGACAGAACCCGATCACAACCTAACAAGGATCAAGTTATCAGGCACAAGGCACACGTACACAAGAGGTTAACTAACTCAGCCGAGGGCAGGAGTATAACTGACACCGGACCTAGGTCCAGTGAGCATTAAATAGCCGCCCTCTGCCAGAGAGAGGCAGAACAATTAACCCCCAGTTTGACCAGGACCGGTCAAAGTGAAACCCCGTCCTGGATCATGACAGTACCCTCCTCTCAATGGGGGGCCACCTGACCCCCAGGTCTCTCAGGGTACTTGGCGTGAAAGGCCCGGACCAACCGATCCGCGTGAACCGATCCAGCAGGAACCCACGAGCGTTCTTCTGGACCATAGCCTTTCCAATGTACCAGATATTGAAGGGCACGACGGACCAACCTGGAGTCGACAATTCGCTCCACCTCGTACTCCGACTGCCCATCTACCAAAACCGGTGGCGGGGAAGCTGATGATCCCTCCCCACCAGACCTCACAGGTTTCAAAAGGGCCTTATGGAAAACATTTGGGATCCGCAGAGATGGCGGGAGATGCAACCGAAAAGCCATCGGATTAACTGCTTCAGTAATTTCATAGGGACCTATAAACTTGGGTCCGAGCTTCCACGAGGGGACCTTGAGCCTTATATTCTTGGTGGACAACCATACCTTATCCCCAATCTGAAACACCGGTCCCGCGGATCGTTTTTTGTCTGTAAAAAATTTAAATTTGTCCTGGGCCTTCGTAATGTTACTCTGGACCTCCCGCCATAGCTCCCCCAACCGCTGGATCGTCTCATCCACCCCAGGACATCCAGAATTCAAATGGGAAAATTCTCCAAAATGAGGATAAAACCCATAATTGCAGAAAAAGGGTGATGTACCCGTAGACTGGTTAATGCGGTTGTTAAATGCAAACTCGGCCAACGGTAACACAGAACACCAATCATCCTGTCGGGCTGAGGTCAAGCAACGCAGAATTTGCTCCAGAGACTGATTGGTCCGCTCGGTCTGCCCATTAGTCTCTGGATGATAAGCTGATGAAAAGGACAAACCAATACCTAACCTCTTACAAAAAGCTCTCCAAAATCTGGAAACAAATTGCACTCCCCTATCAGACACCACATTCAGGGGTACCACATGCAACCGCACCACATGCTCAGCAAACAATCTGAACAATGTTTCCGCATTAGGTAGAGCTGCCAAAGGTACAAAATATGCCTGCTTACTAAACCTGTCCACCACAACCCAGATGACGGTATTACCCTTGGAGGGGGGGAAGGTTGGTGATGAAATCCATGGACAGATGAGTCCATGGTCTCTCAGGAATTGGCAGTGGTACCAATTCCCCGGCCGGCCGGTTATGGGGGGTTTTTGCACAAGCACAAACATCACATGCAGACACATATTCCCCAACATCAGAGGCTAAAGAAGACCACCAGAATACTCTAGCAATGGCCTTCCGGGTGGCCAAGATCCCTGGATGTCCACCCAGAACTGAGTCATGGAACTCCCGGAGGACCTTGAGATGAAACTGAGCTGGCACAAAAAATGTATCCACTGGCTTAGCCGGAGGTGCAAGAGACTGGGCTTCCCGAATCTCCCGTTCCAACATATTAGAAATACCTGCCACCACCACCCCAGGCTGAAGGATGGAGGTTCCGGGGGGGACACCGGATCTAGACTGCGTGACAAGGCATCCGCTCTGACATTTTTGGATCCCGGCGGAAAAGTGATCGAGAAGTTGAATCGGGAAAAAAAAAGTGACCATCTAGCCTGTCTGGGAGTCAACCTTTTAGCTGACTCAATGTAAGCTAGGTTTTTGTGGTCCGTAATTACGGTTATAGGATGGACATCCCCCTCCAAAAAATGCCTCCATTTTTCAAAGGCCAACTTTACAGCCAGAAGTTCTCGATTCCCCACATCATAGTTTCTCTCCGCAGGGGAGAATTTCTTTGAGAAAAAGGCACAAGGTCTCAAATTGGTCAAAGTGGCGGGTCCCTGGGACAATACCGCCCCCACCCCCACCTCTGAGGCGTCCACCTCAACAATAAATGGTTCAGACGGGTCCGGTTGAATCAGAACTGGGGCAGACATGAAACACTTTTTCAAAGACTGAAATGCCGCTACCACTGCGGTTGACCAATTCTTGATATCGGCCCCTTTTTGAGTCACGTCTGTGAGGGGCTTAACCACCTGTGAGAACCCCCTTATAAATTTACGATAATAATTGGCGAATCCTAAGAAACGCTGCAGAGCCTTCAAATCACAAGGTTGAACCCACTCGACAATGGCCTGCACCTTATTAGGATCCATGCAATACCCTTCAGCAGACACGATGAACCCCAAAAAAGACAGTTCCTGGACAAAAAATAAACATTTTTCTATTTAGCAAAGAGACAGTTCTCCCGGAGCCTTTGGAGAACTGCCCGAACATGACAAATGTGAGCCTGTTTATCAGGAGAGTAGATCAATATGTCATCCAAATATACCACCATAAAACGTCCAATAAAATCAGAGAATACATGATTTATGAAATTTTGGAAGATCTCTGGAGCTTTGGTCAGGCCGAAAGGCATGACCAAATTTTCAAACAACCCTTCAGTAGTGAGAAAAGCGGTTTTCCACTCATCCCCGTACCGGACTCGGATAAGGTTATACGCTCCCCGTAGATCTAATTTCGAAAACCACTTAGCTCCGGATAACTGGTTGTATAAATCAGGAAAAAGTGGAAGGGGATACGTATTCCTCACAGTTATCTTATTTAACTCACGAGAATCGAGGCAAGGGCGTAAACCACCGTCTTTTTTCTTTACAAAAAAGAACCCCGCCGCCACGGGAGAAACAGAAGGACGAATGTGTCCCTTACGGAGACTCTCGGAAATATATTCCTTCATCGCAGCCCTTCTGGACCCGAAAGGTTATACAAGCGGGCTTTGGGCAATTTAGCATCTGGAACTAGGTCAATGGCATAATCAAATGGGCAGTGTGGTGGTAAAACCTCAGCCTCTTTTTTGGAGAAAACGTCTGTGTAGTCTTTCAGGCACTCCGGAATACCATCCAGACTCACGGACGACACAGACACAGTAACCAGACATTTTTCAGAACAATAGGGACCCCACTTAACAATGTCCCGAGATTCCCAATTAATCACAGGATTATGCAATTGTAGCCAGGGGAACCCCAACACCAGTCCCGCAGGCAGGTTGTCCATCACAAAACATGAAATATGTTCCTGGTGCAAGGAACTCACTTTAAGGAGAAACTCTTAAGTACGAAACATAACGTCATTCTTAACCAGTGGTGTTTTGTCAATGGCAACAATGTGAATAGGAGTCTCCAACCTAACTGTCCCTAACTTACATCTGGACACCAAGTCAGAATCAATAAAGTTCAATGACGATCCGCAATCCACGAAGGCAGAAGTGGATGTGGAGACACTTCCACAACAAAGTTCCACTTGCAGCAACATTTTAGAGAAGGCAGAAAAGGGTACCTGAGAGCCTGGGTGACCTCCACGACAATCACCCGGGCTCAGTCACTTGTTGGTTAGTGGACGGGAGTGGCAATCCTTTTTCCAATGTCCAGAATCACCACCGTGAGAATAGCATTGTCCCATGCGCCGTTGTCTCCTTTCCTTCTCTTTGAGGTCAATGGTTCCCATCTCCGTGATTTCCAATGTAGGACTGGCTCCCCTTCCTTGGGAAAAACGGTGTCTCAATTTGCATCACTCCCCTCGCCCATAGCCTGCGATCCATTCGGACGGCCTGTGTCATAGCCTCCTCTAGGGAATCAGGTGGAGGGTGAAGTGCCAAGGCATCTTTCAGATGTTCAGACAGGCTTCTACGGAACAAACCCCGGAGGGCGGCATCATTCCAGCAGACCTCAGCAGCTGAATTCTGAGCAAAACCACTCGGCTGAGTGCTTCCCCTGACATACACCCATCACCATGTCCTCAGCCATACGCCTCCGATCAGGCTCATCATAAATATGCCCCAGGGCCTCAAAAAATGCATCCACAGTCATACGCTCAGGGACCGTGGTTGGAATGGAGAAAGCCCAGGCTTGGGGGGCTCCCCTTAACAGAGACATAATGACCCCCACTCTCTGACTTTCATCCCCAGAAGATTGTGGTCTTAATGAAAAAAAAAGCTTACAGCCCTCCTTGAAAACTCTAAATTCTTTTTTATCTCCAGAAAATGTATCCAGTAACTTAACCGTAGACTCAGGGGAAACTAATGTAACATCCTGAGCCCCTAATGAAAAAACCCCCTGCACAATGTCAGCGATCAGCTCCTGAGACTGAGCCAGGACTCGTTCTCCTAGGAGTTTCTGAGAAATCTGAGTCAGGTGCTTTACCTGCTCAGAAAGAGCGTGCATAGGATCCATCACAACACACAGGAGAAGGGGAGCCACTGTGCTGCTCCTTAAGGGGAGCAGAGAAAAAAAAAGCTATGGGTCAGTTATAATATTAGGATCCTGACAGCGCCAGTGTATAGCCTCCGCTGAGCAGGGACTCACCCGCACTGTAGGGACCCCTGGGGACAGGAACAGCCAGAAAGTAGAGATGCACAGGACCTGAACGCTGAAGGTTAGCAAGCCGGCACAGGACCTACGGTCATGTGACTGCAAGGGGGTGGGGCTTAGCGTCCTGCTTTCAGAGAAGATAGAAAACTCAGAGTTGGGCAAAACGGAGTTCATACACAGTACGGGCAAACGAGGTACAGGAGGGATAAACAGACGGGAGGTCAGACAAAGCCAAAAGTCATACACAAGAGGGTGGTGCGGTACCAAAGGGACGAGCAGAGAGTAGTCGAGTCACAAGCAGAGAGTCATACACGAGAGAGCGGTGCGGTACAAGATGGGCAGGCAGAACTCGTAACAGGGACAGAACCAGATTACAACCAAACAAGCAACAAGTTATCAGGCACAAGGCACACGTACACAAGAGGTCAACTAACTCAGCCGAGTGCAGGAGTGTAACTGACACCGGACCTAGGTCCAGTGAGCATCAAATAGCCGCCCTCTGCCAGAGAGAGGCAGAACAATTAACCCCCAGTCTGACGAGGACGGGTCAAAGCAAAACCCCGTCTTGGATCATGGCACTCATGTTTGGGAAAATGTACCAAAAATACCAGCAGAGAAATGGTACTGTATGAGTAGAGTACAGCTGTGTAAGGTGTATGTAAGTATGTAAAAAATGAAATCTCTGTATATATTTTGTGAATCACAGACTCTCACCCAGTATGTATTTCACCGTAATCCAACAAGCAGATATACGGTACTGTATCAGAGGTGTACAGCTGTATATGTTGTTGGTGAAACTGTCAATCTCCATATATGTATTTACGGAATGTCACACACACACACTAACTCTGTGTAGATGTGACCGTAATAAGAACACCAGATATCCGATACTGTTTGAGAATCGGAAAGCTCAATACGGTGTATAGAGAAATGGAAATGTCCGTATATGTATTTATGGAGTGTCACACACACACGCTGACTCTGTGTAGATGTGACAGTAATAAGAACACCAGATATCCGATAGTGATGGACTATCGAACTGCTCAATATGGTGTATAAAGAAATGGAAATGTCCGTATATGTATTTATGGAGTGTCACACACACACGCTGACTCTGTGTAGATGTGACAGTAATAAAGAACACCAGATATCCGATACTGTTTGACAATCGGACTGCTCAATACGGTGTATAAAGAAATGGAAATGTCCGTATATGTATTTATGGAGTGTCACACACACGCTGACTCTGTGTAGATGTGACAGTAATAAGAACACCAGATATCCGATACTGTTTGATAATCAGACACCTCTATACGGTGTATGTATGGAAAAATGTTAATCTCCGTGTATTTTTTTAACGGAGTCACACACATATAGCATGTATTTGTCTGTGATACCAGCTGGTACACGGTAGTGTGTGAGGAACCTCTATACGTTGTGTGAAAAAATGTATGCTCAGTATCTACTGTGCAGAAAAAAGGGAATAAAAGGATTTTTGCTTTTAAAAAAGCAGTCTGCACAGCAGTGTGCAAACAGCAATGCAGCTATCAGGGAGCCTATAAGGCAGCCTAATAACCAATAGAGCTGCTGCACAAAAAAGTGTGAAAAAATAAAGGATTGGTAACTGTGCAGAAAAAAGGAATAAAAATATTTTTGCTTTTAAAAAAGCACTCTGCACAGCAGTGTGCAAACAGCAATACAGCTATCAGGGAGCCTTATAAGGCAGCCTAATAACCAACAGAGCTGCTGCACACAAATATATCCTCCCCTGTCACTGCACACTATAGAGTTGTATTTTACAGTGACATTCGCTATCAGCACAAGCAATATTTTTTACTTTTTCCCTGCCTAAACACTCTCCCTATTGAGAACGATCAGCAGCAACCTCTCCCTATGCTAAGATCGGCAGAAGTAAGATGGCGGTCGGCCGTCATGGCCTTTTATAGGCTCTGGGACGCCACACAAAGTCAGCCAATCACTTGCATGCCCTTCTCTAACATGGTGGGGGCCGCTGCCGACGTAATCGCGTTGCCCACAGTGTGCGTCCTTGATGATTGGATGAGAAAAGGTGCTGGAAGGATTGTGGGAAACGTGACTTTGGCGCTCAAGTCGGCGACCCCATGGCCGACCTCACGGTATGGTCGGGTTTCGATCGGCGAAACCCAACTTTAGCAAAAGTCGGCGGATTCTGAATTTGGCTGACCCATTTTGCTCAACTCTAGTTATGACTAGCATTGCTTAGTTGCTGAGCTGCAGACACTGTGTGGAGGAAGTGCTTTTGAAAAGATTGTCATTAGAGATAAGCAAATATTTCAATGTTCGGTACGGATTACGATTGCTGAATATGCAATATTCGCTGAATGATTAGTCGAATATTCGCTGAACATAACCAAACGCCATTCAGGTCAACATTGGGAGGCAAAAATAGATGCATGCACTACACCTTATAACGGCCCCATATGCTGCCAAAACACATCAAATGAGGGGCAGACACCAGGAAAGTGACTTCAATTCACCCACAGTACTAATTGTAGCATGGCACTGCAGCAATCAGCCAGGCATGAGGTATCGGGGTCTGGGACAGCATATACAGCTTTCAATTGAACATCACTGTAAAACAAGATGGGTGAAGGATCCGTGTAGGCCTCATGTGCTGGGAGCCCTGATACCACATGCAACAGTTCAACCTGCTTTCATACTCAGCCACACTCACGTGGTACAAATATCATACAAATTTCATAGACTACTATTCTCAGATAAATCTAAGGATAGTAACATGGAGTCAAGGAAGTGGAGGCCTAATGGTCTTGGAGGCCTACTTCTACAGGCAACACGCATGAAGGAGACCCAACCTGGAGTCTACACATTTACAAAAATTAGTGGCAGACACCAAAAAAGTGACATCAATTGCAATAAAGTATAATTAGTTTAGCGGGGACCAAAACCTCTTCTATTACAGCCAACCCAGCAGATGGAGACTGCAATGGGCAAGGTGGTGGAATCACTGTTCCATATTCCTCTGAAAGCCTGGAAGGGGTTAACTAGGTGGCCTAAAAAATCCCTACTCGGACAAGTGGCAGCAGGCGAAAACTGAGACCGAAGGAGGTGCAAAGAGGTGGCACCAGGTGCTACTCCATGGCTGAACAACAGTAGGTGACAGCTGACCCCTACAGCTGGTAAGCTGCTACGGCCAAAAGGAGGGATGAAAAATGCAGGCAGGCACTGTAGGGACTCTGGAACCACAGGTGCAGATGGGACCGCCTGAGGAACAGAAAAGCACTGGCAAGTGCATCCTGGACCAGGTGATAAACAGATGGGCACTGGCAGGTGCGATCTGGACCGGCTAATGGACAGAATAGAGCAGATAGGTACGGGCAGACGGACGCATACAGGTAAGAGCGGACAGGCACAGGGTAGTCAAGCAGACAGGTGGACCTGGGGAACCTAACAACTAGCAAGCATGCAAGGCAAACTAACAACGTAGCTCAGGCAACTCCATATTGGAGGAGAAGCCTTAAATAGAAGGTGTTTCCCAGGTATGGGTTGGTAATACCTTAGGTTGATGTTGGCAGTTCTTTTAAGAGGGAGGGAGGGCACACATACACCCTCTAAGCATATTTCCTAGTTCTACAACTGAACCTTGGTGGACATCGACACATAGGTGGTGAGATGAGGAGGTGGTGTGTGAGTGGGAGACACTGAATATCCTGTTTGTTAAGTACGAGGAGATCCAACAAAGGGACAAGTCTCTAATTTCAACAGATCAGAAAGTTTGTAGTAATAGGGAATGGTCTACTGTGTTAAAGACAGATGCCAGGTCCAAGAGAAGGAGAAGGACAAACTTGCATTGCTTTCATTTTGCGATTAGTAGGTCATTGGTGACTTTAGTTAGGGCAGTTTCAGTGGAATGGTGTAGTCTGAAGTCAGATTGTAAGTGGTCAAAGAAGGAGCAAGAGGAGAGGTGTTGTTCCAGGAGTTTAGAGGCATAGAGGAGAAATGATATGGGGCGATAGGTAGAAACAGAGGATGAGTCAAGGATCTGCTTTTTGAGGATGGGTGTGATCGAGATATTTTTCAATCAGGATGGAAGACACTATTTGTTAGTGACAGGATGAAGAGGTGGGTTAGGCTTGTGATGAAAAGTGTGGTAAAGTTTGGAATGAGGTGGGACGTTATTGTGTCAAGTTCACAGGTGGTGACTGGTAAGGCAAAGTATTCAGCTGAGATGAGAGGGAGGGGGAACTGATGGATGCAGGAAATAATTGAAAGTACTGAATAGCTGTTTAGGGTTGTGAGACAGGTATGACATGAGGAATGAGAAGTCGGTTTGCTTTGCTGCAGTCAGAAATTTCACAGCATTTGTACAACTTCTGTTACTGCACCTGCAACTCTGTTCCCTTCCTTTGGCAGCCGTACAACGATATGCTTTGTAGATGAGGGCCAGAAAGAACATGTCCTCCAGTAGATGGCGAGTGCTACATCAAGTGGCTCCTCTTCCTTCACCTTAACATAACATACAGTACAGTCCTCTGTGGTGGCACCCCAATTACTCTTTTTTCCCCCCACATCACAACTATCCAAGCACCCAACTGACTGATAGGAACCACAGATGGCTGAGTCTGCAGATCTCTTCACACATTGTATGCCATGGGCATATTAAGTGTACTCTAAAGATTCACATAATCAAGAAGAGGATATCATCTGCACCGATGGCCAAATTTTTTCTCAATTTAATCCAGGGACAGACAAAGTTTGGTCTGAGCATAAACCAAACCCTCATCAACAGACGTTAACCCCGTTGGATGAAAGTGATCCATTTGTGACAAGACTCAGATATTTGAGGTGCCTGCAGACTGTACTGTGCTGTCAAGGCACAAAGAGGAGGAGGATGACTCTCAGGGTGAGGAGTGGGAGAACAGAGAGGATGATGATGAGGTAGTAGATCACACTTGGTGTTAAACACAGAGGCATGAGTAGCTCCACAGAAATGGAGGAGGAGGAAGATGAAGAGGTTACGTAGACAAAGAGTTATGCAACCACGACAACCAATGCATCCTGAGGCTCAACACTGGCAGTGGATAGCAGTATTCGTGATTCTGCAGTTGCCTAGCTTGGATTTTTTTTTCAGACTGGAAAAAATCTAAAAAAATCATATTATTTGTCAACTTTTTTAAAAACAACCTAAGGCTGGTTTCACATTTGCGTTTTTTAGCGCTGGAAAAAAACGCACACCTGCGCATGCGTTTTTTCCCCTATATTTAACATGGGTGCGCATACCTGCGCACTGGTCAGCGCATGTATGCGATTTTCATGCGCTGCGTTTTTTTGGGGTGTGCGTTGGGATTTTCCAGACGCAGCATGTTGTATTATTTGGCCCTGCAAAAAAGCGCATGCGCACATATGCGCACGTTTTGCGCTAAAAATGGCCATTATAGCCTATGGATGCGCATATGTGCGCACTGGCATGCTCATGTATGCGTTTTTTTGCATATGCGTTTTTTTTTTTAACCATGGAATTTAGGGGTTTGGGTTAGAGTTAGGGTTAGTTAAGGGGGTTTAGGGTTAGGGTTATGGTCAGGGTCAGGGTTAGGGTTAGGGTTAGGGTCAGGGTTAGGGTTAAGTATGGTTTTGTTAAGGATTAGGGTCATGGTTAGGGTCAGGATTAGGGTTAAGTATGGTTTTGTTAAGGGTTAGGGTCAGGGTTAGGGTTAGGGTTAGGGTCAGGGTTAGGGTTAGGGTTAAGTATGGTTTTGTTAAGGATTAGGGTCAGGGTTAGGGTCAGGATTAGGGTTAAGTATGGTTTTGTTAAGGGTTAGGGTCAGGGTTAGGGTTAGGGTTAGGGTCAGGATTAGGGTTAAGTATGGTTTTGTTAAGGATTAGGGTCAGGGTTAGGGTCAGGATTAGGGTTAAGTATGGTTTTGTTAAGGGTTAGGGTCAGGGTTAGGGTTAGGGTCAGGGTTAGGGTCAGGATTAGGGTTAGGGTTAGGGTTAGGGTTAGGGTCAGGGTTAGGGTTAAGTATGGTTTTGTTAAGGGTTAGGGTCAGGGTTAGGGTTAGGGTTAGGGTCAGGGTTAGGGTCAGGGTTAGGGTCAGGGTTAGGGTTAGTTAGGGTTTAGGGTTTGGGTTAGGGTTAAGTATGATTTGGTTAAGGGTTAGGGTCAGGGTTAGGGTTAGGGTTAGGGTCAGGGTTAGGGTTAGGGTTAGGGTCAGGGTTAGGGTTAGTAAAGTCATGGTTTGGGTAGTGTGAGGGGCCACCTAAAAATGTTGGAAAAAAACGCAAACGCGGTAAAAACGCGCTAAAAACGCATACAAACGCATAAAAACGCTGCGTTTTTTTCATGCATGCTCATAAAAATGCTTGAAAAAAACGCAGCAGTTGTATGCTTATGTATGCGTTTTTTCAATGCGTTTTTTTGCGGGAAAAACGCGCTGCAAAAAAAAGCAAGTGTGAAACTAGCCTAAGAGAAAAAAAAGAAATAATTTCAGTACTACCTGGCACATGCACGATCAACATGAGTTAATCTAGTAATGTCACTGTGCTAAAATGCAGACTAGCGGGTCTCGCCAACCACCGTCCACCCCATCAATTGCATCTTCTGATTTTTCCTCCTCCCTCACCGAGGCAAGTGTTGTCACATAGATCTGTGGCCGAAGAACCACCACTTGTTTACCCCCTACAGTTGGGGTGACTGAGAGTCTGTAAGCTGATACCGAATTGGACATGCCTGCTGTTTTTTTCTGATTTTACAAACCAAGCACAACCCATCTTTCTCAATCCACCGTAACATCTCCACCTGCACCTCTCTCACAGTTCAACAGCTTGTCGCATTCACCCTACTCCACCCTGTGTCAGCTCAGCAGCAAATCCTCATTTGTGCAGTTCTGTGCATGTAAAAGATTCTTTACTCCCACACATGGCAAAGTTAACAGCTTGAATTTCACCATCTTCAATCTACTAGTAATACAGGCACTTTTGTGTACTCACCATAAAATCCTTTTCTCTGAGCCACTCATTGGGGGACACAGGACCATGGTTGTATGATGCTGCCACTAGGAGGCTGACACTAAGTGAATACAAAAAAGTTAGCTCCTCCTCTGCAGTATACATCTATCACTGGCTCCAGCCCAAACCAGTTCAGTTACAAAGCAGTAGGCGATCATTACCATCAAAAACAGGTACAACATGTCTAACCAAAGAACAGACATAGCTATCAATCCAACAGGGTGGAGTGCTGTGTCCCCCAATGAGTGGCTTGGAGAAATGGATTTTACAGTGAGTACACAAAAATCCCTGTTTCTCCTTGGCCTCATTGACGACACAGGACCAAGGGACGTCCTAAAGCAGGCCCTGGGTGGCAAAACTGATATAACTGATTAAACCCCACATACCAACTGTCTAAAGGTATGCTACCACTGCCTGCAGAATTCGTCTGCTGAAACCTGAGTGTGGACATTGTACTGCTTCGAGAATGTGTACAGGCTGGACCAGGTCACAGCTTTGCAAAGCCGTTCCACTGATGCCTGGTGCCGAATGATCCAAGAAGCCCCCACCGACCGAATGGAGTGTGCCTTAATGCCTGCTGGGATAGGCGTGCTTCTGATGCGGTAAGACTCTTGAATAGCCGAGCGAATACATCTGGCTATTGTAGACTTTGAAGCAGCTAGTCCCTTCCTGCGGCCCTCAGGGAGCACAAACAGCGCATCCATCTGACGGAAAGACGTCGTCCTTGAGAGATACCTTTTGAGAGCTCTCACGAGATCCAGATTGTGAAGATCCTTCTCCACATGGTATACCAGTGCCAGGCAAAACAAGGGTAGACGAAGGAGGGCGAGAGTGCCTTGCCCAAGCCTCAAAGACCGAATGTGCAGGACTGTCTATCAGGCAGTCCATGGGATCTTTAATGGAGGATCCGTCTGGCAAGGATAGGAGGGTTTTGGAGGCCAAGTGAGATACTGTGGATCCACTACAGGGGATTCTGCCCATTGTTTACGGAGATTAGAAGAAAAAGGGTATCTCGTCTCAAGAGGCTTCTGACCTGTGAAGCATTTGTCTGCCCGCTCCCTATGCCGCCATACTATGTCCTGGAGCTCGGGGTGATTGGCAAACACCTTTTGAGGACGTTTGGTCATCTTGAAGGACACCGCGTGATCCGGGGTAGAGGCAGATTCCTCATTAACTTTCAGAGTCTGGTTGACAGCCTCTATGAGACTATCCATTGTCGACTGATAACCCGGCAAATCCAGGTCAAGAGGCTCATCAGACTCATACTTAGAGTTCTGTTCGCTACCAACCCCTGATGAGGGGGAGCGAGAAATGAGAAACGGAGATCACGGATGCCGAGTTGCCAGAGGGCCCGCGAGATGTGTTGAGGCGGGTCTGTTTTCTAGATGCCTGTGTCTGCTTCGACTGAGATTGGCCCCTGCAGGCCGACATTTCCTGTGATGAAGAGGAAACCTCTAAAACAGGCAGACTGATGCCCCTACCCCTGTAGGGATCCTGGAGGGACTCAAACACTTTAGCTAGCAAATCCATGGACCTCGACAGTGACGAAGTCCACTCAGGGGGACTAGGTACACTGGGATCGGTCGTGGCGGAGTGCTTTTTAGCACGTTCGGGGTCACAGGCTCTACATAGTGGAGTATTCTGTCCCTGCGGTAATGCAGCCTGACAGGTGGTACATGAGTTGAACAACTCTGTATGTGTTTTGTTAGCCCTCTTAAATGCTTTAGGGAGAGATATGCTGTACCCTTGCCCAATATGGGACAAAAATGGCTGTTGTCCAAATATATACTGCAGGGAGGGCTATGGGTGTATAGTAACAAAGCTATATAAGGCAGCGCAGCTCTGCAGAACAAAACGGACCAGAGTATATGGCAGCGCAGCTCTGCATAAGAGGGCCAGTGGGTATATGGCAGTGCAGCTTTTACTCAAGGTCCTGTTGCCCTGTGAGCGGTCCTCTTGGGGTAGCAGCCTTGATGTCAGGGATCCACTTGGATTTGGCAGCGCTTGCGGTGGGGATCCGATGCCAGAGGTCCAGAGAGGTGCGATTAACACTTCTAATGGAGGGGGCCTGGAAAATGGCGCAACCCTGCCTCACTAAAGATAGCCGCCAGGATCCAGGAAGGGGCTATTGTACTGAGCAAGAAACACCAAGAAGCTGGGCAGGGCGGCAGATACGATGCATGCTTGTGGGTGCAGCTACCGGCTTGCGGCCTACAACAGGCCAAAGTCGGGGACTAAATTTCCGGCGCAGGCTGGAAACGTATTCAGGAGCCGCAACTCGCGCTGCGGGAGCCCTTCTAGCCCCCTAACCAACCCATATACTCACCTCCAGAGAAGAAGTCAGGAAGAAAGACGCAGAGTTACCACTCTGCCTGCAGGTCAGGGGCTGCAGAATGTAGGGTGCAGGCACCCTCAATATACCATCAATTTTTCAGGGTCAGGGAGGTGGAGAGGGACCATCTGCCTTTTTCCATCGCCACTGTTCTATCAGCGGTAATGCAATGGGGGCCGCACGGACGCCAGCGGTGCCTCTGTGCATCCTAGGGGTTAACTCCCCTAGGATGGAACAGGGCTGTTGTCAGGCTGTAGCCTGGCTTCAAAAGGGGGTACATGGAGGAGACACTCCATGTTCCTGTCTGTTGCTGGTGCGGGGAGATCTGTGCCCTGAAGGGAATCTTCACCCCTAAAATAGCTCAGGCATGGCTTGCACTGTGTAGGAGGGGGTACGTGGAGGCAACACTTCACATTACTGCCTGTTGTTGATTTGGGGAGATTGTACCCTTGAAAGGATCCGTCAGCCCAGTAATCCTTGGAAAAAGTAGTAAAAAGTAAAAAATAGAATAAAAAATAAAATAAAAAATTATGGTCTGAAGACCAGACTCGTGTGCCTGCTACGGACACTAAGCATGAACTGGTTCGGGCTGGAGCCAGTGGTAGGTGTATACTGCAGAGGAGGAGCTAACTTTTTTGTATTAACTTAGTGTCCGCCTCCTAGTGGCAGCAGCATACACCATGGTCCTGTGTCCCGCAATGAGGCGAAGGAGAAAATTACCTTTATTTATATATCGCAACACATTCAGCACAGCTTTACAAGTCAGCAGTTCATATAAAAGAGTCAAAAGTTACCAAGTTTAAGATAATCAAACAATTACAGCAAAAATAATGATGACCCTGCTCTTCATAGCTTACAATTTACAATGAGGTGGGGGTGACACCAATTACAGGTGCTTATTTACAATGATGGTACAACCATCCTGAGGAAATGGGGGGGTAGATAAAGGCTGCATGATCCTTTTAGGCACAGTTGAGTTTGATGGCGAATTATGTTCAGAGAAGTAGAGAATAAGCTATATATATATATATATATATATATATATATATATAAAGGACTTTGATTAGGGAACGTGATAGGCCACCCTAAACAGATGTGTTTTTAGGGAGCATCTAAAAATGTCTATGTTCTGAATATACTCCTAATTTCAAGGGGGACAAAAGGTGAATCATCTAGGTAGGAGGTTGAACTGAACTGGACTATGTCCAGATCAGGGGTGTTAACTAGTGTTGAGCATTCCGATACCGCAAGTATCGGGTATCGGCCGATATTAGCGGTATCGGAATTCTGATACTGACTTCCGATACTTTTGTCATATCGGATTCCGGAATCGGAAGTTCCCATCATGCTATGAGCCTGCTTGCTTTGATTAAGCCAATGGGAATCCTCCGAAGTGTGGGCACATCCTGTTAGGCATGTAGGCATGTTAACTATTGGCATGGCTGTGATTGGCTGCCGAAATGATGTCATGATGCACTATAAAAGCCACCGCAGCCGCCATTTCTGGTTCACTCTGCTGTGAATTCAGTTAGGGACAGGCTGCTGTAGAAGACTGTGAGGGACAGTTAGAAATAGCGATTCCACCAAACTTCTAGTGCTTTACCCAGGCTACATAAACCACCACTGTAGCCTTCTTTGCCCTAGCAGCAGTGTTCACAGCTGTCTGCAAGGGCTGTGTGAGTGCAGCTCACGCTGTGGAGTGGGTCCTGCAGCCACGTCAGGCTGTAGGCCACCCAGTGTGATCACTGCTGCCTCATACATCTTTTAATTTTTGAGCTGCATTTTTTACATAATTTCAATCTAGTGTGCTTCCATCCGTATCCATATACGTTGGTTGCAAACACTAGTAGTAGACAGCGGAGCCTTTCTGCAGCCTTTCAGTGCTAGTGTCCACTCTGCTGCACTGTTCACGGCTGTCTGAGAGGTCTCTGACTGTGTGTGAGTGCAGCTCACGCGGAGTAGTGTGTCCTGCAGCTACGTCTGGTTGTAGGACGCTCAGCGTGTCACTGCCTCACACATTTTTCTTTTATTGCAGCTCATTTTTTCTTCTATTAGTGTGCATCCATCCGTCTCCATCTACGGTGGTTGCAAACACTATATAGGAGTACACAGCGGAGCCTTTCTGCAGCCTGTCAGTGCCAGTGCCCACTTAGCTGCACTGTTCACTGCTGTCTGAGAGGTCTCTGACTGTGTGTGAGTGCAGCTCACGCAGAGTAGAGTGTCCTGCAGCTACGTCTGGTTGTAGGACGCTCAACGTGCGTCACTGCCTCACACATATTTGTCTTTGAGAGCAGCTCATTTTTTCTTCTCCTATTAGTGTGCATCCATCCGTATCCATCAACATTGGTTGGTTGCAAACACTATATAGGAGTAGATAGAGGAGCCTTTTTTTCTGGCTTGTGCCCTGCCGGTGCAGCCAGATTAGTATTACCCAATTTTTTTGGAGCCTCATCTTTTGCATTGTAGGTTACCTGCCTGCATTGTAATAGCTCCAAAAAGTTGGTGATACTATCAGTTTCAATTCTTTGTTCACATACTTTGAGTTTGTTTCCAACAAAGAAACCACAAAAAAAGTTCACCAAACGCTACATTTGGAACTTGTGTAGGCCACATCAGCTCCTATTAAAGTGTAGTCCACACACACACACTTCATAAAATTAGTGTTTCTTGTACCTGTAACCAGCTGTTCAGGAATAAGCACACTAAGGCCCCCCTTTGTACTTTTCTGCCTATCTTAAGCAGTCTGGCAAGATGAAGAAGGCAGGGAGTAAGGCGCGTGGGCGTGGAGTTTCAGCAGGGAGAGGACGTGGGGATTCTGCAGGGAGAGGACGTGGGGATTCTGCAGGGAGAGGACATGGGGATTCTGGGCCTGCTGCGGGCACCAGTGGATCAGCATCCCCCAGTTTGAGCAGGCAACAGTCCTTTATGCGCAGCTTTGTAGGACCTCAACGTACCCCACTGCTGCGGGAGGAACAAATTGAAGCCGTTGTCGGATGGATGGCAGCTAACGCATTGACTTCAATTACTTCCACATCCTCTCAGGGCCAGAGCACCGAAGAGCAACCATCTGTCTCTTCACCACCTGCCAAAGTGCCCAGGCCGTCAGAGAGACATGAACAGGAGCCATCACAGTCTCTACTTCTGTTCTCGGAATCTGTTGGCTTGGAAAGAGGGGGCCAGCCAAGCAGCATTCCTGAATGTGAAGAAGAGGGAGTATGCAGTGATGCGCAACTTCTTTGTCCCTCTGAATCTGAAGAGGCGAGTGGGCCAGTGCCTATGGTCAGCACACCTCAGTACGCATCAGATGATGACGAGACTCAGTTGCCACTTTCTGGTGCATACGGTGCTGGCGAGACAACCCCGGAGAAGCAGCTGTTTGAAGAGGGGAGGGAAGATGATGAGGTCCTTGACCCATCATGGCGTGAGGAACAGGAAGGTGGTGGGAGCAGCTCGGAGGAAGAGATTCCCCTACCGGCCAAAACAGGAGGCAGAGGGAGGGGGAAGACTTGGTTGCCTGTACCCTCCACTTCGGCACCCGTTAGGAGCATTCCTCATTCCAAAGGCAAAACGGGCGCTCCCAAGAGTTGCAGTGCGTGGTCCTTTTTTGACACAGTTGCAGATGACATTTGCTTTGTCAAATGCAAGCTGTGTCATCAGATAGTCAAAAGAGGGAGAAATGTCAGCAACCTCAATACCACAAATAAAAGAGGGAGAAATGTCAGCAACCTCAATACCACAAATATGTGGAAACATGTGCGCACCAAGCACGAGTTGGAGTTGCAGAGACACCCTGAAGACGTAGGCCAACGTACAGCACCACCTACCACCTCTTCAGTTCGTGTTGGGGCCTCTTCCTCCAGCTCACGCACTGCTGGTTCGGCTTCCTCACAGGATCGCCAAGGAAGAACCTCTGCCACTGTTGTCCGGAGACCCTGTCAGATTCCACCCTTAGCAGCACGTTCCCATCCATCACAGCCATCGGTAGCACAGGCATGGGATAAAAGGCGCCCTTACTCGGCAAACCATCCCCGAGCACAGTGTCTGAATGCTGGCATTGCCAAACTTCTGGCAGTTGAAATGCTGTCATTCAGGCTGGTGGACACTGACACCTTCCGGGACTTAATGGCATTGGCAGTCCCCCAATACAACGTGCCCAGCCGCTTTTATTTCAGCAGGCGAGCCGTCCCTGCCCTGCAGAAACATGTTGAGGACAAAATAAAACATGCGCTACTAAACGCCGTTAGTAGCAAGGTCCACCTGACCACCGATGCGTGGACCAGTAACCATGGACAGGGACGATACCTTTCCCTCACTGCCCACTGGGTCAATGTTGTGGAGCCGGGTACAGATCTGGAGAGTGGCGCTGTACGTGTTCTTCCAACGCCACGGATTGCGGGACTCCAGTCTGTACACATAGACTCCTCCTCCTACTCAAGTTCCTCAGAAACAGCAGAGCAGGAGCCTGTTACGACCGATATGAGCACAGCCGTGGCCAAACGTCAACAGGCTGTACTCAAATTAATTTCTTTGGGGAATCGAAGCCACACAGCGCAGGAGCTCTGGAATGCTATCAAGCTGGAGAGCGATGTGTGGTTTGGGCCAGCGAATCTCCAGCCGGGCTTGGTAGTGTGTGACAATGGCCGAAATCTGGTGGCAGCTCTTGGCCTAGGCAACCTCACACACATCCCATGTCTGGCACATGTGCTTAACTTGGTCGTGCAGAGCTTTCTGAGGGACTATCCGGATCTTGATGCACTGTTGCACAAGGTCCGCATAGAGTGCGCTCACTTGCGGCGTTCCAGCACGGCAAGATCGCGCCTCGCTGCTCTGCAGCGACGATTTGGCCTTCCGGAACATCGCATCATATGTGACCTACCCACCCGGTGGAATTCAACGTTACATATGTTGGAGCGGTTGTGTGAGCAGCAGGCAGCAGTCATGGAGTACCAGCTGCATCAGGCGCAAACAAGTCGCACTGTGCGCCGTTCACACTTCAGCACCATTGAGTGGGCCTCTATGAAGGACATCTGCCTCGTTTTGCGTGCCTTCGATGAATCCACGCGGATGGCGAGTGCAGATGATGCACTAGTCAGCATGACTGTCCCCCTTATCTGCCTGCTTCAACAAACACTGCAAGCACTAAGGGATGAGGTTTCGGAAGAGGTGGAGGATGAGGAGTCCCAAATGCCATCTGCTTCTGGACAGTCTGCGCTACGTGTTTCCTCACAAAGGCCTAGGCAGGGGACACTTTGTGAGGAGGATGAGGAGGAGTCGATGGAGGAGGAAGACATCTCTCCAGAGGAGGGAGGTACACAAACCTCTACTCAGTATGTACAGCGAGGGTGGGGTGATGCAGAGCAGGTCGAGGTCACGCCTCAAACAGGGGACAGCGGTTCTTTGGCAGTTGGGAGTCTGCAGCACATGGTTGATTTCATGCTGCAGTGCCTGAGAAACGACCGCCGCATCGCCCACATTCTCGTCTCGGCTGATTATTGGGTGTACACCCTACTAGATCCTCGCTACCGGGACAGCATACAAAGGCTCATACCAACGTTGAACCGGGAGCGTAAACTGCGGGAGTACGAAGAGTCACTGGTGCAGTCCATAATGTTTTCCATTCCACCCGACAGCATTGTTGCTAGTGCTTTACAAAGCAGCTCTGTGCGTCGAGGCAGTGGAGGAAACTCTGCACATATTGGGAGCAGAGGCAGCGCCGCAGCACAAGGCAAGACCACTATGGCGCAAAGTTTTGAGTGTCCACCAGAATTGTCTACACCATCAGCGACGCCTCGAGTCAGCAGGAGGCAACGCTTCCGTCAGATGGTGTCAGACTACATGTCTTGCCCTGTCACTGTACTCCCAGATGGCTCTTCCCCCTTCAAGTTTTGGGTCTCTAAGCTGGATACATGGCCAGAGCTTAGCCAGTATGCATTGGAGGTGCTGGCTTGCCCTCCTGCCAGTGTATTATCGGAACGTGTCTTTAGTGCCGCAGGTGGTGTACTAACAGACCGTCGCACGCGACTATCTTCCGATAATGTTGACCGGCTGACTTTCCTGAAAATGAACAAGGCCTGGATCTCCAAAGACTTTGCCATTCCTCTTACACACTAAATTAGTGGTTGGCAACTGTATCCAGGTCTGCTGGTGTGTTCATTTTTCTACCACCTGAACTATAATCCCTGTGCTTCAACACAGCCAGTTGTCACTCAGATGTGTCGTCTGCACAGAGAAACACACTAGCTCCTGTGTTAGTGGGGTTCAGTAACGCCAGCTGATCCCCTGCTGTGTGGACGGCAAAGTCACCAGCTCCATCAACATTCAAACCACTACTGATTTTTAACCATGCCCAACTTAGGTCTCTGGCTCCACTGTCTCTACTATTTCCCCTGACCTCCAACCCCGCCATCTACATCTCTGAAGTGGCGTCAGCACAATCTACACTTGTTCCTGTGGCTCAGTCCCATCAGTTTATCCCCTGATGTGTGTCCGGCGAGGTCTCCTGCTCTGTCCACATTCCCATAACCAGTAGTGGGAATGAGGACAGAGCTGGCGAACTTGCCGGACAAACAACAGGGGATCAACTGACGGGACTGAGCACCAGTAACACAGGAACAAGTGTAGATTGTGCTGACGCCACTTCAGAGATGTAGCTGGTGGGGTTGGAGGCCAGGGTAAATAGTAGAGACAGTGGATCCAGAGGCCTAAGTGGAGCATGGTTAGAATCAGTAGTAGTCAACAACCTCCATAAAAACCGCTGCCCATTGGCCTCTGCATGCGGCATGCGTAATACTGGGCTCCAACAGTGTCAGTTGGTGTTCAGAAGTGTCGTCTCCACAGAGCCAAACACATTCGTTCAAGTGTTAGTGGGGTTCAGCACTGCCAGCTGTTCCCCTGCTGTGGAGATGGCAAGTCTCCTGCTGCCTTCACCTGCCAAAATAACTAGTTATAGGAATGTGGACAGAGCAGGCGACATTGCCGGACACACATCAGAGGATTAGCTGACCGGACTGAACACCTGGAACACAGGAACAAGTGTGGATTGTGCAGACGCCACTTCGGAGCTGTAACTGGCGGGGTTGGAGGACAGGGGAAATACGAAAATCAGTGAAGCCACAGGCCTAAGTGGAGCACGGTTAAAATTAGTAGAAGTCTACAACCGATCTTAAAATTTCTTCAATGCAGCCTCAGCCTGCTCCGTGCTTGTCCCTGGGCTTCAACACAGCCAGTTGTAGCTCGGAAGTGCTGTCCACACGGAAAGAGACACTTAATAATAAATAATAAATTTTATTTTTATAGCGCCGACATATTCCGCAGCACTTTACATTTCAGAGGGGATTTGTACAGACAATAGACATTACAGCATAACAATAATCACATACAGTAGATTATAACAAATACCAAGAGGAATGAGGGCCCTGCTCGCAAGCTTACAGTCTATGAGGAAAGAGGTAGACACGAAAGGTGGGTGGTAACAGTTGCCCTGATTGTATGGACCAGCCATAATGTTAAGTGTGTAACAGTACAGACACAAAGGGCTAATGGATGCATAAAGCATGTGGGAACATGATGCTGCGAACCTGGTTATGGTAAAACTTTTGGCTCTGCCACACAGGGATAGGTTAGGTTAATGTGTTGAGGCGATAGGCCAGTCTGAATAAATGCGTTTTCAGGACACGCTTAAAATTGTGGGGATTGGGGACTAATCGTATTGACCTGGGAAGTGCATTCCAAAGAATTGGCGCGGCACGTGTAAAGTCTTGGAGACGGGAGTGGGAGGTTCTGACTATTGAGGATACTAACCTCAGGTCATCAGCAGAACGGAGGGCGCGGGTAGGGTGGTATACTGAAACAAGGGAGGAGATGTAGGGTGGTGCTGAGCCATGGAGGGCTTTGTGGGTGAGGGTAATAAGTTTATACTGAATTCTGGAGTGGATGGGTAGCCAGTGTAATGACTGGCACAAGGTAGAGGCATCGGTGTAACGATTGGTGAGGAATATGATCCTGGCTGCAGCATTCAAGACAGATTGGAAAGGGGAGAGTTTTGTAAGAGGGAGACCGATTAGAAGAGAGTTACAATAGTCGAGACGAGAATGAATAAGAGAAAAAGTAAGAGTTTTTGCAGAGTCAAAAGTAAGAAAAGGTCGAATTCTAGAAATGTTTTTGAGGTGCAGATGACAAGAGCGAGCCAGTGATCGAATGTGGGGGGCAAAGGAAAGCTCGGAATCAAGTATGACCCCAAGACAGCGGGCATGTTGCTGGGGAGTAATAGTGGAACCACAGACGGAAATGGCAATGTCGGGTGTAGGTACATTAGTAGCGGGAGTTCAGTCTTTGACAGGTTCAGTTTCAGATATAGTGAGGACATGATATTAGACACAGCGTTTAGACAATCGCCAGTGTTTTCTAGAAAGGCTGGCGTGATGTCAGGAGAAGAAGCGTATAATTGGGTGTCATCAGCATAGAGATGGTAATGGAAACCAAATCTACTGATTGTTTGACCAATAGGGGCAGTGTACAAGGAGAAGAGGAGGGGGCCTAGAACCGATCCTTGAGGAACCCCAACAGTAAGGGGAAGGTGAGAGGAGGAGGAACCGGCAAAAGAAACAGTAAAGGAGCGGTCGGAGAGATAGGAGGAGAACCAGGAGAGAACGGTGTCCTTGAGGCCAATGGAATGGAGCATAGTGAGGAGGAGCTGATGATCCACAGTGTCGAATGCTGCAGAGAGATCCAAGAGAATTAGCATGGAGTAATGACCATTTGTTTTAGCTGTTAGCAGATCATTAGAGACTTTAGTGAGGGCAGTTTCAGTGGAGTGTAAAGAGCGGAAACCGGATTGGAGAGGGTTGAGAACAGAGTTTTCTGAGAGATAGCGGATAAGACGGGAGTGGACCAGGCGTTCCAGGAGTTTAGAGATGAAGGGAAGATTAGAGACAGGTCTATAGTTAGCGGCACAGTTTTGGTCGAGGGATGGTTTTTTAAGTAGTGGATGTATGATGGCATGCTTAAATGAGGAGGGAAAAATACCAGAAGAGAGAGAGAGGTTAAATATTTTAGTTAGGTGAGGGGTGACAGCAGGGGAAAGGGACTGCAGGAAATGTGACGGAAATGGGTCACTGGTGCAAGTAGTTGGGCGAGAAGATGCAAGGAGCCTGCTTACTTCTTCTTCTGTGACTGGTTCAAAATCAGAGAGTGAGTTAGATGCAGTGGGTGAGGGAGGACAGTGCATGGTATGAGGGGATTTGGAGATAATTTCCTGTCGGATCTGGTCAATTTTTTCTTTGAAGTAAGTGGCCAGATCGTCAGCTCGGAGCTCCGTGGTTGGGGCCTGTACTCTTGGATTGAGTAGGGAATGAAAAGTGTCAAAGAGACGTTTCGGGTTATTGGACAGTGAGGTGATGAGGGTGTTAAAATAGGTTTGTTTTGAGAGGTGAAGGGCAGTGTTGTATGTTCTAAGCATAAACTTAAAATGGATGAAATCTTCGTGTAGATTGGATTTTCTCCACAGACGTTCGGCGCACCTGGAGCACCGCTGCAGGAAACGTGTTTGCACCGTGTGCCAGGGTTGTCGCCGTCTGCGTTGTGGTGTTCTATTTAGAGGGGGTGCAAATTCATCCAGGGCAGTTTGAAGTGTTTCATTGTAATGCTTCAATGCAGAATCAGGACATGAGAGGGAGGAGATAGGGGCCAATGAAGACTGCAAGTTATTCAGAAGTTTCTGGGTGTTAATGGCCTGTATGTTTCTATAAGTATGGACAGTGGGGGTGACCTGAGCAGCCTGGCAGTTCTTTATAGAGAATGAAAGAAGATTGTGGTCAGAGAGCGGGAGAGGGGAGTTTGCAAAATCATCCACTGCACAAAGCCGAGAGAAGACCAAGTCGAGGGAGTTTCCGTCTTCATGCGTTGGAGAATTAGTAAGCTGCGAAAGGCCAAATGAGGAGGTTAGAGATAAAAGGTGAGTAGCAGATGGGGAGAGGGGAAGAGCAATGGGGATGTTGAAATCTCCCATGATGAGGGTAGGGATGTCACAGGAGAGAAAATGTGGAAGCCAAGTGGCAAAATGATCCAGGAACTGATGGGAGGGGCCGGGAGGACGATACACCACCGCCACTCGCATGGAGAAGGGGGTGTAGAGTCTGACGGCATGGACCTCAAAAGAAAGAAAGACAAGTGAGGGTACTTGAGGGATAACCTGAAATGTACATTTTGGTGATAGGAGCAGACCAACGCCTCCACCAGCTCTATTGTCTGATCTTGGGGTCTGAGAGAAGTGTAGCCCCCCGTATGAAAGAGCAGCAGCAGCGGTAGTATCTGACTGCTGGATCCAGGTTTCAGTAAGAGCCAGAAGGTTAAGAGAATTAGAAAGGAAGAAGTCATGAATGAAGGAGAGTTTGTTACACACTGAGCGAGAATTCCAAAGTGCACAATTAAGAGAGACAGATGGCATGCAGGGAATATTAATAAGATTAGAGGGGTTACTGAGTGTAGCAGTGGGGGGGGTTTGACTTTCTATAACATGTCTCCTGCAACTAGGAGAAGGAGGATAGAAAGAGTGAGCAGATGGTTAAGTGATTTGTGAGAGCGTCTCTGGTGTTGAATGGTGGGACTGGCTGGATCTGTGCAATTTAACAATGTGAAAAGAGCATGAGTGCTATACAAAGGAGAGGAAAGAAGCGAGGGGCCAATATGGATGGAGTGTGGTGAGTTAATGCCAGGGCGGTGGATGTGTGTGAATGCAGCGGCAAGGATATACATTACACAAATGCGTATGGTATATATTTGTTGTCCTCCAAATGTACAGAGAGTAGATGTATATAAATGTCTTACCTGTCTCTTGCCCTGTCTAACTGCCATGTTATAACTGCCAGAAGTACTTTGCTACATGTACTTAGATTACATGTGCATAAATGCTCCCCCTAGCTAGGTCTGAATATATAGGAGGTTGAGGCTAAGTTTTTTTTTTTTTTTTGTGGCTCTCTCTCTTCTCGTTAATCAATCACACTAAATTGAGACACCAGGACCCAATAAAATGTTGTGGTCAAATAAACACATGTCCAGCACTACATGGATCATAAAGCACTTTGAAAAGTTTCTTGACCTCACAACATAAGGGGACAAGCAGAGTAAGTTGAAAAAACTATATACCAGATATAAGCTTGCAGAGTTGAAAACACATAGATAGCATTCAGGATTAACTGCTTGCTGACATTGAATGGAGGCACAGGAGTGGATTCAGAGCAGAGATTGGAAAAGCTGGTTACCTGTATGAAGAGAATAGAGATGCGTGTCACATTCATCCATGTTATAACTGCCAGAAGTACTTTGCTACATGTACTTAGATTACATGTGCATAAATGCCACCCCTGCATAAATGCTCCCCCTAGCTAGGTCTGAATATATAGGAGGTTGAGGCTAAGTTTTTTTTTTTTTTTTTTTGTGGCTCTCTCTCCTCGTTAATCAATCACACTAAATTGAGACACCAGGACCCAATAAAATGTTGTGGTCAAATAAACACATGTCCAGCACTACATGGATCATAAAGCACTTTGAAAAGTTTCTTGACCTCACAACATAAGGGGACAAGCAGAGTAAGTTGAAAAAACTATATACCAGATATAAGCTTGCAGAGTTGAAAACACATAGATAGCATTCAGGATTAACTGCTTGCTGACATTGAATGGAGGCACAGGAGTGGATTCAGAGCAGAGATTGGAAAAGCTGGTTACCTGTATGAAGAGAATAGAGATGCGTGTCACATTCATCCATGTTATAACTGCCAGAAGTACTTTGCTACATGTACTTAGATTACATGTGCATAAATGCCACCCCTGCATAAATGCTCCCCCTAGCTAGGTCTGAATATATAGGAGGTTGAGGCTAAGTTTTTTTTTTTTTTTTGTGGCTCTCTCTCTTCTCGTTAATCAATCACACTAAATTGAGACACCAGGACCCAATAAAATGTTGTGGTCAAATAAACACATGTCCAGCACTACATGGATCATAAAGCACTTTGAAAAGTTTCTTGACCTCACAACATAAGGGGACAAGCAGAGTAAGTTGAAAAAACTATATACCAGATATAAGCTTGCAGAGTTGAAAACACATAGATAGCATTCAGGATTAACTGCTTGCTGACATTGAATGGAGGCACAGGAGTGGATTCAGAGCAGAGATTGGAAAAGCTGGTTACCTGTATGAAGAGAATAGAGATGCGTGTCACATTCATCCATGTTATAACTGCCAGAAGTACTTTGCTACATGTACTTAGATTACATGTGCATAAATGCCACCCCTGCATAAATGCTCCCCCTAGCTAGGTCTGAATATATAGGAGGTTGAGGCTAAGTTTTTTTTTTTTTTGTGGCTCTCTCTCTTCTCGTTAATCAATCACACTAAATTGAGACACCAGGACCCAATAAAATGTTGTGGTCAAATAAACACATGTCCAGCACTACATGGATCATAAAGCACTTTGAAAAGTTTCTTGACCTCACAACATAAGGGGACAAGCAGAGTAAGTTGAAAAAACTATATACCAGATATAAGCTTGCAGAGTTGAAAACACATAGATAGCATTCAGGATTAACTGCTTGCTGACATTGAATGGAGGCACAGGAGTGGATTCAGAGCAGAGATTGGAAAAGCTGGTTACCTGTATGAAGAGAATAGAGATGCGTGTCACATTCATCCATGTTATAACTGCCAGAAGTACTTTGCTACATGTACATGTACAAATATCAGTGATACTCGTATTTCCCCTGTCCTCCAACCCCTCCAGTTACAGCTCCGAAGTGGCGTCTGCACAATCCACACTTGTTCCTGTGTTCCAGGTGTTCAGTCCGGTCAGTTAATCCCCTGATGTGTGTCCGGCAATGTCGCCTGCTCTGTCCACATTCCCATAACTATGGGATTAACTGACCGGACTGAACACCTGTAACACAGGAACAAGTGTGCATTGTGCAGACGCCACTTCGGAGCTGTAACTGGCAGGGTTGGAGGACATGGGAAATACGAAAATCAGTGAAGCCACAGGCCTAAGTGGAGCTTGGTTAAAATTAGTAGAAGTCTACAACCGATCTTAAAATTTCTTCAATGCAGCCTCAGCCTGCTCCGTGCTTGTCCCTGGGCTTCAACACAGCCAGTTGTTGCTCGCAAGTGCCGTCTTCACAGAGTAAAACACTAGCTCCTGTGTTTGTGGGGTTCAGTAATGTCAGCTGTTCCCCTGCTGTTTTGATGGCAATCTGTCCTGCTGCCTCCCAATTGACAGCACATCAGGCCTCAGCCTGCTAAGTGCTTGTCCCTGGGCTCCAACATCACCAGTTGCTGCTCATAACTGACTTTGGCACGGGTACTCCCTCCTGCCCAGCTTGGTTCCAGCCCTGCCTGCTGTTTCCGGGAAGTGTCAATGTCAGTTTGCCACCCCAAGTTGCCATGTCGTGTTGCGGTTGGGTTAGCCGAGGCTAGGGTGCCAGCAGTTTAGGTGCTTCCTATGTGGACTGCGGGTTCTGGTAAGAAAGGCTTGTTCCGTAGTGCCAGTAGGACAAGCACCCCCTGTAGGACTGTGTGATTCGGTAACTGCGGCCAGCTTGCGGCATGCCAACTTTGCTTTTCAGGGGTAACTTCTGCTACCCCTCCGGGTTCCAGCACCGTCAGCTGGTTCTCGTCAGAGCCTTTGGCCTAGGTGCCTCCATCTCGGTATCCAAGTTCCGGCAACGTCTGCTGGTCCTTGGTAGTGCTTTGTAGCACAGGTACCTCCTGCTTAGTAACCGGGTTCCAGCTCCGTCAGCTGGTCCTCGGTTGTGCCATTGGCTCTTATTCCTTCTGCTGCCCCTCCGGGTGCCAGCACTGTCAGCTGGTCCTCGCTATTTCCATTTGCTCTTGCAGCTTCTGCTACCCCTCCGGGTTCCAGCACCGTCAGCTGGTTCTCGTCAGAGCCTTTGGCCTAGGTGCCTCCATCTCGGTATCCGAGTTCCGGCAACGTCTGCTGGTCCTTGGTAGTGCTTTGTAGCACAGGTACCTCCTGCTTAGTAACCGGGTTCCAGCTCCGTCAGCTGGTCCTCGGTTGTGCCATTGGCTCTTATTCCTTCTGCTGCCCCTCCGGGTGCCAGCACTGTCAGCTGGTCCTCGCTATTTCCATTTGCTCTTGCAGCTTCTGCTACCCCTCCGGGTTCCAGCACCATCAGCTGGTTCTCGTCAGAGCCTTTGGCCTAGGTGCCTCCATCTCGGTATCCGAGTTCCGGCAACGTTTGCTGGTCCTTGGTAGTGCTTTGTAGCACAGGTACCTCCTGCTTAGTAACCGGGTTCCAGCACCGTCAGCTGGTCCTCGGTAGTGCCATTGGCTCTTGTTCCTTCTGCTGCCCCTCCGGGTGCCAGTACCGTCAGCTGGATCAAGAGGACAAAGAACAGGAAGACAACCACCAAGATGCAGAACAACAAGAGAGAGAAGACAAAGAAGCATAAAAAAACAAAGCAGAAGAACATTAAGCATAAGACTAATACTCTGAGCAAATGATATTATCTTATTTATAAGCAGAAGAAGACTAAGCAGTGTATGGGGGTAAGTCCGTTCCTCCTCGTGGTGCCCCTGGAAAAGGCCTGCTGCTGCAGGCCAAACTGAACGCGAACAAATCCTGTTGTAAATCTTTTGTGACAGGGAGAACGGAAGGTGTAAACTTCTAACTTTTCTAGATAACAACTACAGGAATGCCTGACACAAACAAGAATATGATGAAGAAGAATAGGAAGAAGATGAAGAAGTTGAATATGTAGAATAATAATTGTTGAATAAGAAGAATATGAAGAATGTAAGAAAAGGAAGAAGAAGAAGAATGTAAAAAAAGGAAGTAGAAGAATTTAAAAAAAGGAAGAAGAAGAATGTAAAAAAAGGAAGAAGAAGAAGAATGTAAAAAAAGGAAGTAGAAGAATGTAAAAAAAGGAAGAAGAAGAAGAAGAATGTAAAAAAAGGAATAAGAAGAAGAAGGTAAAAAAAGGAAGAAGAATAAGAAAGAAGAAGAAAGAAGAAAGAAGAAGAAGACATACATGTCTGGCAAAATATAAATGAGGCTAACATAGTCAATATCTTTGTAACTCCTAACGTCTTTAAAAAAAAAGTTTAATTCCTGCTATTCCATTTGATTGGGCTAAACCTCTATGGCTTTAATGTCTCCTCCACCTCCCACAATACATTCTACATTAGTCTTAGTTGTTTTTCTTCATGTAGAATTAACCTACAAGGAAAGAAAGGGTTTTTTTTAATTCCGATATTTTGGCCCCATTGACTTGCATTGGTTCCCGGTATCGGAATCGGCGATACCGATACTTTTTTTTAAGATCGGCCGATCCATTCCAATCCGATATTTTCAAGTATCGGCTGGTATCGCTCAACTCTAGTGTTAACGTCTTTGTGCATCTCAGAATTTGAAAATTCTGAAAGGCCACGAGAAGTGGCTAGAGATAGAAGCTGGGATGCAGTTGGGGAGGTGGAGCTGTTGAAGTCTCCCAGGATAAGGTTTCTCAATTCTGAGGACATGAAGTGTGGCCGTAATGCATAAAAGTGGTCAAGTAAGTGGGTGTGTGAGCCTGGGGACCAGTTTATGAATGCTTCTCTGAGTTAGAGGGGATGGAAAACTCTGATGGTGTGAACCTCAAAAGAAGAATGGCATCCAATCAGCCTGTATTTATTTATTGGGTTAAAAACAGGATTGTTGTTGGCAGTGAGGAGTGTAGGGTTATCATGGAGTTAGCAGTGATCGTACAGCAGGATATGCACGTATTCTATGTGTTCTAATCTGGACGTGGATAAGCCGTATGCTCACTATTACTTTTCTGAGAACTAATTATTGGGAACAGCCTGCAACCTCCTCGGATGATTTGTCAACCAATTGTGTAATTGTGTGGACGATAGGGGCCAGCTGAGAGCTATTCTCTGCAAAGATCACAGAGCTTGTTTCTGTATGACTCATGACCTGTGTTCTCTGTGATTATTGCATGGCCACTCCAATCTATTGGCCACAAAAATGCAGCCTTTCCTCCTTATGGATACAGACAGTTTCCAAAAGCTGATGGCCGTTGCAGTACCAGTTGCTCAGTCACCATTACTTCTCTAAGGCTACTTTCACACATCAGGTTTTCGGCGTCGTGCCGGAATGCCGGATCCGGCAAATGTTTTGTAAAACCTGATGTGCCGGATCCGGTTTTCTGCCGGAGACGTCTTGTTCTTGACAGACAAAACCGGATCCGTCTCATCCGGTTCATCCATTTTTCTATCCGTTTTTCGACGGATTACGCCGGATCTGGTTTTTAAAATTGACCCTTGTGGCCTTCCGAACGGGATTGGCTACTGGAAAACTATATATAGCATGTTCCTACAGCCCTTCTTTGACAGGTTGTAGAGGAGAAAGTGCAGGTTGGAGAGAAGAGCAAGTTACTGGCGAAGATGGATGTTGTCATTGGAAATATTACCACTAGAAGTTCTGTGACGGTTTCAGTAATGAGGGACAATTTTGCACTATACTTTATGTCACCTCAAGGCAGAGTACACTGGCAGGATGACAGAGTGTGAAAGATTTGTGCCCTAACCAAACTTGTGTACCTTCTGGACCAACAGTATATACCTTTGCCAACCAAAGTTGGCTATCTTGTCATGGTCTTACTATTTTTAGCTTTAGGCCACAGGTGTGTTCCTTGGTTGTGTTTTATGCAAAGTATTTCACCTTTTAACAAAAGTTGTGTTCATTGTTAGGAAATCACCAACAATAAACACAACTTTTCAGGTGAAATACTTTGCTTCAAACACAACCAGGAACACAACTGTGGCAAAAAGCTAAAATTTACCCACAGTTATATACCTGGTTTTGAATACCTTTTTACCTTTTAAATACCCTGTATTTAACCTTTTTTTTAAACATATTTCGCCGCAGAAAGAAATGACAGACAACCAGTGTAAACAATAATTTAACTTTTATTTAAAATATTGTTTTTTGTGTAAACTGTTTTTAAAGTTAAAAAAACTTTTTAAATAAAGGTTTGAAACCAACCAAATGGGCATTTTTATTACAAAAAAAACATTATAACTCGGTGTAGTGTGGGGTGGAAATACTGCTGGAGGGGCTGCGGCACACTTCGACAATGGGAGTGTGGAGAGAGGACTGGGATCGTGGTGGGGAAGGTACAGTTAGAGGTGATGGTGTGGAAAAAGCTACAGAATGGGTGGACATGTGGGAGGCAGAAGAGGTGGTGGGCGGTGGAGTGGAGGGTTGGGCAGGGACTGTAGGAGCAGATGATGTTGATGGAAAGTTGTATGGGGAAGGAGTTTGGTACGGGGAAGGAGTTTGGTACGGGGCAGGTTGCTGGAAGTGGGGAGATGTCTGGTACTGGGGAGGTTGCTGGTACTGGGAAGGTTGCTGGTACTGGTGAGGTTGCTGGTATGTAATAGGAGGGGGAGGATGGAAAGTGGCTGGAGGGGGTGCAGATGTAATAGGAGGGGGAGGATGGAAAGTGGCTGGAGGGGGTGCAGATGTAATAGGAGGGGGAGGATGGAAAGTGGCTGGAGGGGGTGCAGGTGGAGGAACTACAGTGGTGGGAGGTGGAGGTTGGGATGTAACCTGCTGTAGAGCACCGTGGCACGAATGCATTACATGCATCTGCTGGGTAGGAGATAGTGTTGCCATGCGCTCCACAACAGACCTGAAAAAGGTGTGGTTTGGCGAAGATCTTGCTTCTGAATGCATGGTTTGCAGAAGTGTCTTCACTTCCAGAATGCTGGAGTTGATCTGCTGAAAGCCTGCGGAGATTTGCTCTGACAAGACTTTTAGACAGTTCTGGAAAGATGCATTCAGATGCAAGAACTCTGGCGCATAACTCTTTTCCTGACCCCTCTGCCGCTGCCGCCCAGTACCCGCAGGTGTACTAGAGGTGGCAGGGGCAGAAGGGTGGGGTAAAGGGAAAGCGATCTCCTCACCAGCAGCTTCATGTAATGTAGGCGGCCACGATGCTCCTGTGCTGGTGGATGGGACAGATGGGTCGAATGTGTGGGAAGGCTGGGAAGGTGCAGATGTACCGGGGCGGTCGAAGTGTCCCTCGGTGCCGGTCTCCTCAGGGATCGCCTCAGAAGGGTCCAATCGTGCAGGCTCCCGAGTGCTGCTCACCGTGCTGTGGAATAAAGAGAAAAAAAAACAATTAAAATACTGACATGGTATGGCCCTGGCTGAAAAAAAAAAGTTACATCTAACATTTTTTTTCACATGTGGTGTGTAATATTTACCTTCTAGTGACCATTCTTTCCCGGAGGAACGACAGGGCTTGTGCGTACTTGTACTTGCTCCTGCGTCCTCCAGATCCACTCGGGGCCCGCATCTCTTTATTGAACTCCTTCTTGAAACGATCCCTCACAGACCGCCACCGATTCACAATTCTGTTCCCTGAAACGAGAAAGGAGTGGTTAGTATACAACATCAGTGTTTCACAAACTCCAGTCCTCATGGTCCCCAGGGGTCATGTTTTCAGGATTTCCATAGTAAATAGAAATCCTGAACACATGATCCGTGGGGACCACGAGGACTGGAGTTCGGGAAACACTGGTTTACATCAAGCAACCGGTACTGTATATACTTACGCTCTTTAATCTGGGCCCGAACATCGAGGTCCTCCCAGCGGCCCACAAGGAGCGAACAGATTTCCTCCCAGAGTCGTCGGGTAACGATAAGGTCAGCGTGGCGGCGGTCAGCCATATTCCAGAGCGGCTCCCTTTCTCTGACGAGATCGATGAGGTGGTCCACATCGAGTCCTCCATCCTCACCGTCAAAGTCGGGAGCACGCTGTGAAGGCTGTTAAAGAAAAAGACAAAAATAACATAATTAGCCTCCACAAAAGAAATGAAATAAAAAGTGCAAAAAAACAAAGCAAAAATATTTATACTTACACGCTGGTGACCGCCGCGTTGCTGTCGCCGACGACCCTGGGAGGCACTGCGAGGACCTCTTGGCCGAGCACCAGATTGGGAAGACTAGAGAAGAAAACAAAAAATGTTATGTCTTTGGATGTAGGCATTTGTTTGCTGTGTGTGGTCTGCAGAACATTGTTTTCTATGTGTTGTGTGTAGTGTGATGTTGTGTTTGATGCAAAAAACTTACCAATTGTGAGCCCACTCCAAGTGTCTGTCCACCCCTTCCTTCTTCTTCTGGGAGCTCCTCTTCATCTTGTGAATCCTGTTTTGAAATAAAAGGCAATGAATAGACATATATTACAGAGATGATGGATTTTGGAAATAAAAACTTACCGTCAAACGCTGACGATGCGAGGGAGGGCTCCCAGAAGATGATGTGCTGTCTTCCTGGTGGCCACACTCCATGCCTGTGGGTGGTGTTCCAGCTGCTGCCATTGCTGCTGCTGCTGCTGCTGCTGCATCTATTGGGCGGCTGTTGAATAAAGAGAAACAAAGGGCCAATGAATATCTTGATATTCAATAGCCCTAGTTTGGAGGAATGGGGGATTTGATAATTACCGTCTCTCATCTGCTGCTGGCCTCCCCTCCTCAGCATGTTCCATTTGCTGCTCCATTTGAGGTGGTGGTGGTGCTGATGGTGCTGCAGTGGTCTCCTGCCTTCTCCTGCTGCGCTTGGTTGCTTTCTTGGGTGGCATGTTGGGTGTGGCTGTGGGTCCCACTGTCTTGCTTTTATATATGTCTTGTGGGCAGAGCTACTGAGCATGCTCAGACCAAAAAAACCGGATCCGGCTTTCGCCGGATCAGGCGCATTGCGGCGCTCATAGGCTTTCATTGTGTGAAAAAGCCGGACGCTCCGGATCCGGCGTGTCCGGCTTTTTCGCCGGAGACAAAAAACGTTACAGTAGCCGTTTTTTCCAGACGCAGGATCGCGACACATTGCCGGATCCGGCGAAAACCGGATGAAACGCATGGCCATCTGGCGCGATCCGGCGCAAATGCAAGTCAATGGGGGGGAAACCGGATCCGGCATTGCATTTCGCCGGATCCGGTTTCTGTCAAAAGCGCCGGATCGCGCCTGACGGCGAAAACCTGATGTGTGAAAGAGGCCTAAGAAAGATGTGTCTGCTTTACAGCAACAAGTCGCAGACAACATCACCCGTTCCCTGAAAAATTCTATGTCTGCCAGGGTGCATTTCAACAATGACATCTGAACGAGCAAACATGGACAGGAGAGTTACATCTAGATGACTGGGCACTGGGTGACTCTGTTGGCTGTAGCGACAGTCCTGGAAAGAGATGCTCCACAGGTGTTGCAATCCCCAAGGCTTGCAGGGTGCTTGGGGATGGAGAAATAAACCATTGCACACCATAAGACTGATGTAACGCCGGTGTGTTTGTACTTTGCTTTTCCGGCGTTACTCTGCATGTCTGCATTAACCCTTTGCTCCTCTCCTCCTAATTAGCAGGGATACTGTTGTCTGTTACTGTTATGAATGCTGCTCAGTTCCCTGCCCCGCTGCGTAGCTGTACATGCGTGCGTGGCTCCGCTGCTTTGCAAGACCACCCGCTGGTGCGGTCCCTGGCTGCTGCTGTGGAAAGCTATCCGTGGTATAGGTCCTCTGCACTATTTGGTTTACCACGTGTGTTCAGGCTTGCAGCTCTCGCCAGATGTCCTCTGCAATGCTGATTTCTGTTTGGCCTTGCTTAGGGTGCGTGCGGCCACACCTCCCCTGCTTTTATGAGGAATGGGTAAGTGCTACAATTGCTGCTCCAACCTATCGCTGTGAGGCAGCGGATATATAAAAGCTCCCTGCCCTGTGGGGTGTTGCCAGAGCTTCGCATTGAGTTCCTAAACCTAGCCATGTGAGTTTGTGTGTTCAGCTCCTGCTCTGATTGTGATCAGTTCTGGGGGAGCTGTTGCTCTTTGTCCCCATGTGAACTGTGTTTTGCCACCTGCCAGGAGGCAGAATATCCTGGTCCTTGTTTCTGTCCACCCTCCCAGGAGGCAGAATATCCTGGCCCTTGTCCCTGTCCGCCTTCCCAGGAGGCAGAATATCCTGGCCCTTTTTCGCCCTCCCAGGAGGCAGAATATCATGGTCCCTGTGTTTATGTGTGGAGTCTTGCCTTGCACCTGTGTCTTGTTTCCTGAATCCTGGATTTGTTCCTGCACCCGACCCTGACTGAATTGTGTCTTGTTTCTTCGCCTGCTCTGGGGGCAGTAATACCCAGATTGCCCTACCTGGAGGCTGCATATCCAGGTCTGTCTATGTTGTGTCTTATTCCCTGAATTCTGGACCTGCTCCTTTACCTGACCCTGTCTGAACTGTGTCCTCTGTGGGATGTTCCTGAGGTCACTCAGTGTCTTGAACCCTGTGCCCAGTGACTGTGACTCTTTGCTACCTGACTTGCTGTGATGTTACCTGGGTTCATCTTGGAAGTAGGAGCCCGGTGTGTCCGCTGAGTTTTTGCCACTCTGTGCTCAGCTGGGGATTCGGTGCAATTCCCTGCTGGTTCCTTTCCAACCCAGCAGGGTTTGTACCAGACCGCTGGGGTTCCTTTCTAGGTCGCTGCCAGATGTCCGGAGCCTGATGACCGTGGCCTCTCGTCCGGAGCCTGATGACCATGTCCTGATGTCCGGTGACTAATGACCCCCTTCCAGATGTGCTGTGCCTGTTGTCCTCTGCCAGAGTTCCGGATCCTATGCTTCCCTGCCCGATGTCCGGAGCCTGCCGATCGCTGCCAGTGGTCCGGAGCCTGATGACTGCGGCCTGATGTCTGGTGCTGATGTCCGCAGCCTGATGTCTGGAGCCTGTCGATCGCTGCCAGATGTCCGGAGTCCGATGCCAGTGTGCTGATGTTCTATCTGAGATCCGAGTCCTGATGTCCTGCCTGATGTCCTGATGTCCTGCCTGGTGACCTGCCTGGTGTTCCTGGTGTCCTGCCTGGTGTTCCTGGTGTCCTGCCTAGTGTTCCTGCTGTCCTGCCTAGTGTTCCTGGTGTCCTGCCTAGTGTTCCTGGTGTCCTGCCTAGTGTTCCTGGTGTCCTGCCTGGTGTTCCTGGTGTCCTGCCTGGTGTTCCTGGTGTCCTGCCTGGTGTCCAGTCCGTGTTCCTGATGTCCAGTCCGTGTTCCTGATGTCCTGCCCGAGTTCCTGATGTCCAGTCCATGTTCCTGATGTCCTGCCTGTGTCCCGATGTTCCGCCAATTCCCTGAGGTCCACCCAGTGATGACGTCCTTTTGGGATCGGTGTTTGATGTTCTCCTGCTGAGCCTGTGCTACGCCTGAGGCCTGAGAGAGAGGCTGTCCTAGTATGCCTGTGCCAGAGGATCATGGACTGTATCAACCCGTGATGACTCCTGCCATCATCTGACATCTGTCCTGGGTATGTGTCTGATGTTTTCCTGCTGAGCCAGTGCTATTCCTGAGGCCTGAGAGATAGGCTGTCCTGATATGCCCGTGCCAGACGACCCTGGACTGCATCAACCCATGATGTCCTCCTGCCTTCGTCTGTTATCCTGAGACGTGTACCCCTCCCTGATGTGCGGAACCGGGAGCCTTGCATAACTGTTTTGTTTATGTACCATGTCTTGTTCAAGTAAACGTTGTCTATACCTGAAGCTGTGCAGTGTCATGTCATTCTGCTACCTCGTCCACATGCTCAGCTGCCACAGACCCCGGTCACTACCCTTCCCTAGTCCAGGTAGGCCCGGGTCCCCCCTGTGGTCCAGTGGGTCCACATTCCGTTCTCACCTGGGACGCTCGCCCCACGTCGGCGTGGTCGGTCGACGTGGAGGCATCGGCTCGGCCGCGAGCGCGGTCGCTAGTCGTGACAACTGATAACTAAACTACTGAACAGGAATAGAGTACACGTCACTCCGTCTTCGAGGTGCACGGAAAAGGATACCACTCCTCAAAAGCGTATAGTATAAGAAATTCAGGCACTCAAAAGAAGTATATGCAGAAAAAATGTATTTGTACAACAGATTCTCCCAAAATCATGTGACGTTTCGGTCTACAACTCAGACCTTGATCAGATTTGGAACAAAAGACAGAAAAACACAAAAATCCTTTAAAAACATAAAAACCACTGTTTCAGAATCAATATTACAAGGGCTAATGAAAGATGAGAATCATCATAAATGTATAAATATATGACAAAAAACAAGAACCAATTAACACAAGATTCACACTTCATATATAACAGAAGTATCTAAAATGTTGATAATATAACATAGTAACTTGTAACATGTATGGTAGCGTACAGGAAAAAAATCAATTTTGGAGAAATTACCGGACAAAAGGAAATATACGAGAATAACTGGTATCTAGAGATATGGAGATATGTGTGAGCATGGAAAGTCCATGGAAGGCAGCCACGATAAGTAGCAATATTCTCTGTAGAAATAAATAAGAGTATTAATAAAAGAACATTCAAGGAAATATGGAAAAAATAAAAATTAAAATTAAAAATAAAAATATAAAATGAAAAAAATGAAATAAATGAAAAAAAAGAAAAACATGAAAAGAAATGAAAAAAAAATGAAAAAAAGGAATGAAAATTAAATGGATGAAAGAAATAGATGAAAAAAAATGAAAAATAGATGAAAAAAAATGCAAAAAATGACAAAAATATAGAAAAATATGGAAAAAAAATGAAGAGTGAAAAAATGAAAAAAGATGAAAAAAATAAATGAATTGCTGGCAAATAGCAATGTAAAAATATAGTAATAAGGTTCATAGTAAGAAGCATAACAATGGAAGATAATAGAAAACAAAATAGACTGGTATGTAAGCTTAGCCTTTTGGAGTGGAGATCAAGGTCTTGGAACAAAGGGAGAAGTCCCTATAGAGAAGAAGGTCATACCATAAAAAAACTCATCAAAAAATGCTCACATGTAAAAATGAGTGGATAGGAAAAACAGAGAGGTTGGAGTTAAATACCTGTGGGCACATAGTCAAGCGTGGCAGGTGGGCAGGGGCGCCCTGTGGTTAAATGTCCTGTGAGGCGTGAAGGCGCTCTAAATATCAGAGGTGGCTGCTATCAGCAACATCACTTCCCGGTCCCAATTCAGCTTGCGGTTCATTTGAACGCCATTTGCGTTCCACTGCTACGTCACTTCCAGTATTACACTTCCGGAAGTGTCGTTACTAGTGTTGAGCATTCCGATACCGCAAGTATCGGGTATCGGCCGATATTAGCTGTATCGGAATTCCGATACTTAGTTCCGATACTTTTTTCATATCGAATACCGGAATCGGAAGTTCCCATAATGCTAGGAGCCCGCTCGATTTGATTCAGCCAATGGGGATCCTCAGAAGTGTGGGCATATCCTGTTAGGCATGTAGGCATGTTAACTACTGGCATGGCTGTGATTGGCTGCTGAAATGATGTCATGATGCACTATAAAAAGCGCTGCAGCCGCCATTTCTGGTCACTCTGCTGTGAATTCAGTTAGGGACAGGCTGCTGTTGAAGACTGTGAGGGACAGTTAGAAATAGCGATTCCACAAAACATATAGTGCTTAACCCAGGCTACATAAACCACCACTGTAGCTTGCTTTTCCCTAGCAGCGCTGTTTTCACAGCTGTCTGCAAGGGCTGTGTGAGTGCAGACCCACGCTGTGTAGTGTGTCCTGCAGGCACGTCTGCTTGTAGGCCAGCCAGCGTGTGTCTCTGCCTCATACACATTTTTCTTTTATTGCTGCTTTTTTTTCTCCTGTATAGTGTGCTTCCATACGTATCCATATACGTTGGTTGCAAACACTAAAGGAGTGGACAGCGGAGCCTTTCAGCAGCCTTTCAGTGCTATAGCCCATTTCTCTGCACTGTTTTTGGCTGTCTGATAGGTCTCTCTGTGTGTGAGTGCAGCTCACGTTGCAGTGTGTTCTACAGCCACCGCTAGCTGTAGTCTGCTCAGCGTGCGTCACTGCCTCATACATAGTCCTTTTTTTGCAGCTAATTTAGCCAGATTTTTGCTCCTATATTAGTGTGCTTCCAACCGCATCCATTGTCATTGGTTGGTTGCAAACACTATATAGGATTAGATAGAGGAGCCTTTTTACTGGCTTGTGCCCTTCAGGACCAGCCAGGCTAGTATCACCCTATTTTTTGGAGCCTCATCAATTGCATTGTAGGTTAGCTTCCTGCATTGTAATCGCTCCAAAAAGTTTGTGATACTATAGCTTTCAAACTTTGGTCACATCCTTTCCTTTCCCCCCACCCAAAAAAAGGAAATAAAGTTCACCAAACACTCCACTTTACAGTTGTCTAGGCCACATTAGATCATATTAAAGTGTAGTACACACACTCTTAGCCAAATTAGTGTTTCTTATACTGGTTAGCAGGTGTTCAGGAATAAGAACACTAAGGCTAGTTTCACACTTGCTTTTTTTTGCAGCGCGTTTTTCACGCAAAAAAACGCATTAAAAAAACGCATACAAATGCATACAAACGCTGCGTTTTTTTCCAGCATTTTAATGCGCATGCAGGAAAAAAACGCAGCGTTTTTGCGCGTTTGTATGCGTTTTTTGTGCGTTTGCGTTTTTTTACAGATTTTGGAAAAACCCCACAAAAAAGAAAAAACAACCATTCAACAACACACAAGACCAATGGGACTTCATTGTGGGTGTGGTATGTTAATATATATACACCCTGTCTACAGTATTCTTCACATTTGCTTGATTCTTCTCGTGACCATGGATCTGCGCTGGAAGAGTTTTCACTTCAACTTGGATTTGGACATCGCGATGGCTCAGGCGTATGCAGTTGCTTGCCATGAACAAAGGAAGAGAGAGAGGCAGCGAAGACGGCGGCGTTTGTGGATACATCCGATTGTTGAACTCCGGGAGAGCCGTGGGGCATACCACACCCTCTACAGCGAGCTACGTGCAAACCCGGAGAAATTTACTGATTATATCCGGATGTCCCACGAAAGTTTCATGGATTTGCTTGCTCGTGTCCAACAATCCATCCGGAGACAGGACACACAGCTCCGTCGTGCGATTCCTCCTGAGGAACGGCTACTGGTGACATTACGGTATGTTTTAAAAACAAAGGGGTGTGGTCTGATGTTTTTTTTTGTAAATTTAGTATTCAAAACCTTGGGTAATTAGTTTTCGTGAATGTACTAATATTTTTTTTATAGTTTTTAAAAATAATATACATAAATATTAATTTTACTTCTTTGTCTGTTCACAGATTCCTGGCGACTGGAGAAACCCTATCCTCACTACACTTCCAGTACCGTATTGGAATCTCTACCTTGTCTGGAATTGTTGCTGACACCTGCCGGGCTCTCTGGAATGTTCTTTGCCCAGAATTTATGCCCCTGCCCACCGCTGAAAAGTGGATGGAAATTGCTGACAAATTCTGGACAGTATGCAATTTTCCCAACTGTTTGGGAGCTGTTGATGGGAAACACATACGGATCATCAAACCCCAAAGAACGGGATCTGAGTACTATAATTACAAAAAGTACTTTTCAATAGTACTCATTGCAATTGCGGATGCCGGATGTATGTTTGTAGCAGTGGACATTGGAGCATTTGGCCGTGGTAATGACTCGCAGGCTTTTAAAAACTCAGACATGGGCCGGAGGTTGTATGGCAACCAATTTAATTTCCCTATGCCACGGCCTCTTCCTCACACCGAAGCTCCGCCACTGCCCTTTGTAATGGTTGGCGATGAGGCTTTTCAAATGTGCGGAAACTTACTGAAACCCTACTCCAGCCGGGACTTGGACCACACCAAAAAAATTTTTAATTACAGGCTGACCAGGGCCAGAAGAACTGTCGAGTGTGCTTTTGGGATTCTTGTTTCCAGATGGCGAATTCTGGGCACGGCCATTAATCTTAAACTTGAAACAGTCGATGAGGTGGTGAAGGCCTGTGTGGTTCTACATAACTTTGTGATGGCTAAAGAGCACCCGACCTTTGAACTGGACGATGATGCTCCTAACCCATTGCCTGAATTCACTCAGCACACTCTCAGGTCATCCGTTGAAGTTGGCCAAATGAGGGACAAATTTGCGGCCTACTTTATTTCTGATGTAGGACGGGTGCACTGGCAAGATGAAATGGTGTAATGTTGTTGTTTATGGTAATAAAAATCCTTATTTGATACCATTACTGAGTGCACTATATTTTTTAAACTCCGATTAATTAAAAAACTTCCCATGTATAACTGAATTTTGTTATGTTCACACACCTGGGCAGGTAAATACACATACGAGTTAAAATGCAGCATTGCTAGTCTGCGTTAAATATATTGGAATGAGCAAAGCTGCAGGCCATGAATCAGGAAACCATTTTTTTTCAAGATAAAATTGTGCAAATAGTTTAAAACAAAGTATGTGATTTTCTCAAAACACAACACTCAAAACCCAACCCCAATGAAAGTCCATGGGGAATACAAGTCAGCATTGAGTGGATGAATGTAATCTGCTCCATTAAAAGTTATTACACTAGGCCTTTGAATGACTATACTAGGCCGTGGTATTTCAAATATGAGTATACTAGGCCTTGGGGCTAGTAGTATAGTAATATGTGAAATACCACGGCCTAGTATAGTCATACCAAGGCCTACTGTAATAACTCGATTTTTAACAACTAGCATTTTAAACAACTAGCATCTTGTTTCACCAAAAACAAAGTGGTGAAACTAGAAAGAAACTTTATTTTTTAGACAAGTTTCAACAATTTGTTTTTCATGAAACCAGATTCTATTTGGTAAAACTAGAGTTATTACACTAGGCCTTTGAATGACTATACTAGTCCATGTTATTTCACATATGACTATACTAGCCCTTGGGTTGGTTTTTAACATGTATTTACCCATCAGTGTGTGTGAGCGGCGCAAACAACATTAATGAAACTTATTAATGGTGAACCACAAATGTAAATTTATTTTTTATCACAAAAAAAAAATTTAAAAATTATTTTTTACGGCGTTTGGGGGCAGATGGTTTCAATTTGGGGGTGTGCAGGGAATATGCAACACTTGCAGTTGAAGACGGTGTTTGAGGGGAAGGGGCAACAAAACTTGTGGGGGAAGGTAGTCCAGTTAAGGGAATTAAACTTGGAACACTTGTAGGAGAGGAAATCTGTTCAGTTACATTAGTTGTAATGGCATGTCGCCGTAGGCTTGTGTGCCTGGACCGACTTTGGCCCAATGCCCGCCTTGATTGATTTCGCCTTGAAGTAGGGGCAAATATGGAATGTAGGTCCCCCGTCTGCTGGTATGGCTGCTGCTGCTGAGGTGGCGGCTGCTGCTGCAGAGGTTGCGGCTGCTGCTGAGGTGGCGGCTGCTGCTGAGGTGGCAGCTGCTGCTGAGGTGGTTGCTGCTGCTGAGGTGGTTGCTGCTGCTGCTGAGGTGGCGGCTGCTGCTGAGGTGGCTGCTGCTGCTGAGGTGGCGGCTGCTGAGTTGGCTGCTGCTGCTGAGGTGGCTGATGCTGCTCTTCTTGGTCAGTGCTCGTCCTTGCAGGAGGACTGGTGGCGGCAGTGATGGCCCAGGTTTGCAGAGTGGTGGTGGCAGGGCTACTACATGTTGTTGTAGCGGCAGGGCTGTTCCATGTTTGCCTAGTGGTGGCTGAGCTCCACGCATGCATGGGATTGGCGGTGGTGCTCCAGACAGGAGCAGCGCTTGCCATGGTGGTGTCGGTGAAGTGACCAGCTGCACTCAGACTTGTGGTGGTGTAACGGTGGGTGTCCAGCCTTTGAAGAGAGGTGTCCGTGCAGTGGTATGCAGCACAAGTCGGTAGTGAGGTGAAGCGAGTCAATGGTGGCACAGGTGGAAAGGACACCACTGACTGCTGACCGTACCGATTATGCTGCATAGCCTGCAAGAAAGCATTGTTGCAGGCCTGCAGCACATTCAGCTGTTGATCAGGACTAAGGTGTTCCGCCATGCCCTTTTCAATCTTACTAAAAAAATGGTGTGCTGGTCTGTTGAGGTCGGCCTCCAGACGGTCAAGGCGCTGTTCTACAGAATTGAAGCGGTGTTCAAAGTGGTTAAAACCACGTTCCATCAGTGCAAAACCGCTTTCAACTCTGTCGGACAGTGACTTGAGGCTGGAATTAAATGTCTCGCTCAAATGCATAAACTCGGGCAAGACATTCCTGTCCAAGGCCCTCTGCCGCTGGCGGGTAGTGCCCGCATAACCAGTGGCAGAGACCTGGGACAGGGGAACACCTGATGGCCCAGCTTCCTGGTCACCAGCTGTGTGTGTGTGGGACCTGCAAGGTGCTTCCTGGCTGTCGGATGGCTGGGACGGGTCAGAGGACGTCCGACGAAGGACCGCTCCAGGGCCAGGTTGCAGGGTGCTGCTCCAGGTGCTGTGGAAGAAAGGAAAATCATTACTACCATGCCTTTACAAGAAGCATCAGCTGTGGATTAGAAAAACACAGATTAATAAAAATAAAAACCCAAAATGTATAATACTTACGATCTTGTGGCAAGGACCGGTCTTAGGAACTGCAACGCGTGATAGTGACGGTATCTAGTTCTGGTCCTTGACGCAGATCCACTGCGAACCTGGCCCTCAGCACGAACATCACTGTTGAAGCGGTCCTTGATCGAACGCCAACGTGTTCGGACTTTGTCCACTGTTGATAAAAAAAAACAGTGCCGTCAAGTACAACAGTCACTGCTTCACAATTTAGCAATACAATACTCAAAGCAGTCACTGTACACCCCGATGACACTGTTGGGTTTCCTGCTAGAATACACCTAGCACGAAACCCAACAGTGCCGTCAAGGACAACAGTCACTGCGGCACAATGTAGCAATACAATACTCAAAGCAGTCACTGTAGACCACGATGACACTGTTGGGTTTCCTGCTAGAATACGCCTAGCACGAAACCCAACAGTGCCGTCAAGGACAACAGTCACTGCGGCACAATGTAGCAATACAATACTCAAAGCAGTCACTGTAGACCCCGATGACACTGTTGGGTTTCCTGCTAGAATACGCCTAGCACGAAACCCAACAGTGCCGTCAAGGACAACAGTCACTGCGGCACAATGTAGCAATACAATACTCAAAGCAGTCACTGTAGACCACGATGACACTGTTGGGTTTCCTGCTAGAATACGCCTAGCACGAAACCCAACAGTGCCGTCAAGGACAACAGTCACTGCGGCACAATGTAGCAATACAATACTCAAAGCAGTCACTGTAGACCACGATGACACTGTTGGGTTTCCTGCTAGAATACGCCTAGCACGAAACCCAACAGTGCCGTCAAGGACAACAGTCACTGCGGCACAATGTAGCAATACAATACTCAAAGCAGTCACTGTAGACCCCGATGACACTGTTGGGTTTCCTGCTAGAATACGCCTAGCACGAAACCCAACAGTGCCGTCAAGGACAACAGTCACTGCGGCACAATGTAGCAATACAATACTCAAAGCAGTCACTGTAGACCACGATGACACTGTTGGGTTTCCTGCTAGAATACGCCTAGCACGAAACCCAACAGTGCCGTCAAGGACAACAGTCACTGCGGCACAATGTAGCAATACAATACTCAAAGCAGTCACTGTAGACCACGATGACACTGTTGGGTTTCCTGCTAGAATACGCCTAGCACGAAACCCAACAGTGCCGTCAAGGACAACAGTCACTGCGGCACAATGTAGCAATACAATACTCAAAGCAGTCACTGTAGACCACGATGACACTTTTGGGTTTCCTGCTAGAATACGCCTAGCACGAAACCCAACAGTGCCGTCAAGGACAACAGTCACTGCGGCACAATGTAGCAATACAATACTCAAAGCAGTCACTGTAGACCACGATGACACTGTTGGGTTTCCTGCTAGAATACGCCTAGCACGAAACCCAACAGTGCCGTCAAGGACAACAGTCACTGCGGCACAATACAGAGCAGGGAAATACTCACTAAACGCCTTTTTGGCGGATGCTGTGGCGCTGTCCCAGCCATCCATCAACGCTGCGGCCACCTCATTCCATAGCCGCCGTGTCACCACATTGTCCTTGTACAGCCGGTCACGGCTGTCCCACAACGGCGAACGCTCCTGGACCAGGCTGATGAGCTGCTCATTATCCAGGTAGACGTCTTCATCCCGTTGTGGAACCTAGACAAAACACATTCATTAGAATAATCAAATTTAAATTGACTAAAAAGTTACAAAAAAAGAAACAAAAAAAAGAGTAAAAATAGAAGATAAAAAAAAAAAAAAAACATTACAAATCATTTGATACTTACATTACGTATAACCACCGGAAATTGGCTTCGCTGCTCCTGCTGTTCGCCCTCACTATTCCCGTCCGCAGATGATGATGACGATGTCTGAAAGTTGAAAAAAACGTAAGAGATTTGGAGAAGCAGCAGATATACTTACCAGATGCACGAAAATAATCACCTCACGGTCTGCTTGCGCCAATTCCTGCCGCGATGGGGAATACTCCGATTCTGAAGACATACTGCATGTAAAAATAATAAAAATCATTAGTACATACATAATTTAAAAGGACAGGCATATAATGTAATATACTCACATTCTTCGCTGATATAATGGGTTCTTGGTTGAATGTCTGCTCTTCAATCTGTCTAGTGTAGTAGTGGCAGAGTTTTGGCAGGCACCTCCTTTATATAGCCTTTTTTTTTTGGACTTTAGAAGATTCTAACTAGGATAAAAAGTGGACACCACCCAAAAAACGCTGCGCTAAAAAAGCGCATACCTGCGCATGCCAGTGCGCACGTATGCGCATCCATAGGCTATAATGGCCATTTTTAGCGCAAAACGTGCGCATACGTGCGCATGCGATTTTTTCAAGGGCCAAAAAATGCAACATGCAGCGTCTGGAAAATACCAACGCACACCCCAAAAAAACGCAGCGCATGAAAATCGCATACATGCGCTTACAAGTGCGCAGGTATGCGCACCCATGTTAAATATAGGGGAAAAATCGCATGCGCACGTATGCGTTTTTTTCCAGCGCTAAAAAACGCAAATGTGAAACCAGCCTAAGCCACCCCTTTTTTACTTTTCTGCCTATCTTTATCAGTCTACCAAGATGAAGAAGGCAGGGAGTAAGGCACGTGGTCGTGGCCGTGGAGTTTCAGCAGGGAGAGGACAGGGGGATTCAGCAGGGAGAGGACGTGGGGACTTGGTATCTGCTGCGGCCACCAGTGACCCGGCATCCCCCACTTTTACCAGGCAACAGTCCTTCATGCGCAGCTTTGTAGGACCTCGCCGAACCCCACTGCTGCGTGACGAACAAATTGAAGCCGTTGTCGGATGGATGGCAGCTAACGCATCCACTTCAATGACTTCCGCATCCTCCCAAGGCAAGAGCACTGAAGAGCAACCATCTGTCTCTTCACCACCTGCCAAATTGCCCAGGCAGTCTGAGAGCCCTGGACAGGAGCCATCTCAATCTTTACTTCTGTTCTCAGAATCTGTTGGCTTGGAAAGAGGTGGCCAGCCAAGCAGCATTCTAGAGCGTGAAGAAGAGGGAGTATGCAGTGATGCGCAACTGCTTTGTCCCTCTGAATCTGAAGAGGCGGGTGGGCCAGTGCCTATGGTCAGCACACCTCAGTATGCATCAGATGATGATGAGACTCAGTTGCCAATTTCTGGTGCGTACGGTGCTGGCGAGACAACCCAGGACCAGCCGGTGCTTGAAAAGGGGAGTGGAAATGATGAGGTCCTTGACCCATCATGGCGTCAGCCACAGGAAGGTGGTGGGAGCAGCTCTGAGGAAGAGATTCCCCGAACGGCCAAAAGAGGAGGGAGAGGGCGGGGGCAGACTTGGTTGCCTGTAGCCTCCACTTTGGCACCCGTGAGGAGCAATCCTCTTCCAAAACACAAAACGGGCGCTCCCAGGACTTGCAGTGCGTGGTCTTTTTTTGACACAGTTGCAGATGACATTTGCTTTGTCAAATGCAAGCTGTGTCATCAGAAAGTGAAACGAGGGAAAAATGTGACCTACCTCAATACCACAAATATGTGGAAACACGTGCGTACCAAGCACGAGGTGGAGTTACACAGACACACTGAAGATGTAGGCCAACCTTCAGCAGCACCTACCACCTCTTCAGCTCGTGTTGGGGCCTCTTCCTCCAGCTCACACACAGCTGGTTCGGCTTCCTCACTGGAACGCCATGGAAGAACCACTGCCACTGTTGTCCAGAGACCCAGTGAAATTCCACCCAATGAACCACGTTCGCAGTCATCAGCACACTCCCAGGCCACTCACCAGCAATCGGTAGCACAGGCATGGGAGAAAAAGCGGCCATACTCGGCAAACCATCCCCGAGCACTGGCTCTGAATGCCGGCATTGCCAAACTACCTGCCCTTGAGATGCTGTCATTCAGGCTGGTGGAGACTGACACCTTCCGGAACTTTGTCATTGGCAGTTCCACAATACAATGTGCCCAGCCGCTTTTATTTCAGCAGGCAAGCTGTCCCTGCCCTGCAAAAGCATGTGGAGGGAAAAATTAAAAATGCGCTACTAAATGCCGTCAGTAGCAAGGTCCACCTGACCACTGATGCGTGGACCAGTAGCCATGGACAGGGACGATACCTTTCCCTCACTGCCCATTGGGTCAATGTTGTGGAGCCTGGTACAGATCTGGAGAGTGGCTCGGTACGTATTCTGCCAACTCCAAGGATTGCAGGAATGCAGTCTGTACATATTGAGTCCTCCTCCTACTCTAGTTCCTCGGAATCAGCACTGCGTGAGCCTGTTAGGCCAGATATGAGCACAGGTGTGGCCAAACGTCAACAGGCCGTCCTTAAATTAATTTCTTTGGGGAATTGGAGCCACACAGCACAGGAGCTCTGGAATGCCATCAAGCAGGAGAGCGATGTGTGGTTTGTGCCAGCGAATCTCCAGCCAGGTTTGGTAGTGAGTGACAATGGCCGAAATCTAGTGGCAGCTCTGGGCCTAGGCAACCTCACTCACATACCATGTCTGGCACACGTGCTCAATTTGGTCGTGCAGAGCTTTCTGAGGGACTATCCGGATCTTGATGCACTGCTGCACAAGGTTCATCTAGAGTGTGCTCACTTGCGGCGTTCCAGCATGGCAAGATCGCGCATTGCATCTCTGCAACGCCGATTCCGCCTGCCAGAACATCGCATCATATGTGACCTCCCCACCAGGTGGAATTCAACGTTACATATGTTGGAGCGGTTGTGTGAGCAGCAGGCAGCAGTAATGGAGTACCAGCTGCATCAGGCGCAAACAAGTCGCACTGTGCGCCGGACACACTTCACCACCACTGAGTGGGCCTCTATGAGGGACATCTGCCAAGTTTTGCGTGCCTTCGATGACTCCACGCGGATGGCCAGTGCAGATGATGCACTAATCAGCAATGACTGTCCCCCTCATCTGTCTGCTTCAAAAAACCTTACAAGCACTAAGTGAGGAGGTTTTTGAAGAGGTCGAGGATGAGCAGTCAGAAATGCCATCTGCTTCTGGCAAGTCTGCGCAACGTGCTTCCACACAAAGGCCCAGGCAGGGGACACTTAGTGAGGAGGATGACGAGGAGTCAATGGAGGAGGAGGAACACATCTCTCCAGAGGAGGGAGGTACACAAAGCTCTAGTAGTCAGTGTGTACAGCGAGGGTGGGGTGATGCTGAGCAGGCAGAGATGCTGCCTCAAGCTGGGGACAGCAATTCCGGTCCAGTTGGCAGTCTGCAGCACATGGTTGATTTCATGCTGCAGTGCTTGTTAAATGACCGCCGCATCGCCAACATTCTCCACACGGCTGATTATTGGGTGTACACCCTCCTAGATCCTCGCTACCGGGACAACTTACAAAGCCTCATACCACAGTTGAACCGGGAGCAAAAAATGCGGGAGTACCAAGAAACACTTGTGCAGGCCATCATGTTCTCCATTCCCCCCACAAGTGTTGCTGGTAGTGCTTTTCAAACCAGCCATGTGGGTAGAGGCATGGAGGAAGCTCTGCACAAAGAGGTAGCAGAGGCAGTGCCGCAGGACAAGGCAAGGCCAGTATGGCCCAAATGTGGAAAAGTTTTGTGGGACCGCCACAAACGGCTACACCATCACAGACGGCTCCAGTCAGCAGGAGGCAACGTTTCCGTCAGATGGTGACAGACTACTTGTCGTGCCCTGTTAGTGTTCTCCCAGACGGCTCTTCCCCGTTCAAGTATTGGGTCTCTAAGCTGGATACATGGCCAGAGCTTAGCCAGTATGCATTGGAGGTGCTGGCTTGCCCTGCTGCCAGTGTATTATCCGAACGTGTCATTAGTGCTGCAGGTGGTGTGGTAACAGACCGTCGCACGCGACTATCCGCCGATAATGTTGACCGGCTTACTTTTGTGAAAATGAACAAGGCCTGGATCTCACCTGAATTTGCCAGTCCTCTTCCAGAATAAATAATTGGCTGGCAACAGGATCCAGGTCTCCTGTTTAGGGATGGGTGAATCTACTCGTTAGGACTCGTTACTCTGCGAGTAGTAGGGGACTCGCAGGACTCGGTACTCTGCGAGTTTCCAAGCGATTACTCGCACAGTAACGAGTCCAAAGTAAATCAATGGCAATCCTAGTTTTGGTCCGTTTTGTATTCTACTCAGATTCTCAGATCAATGCTTTCTGCTTTGAGAGTTTAAATCCGAGTTTTGCTTTCAGAGTTTAAATCAGAGTTTTGCTTTCAGAGTTTAAATCCGAGTTTTGCTTTCAGAGTTTAAATCCGAGAGCATTCAGAGTTTTGCTAACTCGCTATCACTGTAGGATCATTTTTGACAGTCAATCCGGGTCCAGCAGCAGAGGAATCGCTGCAAACTCGCTTCCCCATTAATTAACATTGGACTCGCTAGACTCGCAACGAGTAGCGAGTCCTGCACTCGGACTCGTTAGAGTCTAGCGATTCCGAGTAATTTAGGATTCGCCCATCCCTACTCCTGTTGTGTTCATGTTTCTATGACCTGAACTTTATTTCCTGGGCTACAGCAATGCTCGTTGTTGCTCAGAAGTGCTGTCCGCACAGACAAAACACTCGCTCATGTGTAAGTGGGGTTCGGTAACGTCAGCTGATCCCCTGCTGTGTGTACGGCAAACTCTCCTGCTGCCTACAACTTCTGACTACCTCTGATTTAATATGTTCTCTGATTTGCCCTCTGTCTCCACTCTGTTTTGAGTATTTCCTCCGGCCTACAACACCGCCTGTTTCTGCTCTCAAGTGCCGTCTGCACAATCCACACTTGTTCCTGTGGTACCTGGGTCCTGTAACATCTGCTCATCTCCAGAGTTGAGCACGGCAATGTCTCCTGCTTTGTCTACATTCCCACTACTTGTAGTGGAAATGTGGACAGAGCAGGAGACATTGCCTGACTCACCTCTAGGGAGAAGCTGCTGTTACAGAACCCCAGTAACACAGGAACAAGTGTGGGTTGTGCAGACGGCATTTCAGAGCAGCAACTGGCGTGGTTGGAAGCCAGAGGAAATACTCGAAACAGAGTGAAGACAGAGGCCTAATTGGAGTACGTTGACAGTTAGTAGTAGTCTAGAAACAATCGCAAACTGCCACCAAGTAGGCCTCGGCCTACTACCTGATTTTCCCTGGGCTCCGACACCGCCAGTTGGTGCTCAGAAGTGCTGTCCGCACAGACAAAACACTCGCTCATGTGTAAGTGGGGTTCGGTAACGTCAGCTGATCCCCTGCTGTGTGTATGGCAAAGTGTCCTGCTCCCTCCACAGTCAAACAACCTCAGATTTACACCTGGCTCCAAGTAGGCCTCGGCCTACTACCTCATTTTCCCTGGGCTCCGACAATGCCAGTTGGTGCTCGGAAGTGCTGTCCGCACAGACAAAACACTCGCTCATGTGTAAGTGGGGTTCGGTAACGTCAGCTGATCCCCTGCTGTGTGTACGGCAAACTCTCCTGCTGCCTACAACTTCTGACTACCTTTGATTTAATATGTTCTCTGATTTGCCCTCTGTCTCCACTCTGTTTTGAGTATTTCCTCCGGCCTACAACACCGCCTGTTTCTGCTCTCACGTGCCGTCTGCACAATCCACACTTGTTCCTGTGGTACCTGGGTCCTGTAACATCTGCTCATCTCCAGAGTTGAGCACGGCAATGTCTCCTGCTTTGTCTACATTCCCACTACTTGTAGTGGAAATGTGGACAGAGCAGGAGACATTGCCTGACTCACCTCTAGGGAGAAGCTGCTGTTACAGAACCCCAGTAACACAGGAACAAGTGTGGGTTGTGCAGACGGCATTTCAGAGCAGCAACTGGCGTGGTTGGAAGCCAGCGGAAATACTCGAAACAGAGTGAAGACAGAGGCCTAATTGGAGTACGTTGACAGTTAGTAGTAGTCTAGAAACAATCGCAAACTGCCACCAAGTAGGCCTCGGCCTACTACCTGATTTTCCCTGGGCTCCGACACCGCCAGTTGGTGCTCAGAAGTGCTGTCCGCACAGACAAAACACTCGCTCATGTGTAAGTGGGGTTCGGTAACGTCAGCTGATCCCCTGCTGTGTGTATGGCAAAGTGTCCTGCTCTCTCCACAGTCAAACAACCTCAGATTTACACCTGGCTCCAAGTAGGCCTCGGCATACTACCTCATTTTCCCTGGGCTCCGACAACGCCAGTTGGTGCTCGGAAGTGCTGTCCGCACAGACAAAACACTCGCTCATGTGTAAGTGGGGTTCGGTAACGTCAGCTGATCCCCTGCTGTGTGTACGGCAAAGTGTCCTGCTCCCTCCACAGTCAAACAACCTCAGATTTTCACCTGGCTCCAAGTAGGCCTCGGCCTACTACCTCATTTTCCCTGGGCTCCGACAACGCCAGTTGGTGCTCGGAAGTGCTGTCCGCACAGACAAAACACTCGCTCATGTGTAAGTGGGGTTCGGTAAAGTCAGCTGATCCCCTGCTGTGTGTACGGCAAACTCTCCTGCTGCCTACAACTTCTGACTACCTCTGATTTAATATGTTCTCTGATTTGCCCTCTGTCTCCACTCTGTTTTGAGTATTTCCTCCGGCCTACAACACCGCCTGTTTCTGCTCTCACGTGCCGTCTGCACAATCCACACTTGTTCCTGTGGTACCTGGGTCCTGTAACATCTGCTCATCTCCAGAGTTGAGCACGGCAATGTCTCCTGCTTTGTCTACATTCCCACTACTTGTAGTGGAAATGTGGACAGAGCAGGAGACATTGCCTGACTCACCTCTAGGGAGAAGCTGCTGTTACAGAACCCCAGTAACACAGGAACAAGTGTGGGTTGTGCAGACGGCATTTCCGAGCAGCAACTGGCGTGGTTGGAAGCCAGCGGAAATACTCGAAACAGAGTGAAGACAGAGGCCTAATTGGAGTACGTTGACAGTTAGTAGTAGTCTAGAAACAATCACAAACTGCCACCAAGTAGGCCTCGGCCTACTACCTGATTTTCCCTGGGCTCCGACACCGCCAGTTGGTGCTCAGAAGTGCTGTCCGCACAGACAAAACACTCGCTCATGTGTAAGTGGGGTTCTGTAACGTCAGCTGATCCCCCTGCTGTGTGTATGGCAAAGTGTCCTGCTCCCTCCACAGTCAAACAACCTCAGATTTACACCTGGCTCCAAGTAGGCCTCGGCCTACTACCTCATTTTCCCTGGGCTCCGACAACGTCAGTTGGTGCTCGGAAGTGCTGTCCGCACAGACAAAACACTCGCTCCTGTGTAAGTGGGGTTCGGTAACGTCAGCTGATCCCCTGCTGTGTGTATGGCAAAGTGTCCTGCTCCCTCCACAGTCAAACAACCTCAGATTTACACCAGGCTCCAAGTAGGCCTCGGCCTACTACCTCATTTTCCCTGGGCTCCGACAACGCCAGTTGGTGCTCGGAAGTGCTGTCCACACAGAAAAACACACTCGTTCATGTGAAAGTGGGGTTCGGTAACGTCAGCTGATCCCCTGCTGTGTGGCGGGCAAACTGCTGCTGCCTCCAAATTTTAGCTACTTCAGATTTAAACATTCTCTGATTTGGCCTCTGTCTCCACTCTGTCTCTAGTATTTCCCCTGACCTCCAACACCGCCAGTTCCTGCTCACAGTTGACGTCCACGCATTCCACACGTGTTCCTGTGTTACTGGGGTTCTGTTACGTCAGCAGATCCCCCAATGTGTGTCCGCCACTGTCTCCTGCGCTGTCCACCTTCCCACTGCAAGCGGTGGGAATGTGGACAGAGCAGGAGACAGTGGCAGACACACATCAGGGAATCTGCTGACATTACAGAATCCCAGTAACACAGGAACACATGTGGATTGGGCAGACGGCTACTGTACGCATAAACTGGCGGTGTTGGTGGTCACGTGAAATCCTGGAAACAGATTGGAGACAGATGCCTAATTGGAGCACGTTGACAGCCTGTTGTAGCCTACAAACAATCTAAAACTGCCACCAAGTAGGCCTCGGCCTGCACCCTGGTTCTCCCTGGGCTCCAACAACGCTAGTTGGTGCTCGGAAGTGCTGTCCACACAGAAAAACACACTTGTTCATGTGAAAGTGGGGGTCAGTAATGTCAGCTGATCCCCTGCTGTGTGGAGGGCAAACTGCTGCTGCCTCCAAATTCAAACAACATCTTATCTTAAACTGCCTCCAAGTAGGCCTCAGCCTACAAAATGACTATCCCCGGGCTCCAACATCGTCAGTTGTTGCTCGGAAGTGCCTTCCACACAGAAAAACACACTCGTTCATGTGAAAGTGGGGTTCGGTAACGTCGGCTGATCCCCTGCTGTGTGGAGGGCAAAGTGTCCTGCTCCCTCCAAAGTCAAAATACCTCAGCTTTACACCTGGCTCCTAGTAGGCCTCGGCCTGCACCATGATTGTCCCTGGGCTCCAACACCGCCAGTTGGTGCTCGGAAGCGCTGTCCACACAGAAAAACACACTCGTTCATGTGAAAGTGGGGTTCAGTAACGTCAGCTGATCCCCTGAAGTGTGGAGGGCAAACTGCTGCTGCCTCCAAATTGTAACTACTTCAGATTTAAACATTCTCTGATTTGGCCTCTGTCTCCACTCTGTCTCTAGTATTTCCCCTGACCTCCAACACCGCCAGTTCCTGCTCACAGTTGCCGTCCACGCATTCCACACTTGTTCCTGTGTTCCTGGTGTTCTGTAACGTGAGCTGATCCCCCAATGTGTGTCCGGCACTGTCTCCTGCGCTGTCCACCTTCCCACTGCAAGTGGTGGGAATGTGGACAGAGCAGGAGACATTGGCAGACAAACATCAGGGGATCTGCTGACATTACAGAACACCAGTAACACAGGAACACGTGTGGATTGGGCAGACGGCTACTTTACGCATAAACTGGCGGTGTTGGTAGTCACGTGAAATCCTGGAAACAAAGTGGAGACAGATGCCTAATTGGAGCACGTTGACAGTCTGTTGTAGCCTACAAACAATCTAAAACTACCACCAAGTAGGCCTCGGCCTACACCATGATTGTCCCTGGGCTCCAACAACGCCAGTTGGTGCTCGGCAGTGTCTTTGGCACGGGGACTCCCTGTTGCCCAGCCTGGTTCCAGCACGCCTGCTGTTTCCGGGTAGTGTCAAGGTCACTATGCCACCAATCCGTTGTCCTGTCGTCTTGCGGCCGGGTTAGCCGACTCTACGGTGCCTGCAGTTTAGGTGACTCCTATGTGGGCTGCGGGAACTGGCACTGAAGGCTGGATCCGTAGTGCCAATGGGACATGGACCCCCTGTAGGACTGTGGGTTTCGGTAACTGCGGCCGGCTTGCGGCCTGGCTACTTTGCTTTCAATGGGTACCTTCTGCTACCCACCCGGGTTACAGCACTGTCTGCTGGTTCTCGCCAGAGCCTTTGGCCTAGGTGCCTCCATCTCGGTATCCGAGGTCCAGCACCGTCAGCTGGTCCTTGGTAGTGCTTTCTAGCACAGGTACCTCCTGCCTAGTAACCGTGGTCCAGCACCGTCAGTTGGTCCTCGGTAGTGCCATTGGCTCTTGTAGCTTTTGCTACCCATCTGGGTTCCAGCACCGTCAGCTGGTTCTCAGCAGTGTCTTTGGCACGGGGACTCCCTGTTGCCCAGCCTGGTTACAGCACGCCTGCTGTTTCCGGGTAGTGTCAAGGTCACTATGCCACCAATCCGTTGTCCTGTCGTCTTGCGGCCGGGTTAGCCGACTCTACGGTGCCTGCAGTTTAGGTGACTCCTATGTGGGCTGCGGGAACTGGCACTGAAGGCTGGATCCGTAGTGCCAATGGGACATGGACCCCCTGTAGGACTGTGGGTTTCGGTAACTGCGGCCGGCTTGCGGCCTGGCTACTTTGCTTTCAATGGGTACCTTCTGCTACCCACCCGGGTTACAGCACTGTCTGCTGGTTCTCGCCAGAGCCTTTGGCCTAGGTGCCTCCATCTCGGTATCCGAGGTCCAGCACCGTCAGCTGGTCCTTGGTAGTGCTTTCTAGCACAGGTACCTCCTGCCTAGTAACCGTGGTCCAGCACCGTCAGTTGGTCCTCGGTAGTGCCATTGGCTCTTGTAGCTTTTGCTACCCATCTGGGTTCCAGCACCGTCAGCTGGTTCTCGGCAGTGTCTTTGGCACGGGGACTCCCTGTTGCCCAGCCTGGTTACAGCACGCCTGCTGTTTCCGGGTAGTGTCAAGGTCACTATGCCACCAATCCGTTGTCCTGTCGTCTTGCGGCCGGGTTAGCCGACTCTACGGTGCCTGCAGTTTAGGTGACTCCTATGTGGGCTGCGGGAACTGGCACTGAAGGCTGGATCCGTAGTGCCAATGGGACATGGACCCCCTGTAGGACTGTGGGTTTCGGTAACTGCGGCCGGCTTGCGGCCTGGCTACTTTGCTTTCAATGGGTACCTTCTGCTACCCACCCGGGTTCCAGCACCGTCAGCTGGTTCTCGGCAGTGTCTTTGGCACGGGGACTCCCTGTTGCCCAGCCTGGTTCCAGCATGCCTGCTGTTTCCGGGTAGTGTCAAGGTCACTATGCCACCAATCCGTTGTCCTGTCGTCTTGCGGCCGGGTTAGCCGACTCTACGGTGCCTGCAGTTTAGGTGACTCCTATGTGGGCTGCGGGAACTGGCACTGAAGGCTGGATCCGTAGTGCCAATGGGACATGGACCCCCTGTAGGACTGTGGGTTTCGGTAACTGCGGCCGGCTTGCGGCCTGGCTACTTTGCTTTCAATGGGTACCTTCTGCTACCCACCCGAGTTCCAGCACTGTCTGCTGGTTCTCGCCAGAGCCTTTGGCCTAGGTGCCTCCATCTCGGTATCCGAGGTCCAGCACCGTCAGCTGGTCCTTGGTAGTGCTTTCTAGCACAGGTACCTCCTGCCTAGTAACCGTGGTCCAGCACCGTCAGCTGTTCCTCGGTAGTGCCATTGGCTCTTGTAGCTTTTGCTACCCATCTGGGTTCCAGCACCGTCAGCTGGTTCTCGGCAGTGTCTTTGGCACGGGGACTCCCTGTTGCCCAGCCTGGTTACAGCACGCCTGCTGTTTCCGGGTAGTGTCAAGGTCACTATGCCACCAATCCGTTGTCCTGTCGTCTTGCGGCCGGGTTAGCCAACTCTACGGTGCCTGCAGTTTAGGTGACTCCTATGTGGGCTGCGGGAACTGGCACTGAAGGCTGGATCCGTAGTGCCAATGGGACATGGACCCCCTGTAGGACTGTGGGTTTCGGTAACTGCGGCCGGCTTGCGGCCTGGCTACTTTGCTTTCAATGGGTACCTTCTGCTACCCACCCGGGTTACAGCACTGTCTGCTGGTTCTCGCCAGAGCCTTTGGCCTAGGTGCCTCCATCTCGGTATCCGAGGTCCAGCACCGTCAGCTGGTCCTTGGTAGTGCTTTCTAGCACAGGTACCTCCTGCCTAGTAACCGTGGTCCAGCACCGTCAGTTGGTCCTCGGTAGTGCCATTGGCTCTTGTTCCTTCTGCTACCCATCCGGGTGCCAGCACTGTCTGCTGGTTCTCGCCACAGCCTTTGGCCTAGGTAACTCCATCTCGGTATCCGAGGTCCAGCACCGTCAGCTGGTCCTTGGTAGTGCTTTTTAGCACAGGTACCTTCTGCTTAGTAACCGTGGTCCAGCACCGTCAGTTGGTCCTCGGTAGTGCCATTGGCTCTTGTTCCTTCTGCTACCCATCCGGGTGCCAGCACTATCTGCTGGTTCTCGCCACAGCCATTGGCCTAGGTGCCTCCATCTCGGTATCCGAGGTCCAGCACCGTCAGCTGGTCCTTGGTAGTGCTTTTTAGCACAGGTACCTTCTGCTTAGTAACCGTGGTCCAGCACCGTCAGTTGGTCCTCGGTAGTGCCATTGGCTCTTGTTCCTTCTGCTACAAATCCGGGTGCCAGCACTGTCTGCTGGTTCTCGCCACAGCCTTTGGCCTAGGTGCCTCCATCTCGGTATCCGAGGTCCAGCACCGTCAGCTGGTCCTTGGTAGTGCTTTTTAGCACAGGTACCTTCTGCTTAGTAACCGTGGTCCAGCACCATCAGTTGGTCCTCGGTAGTGCCATTGGCTCTTGTTCCTTCTGCTACCCATCCGGGTGGCAGCACTGTCTGCTGGTTCTCGCCACAGCCTTTGGCCTAGGTGCCTCCATCTCGGTATCCGAGGTCCAGCACCGTCAGCTGGTCCTTGGTAGTGCTTTTTAGCACAGGTACCTTCTGCTTAGTAACCGTGGTCCAGCACCGTCAGTTGGTCCTCGGTAGTGCCATTGGCTCTTGTTCCTTCTGCTACCCATCCGGGTGCCAGCACTGTCTGCTGGTTCTCGCCAGTTTCTCAGCCTTCTTGTACCTTCTGCTACATTTCCAAGATCAAGCTTTTTGAAATTGTCTTTGGTAATCCTTATTGATCTCCATGACGATAACCCTGATGATGACGACCCTGAAGACCACACCAAAGAAGACCAGAAATATGACCCTAAATAATAAGACCAAGAGGACAAAGAACATGAAGACAACCACCAAGATACAGAACAAAAGACAGAAGAACAAGAAGCAGAAGAAGCAAAAGCAGAAGAACAGAAAGCAGAAGAACATTAAGCATAAGACAAAAAATCAGCATAGAAGAAATCAAAATTATAAGCAGAAGAAGACTAAGCAGTAAATGGGGGTGAGTCCGTTCCTCCTCGTGGTGCCCCTGGAAAATGCCTGCTGCTGCAGGCCAAACTGAACGCGGACAAATCCTGTTGTAAATCTTTTGTGACAGGCAGAACGTAAGGTGTAATCTTATAACTTTTATAGATAAGTACTACAGGAATGCCTGTCACCATAAGAAAATGAAGAAAAAGAAGAATAGGAAGAAGATGAAGAAATAGCATATGAAAATTAATAATAGCTGAATAAGAAGAA